>NC_090925.1:162193172-162521505 GCF_040938575.1 Ambystoma mexicanum
ATTCTCTCTGGCACCAAAAAGATGTGCACTCAAGTCTTAAAGAACTATAAGGTTTGCTATTTGCATCTTTGCAAGCAACAAGAGCTTTCAAGCAACAAGAGCTTGGTATGGCCACTGAAAATAATCCACGTCTGCCGACCAAGAATTTAGTGACTTTTCCTATACATTCAACAAGTTTGCTCTGTTAAAGTGAGCAATGAGGAGGCCTGCAATGGTTGCGAGCTGTAACAATACGTTTTCCATTATAATATTTGATCTCAATCACCAACATGATATTTTTGCCCTGCTTGATCGCTCGATGGATGGCTGTGTCGCAGAGCCTCCAGGCCAGCCTCAGTCCAAAAAGCCTACAATTTATTGGACTCAATACTCTTTGCAATTGCAAGTACTGTGGCAACAAACACGAACAGTCACACTGTTCTTTGTAAAGTAAAAAGGGTCTGCATCAATGCAAACAGCGTGAGCGGATCAAAACATAATGCAGCATTTCACTTGGGCGCGTGCCTGCTTCCAACAAACAATACATTTCCCAAGCTTAATGGGACGCCTACAATTTCCCCCTCTGCAGAAGGGCCAGGTTACACGTGATTGTATTCACAGCATGGGAGGCCAGTAGTAGGCTGGGCCTCGCTTCATTACATTACTAAAGGGAGGCAGCCCGTTTTCTTTGTGCTGGAGCCAGCGTTTGCCTTCAAGCTGTTGGGTACCCGTCACTAGCTCAGGCTGAAGATCATACCAGAAGCACAATCTGAGCGAAACAGGTTTCTGGAAAAGGTTGCTGTATTGCAACCGCAACAGTAGATCTCAGCTGTGCAAACCTCTGGGCCTTCTGGGTGGGCCACCCTGAAGTCCCAGACGGTTGCACACTGAGATCTACTGGGGTGAGTAACTTCCAGGAAGCAGTGTTCAGTACTCACTTAAACAGTGTAATATGGTAAAAGAAGACGAGTGCGCGTGGTTCTTTGGTGCAGCTCTTCAAATTTATGGGAATCGAGGAAAATAGCTGTCGTATGACTTCAGGCACACGAGGACCCCACCTGGACACAACTTCTTCCATCCCCTTTGTGTCAAACATCTAGAAACAAACCCAGAAACAGAAATCTGACATCCCTGTACTGCATGCACAGGCCAACTCCCAGAGACATGCCATTAAAGAGGTATATGGGTGCTATACATGACTATTCTATGTTACATTAAGAACTCTACACCTCCACAAGTCACACCCAATTATCCTACTGCCACTCCAACCTGTGCACCCTATCAGCATGCGCACAACAGGCCCCTATTTGGACACAAATGCCTTTATTTGAGTGATGGGGCAAACCACAGCCCTCTGGACATTATGGGGTGCCGTGCCACTCCCATCAGCCCTAGCTACCACAGTCAATGGGTCGGCGAATCGTAAGAATTGTGAACCAGAGTATATGGGGGACTGCAGTTTGCCCACCGCTGCTTTATTCACTCTAATTAAACCACACAAATAGACCAACAATACCCCGCGACTTCCGAACTGCTCACAACAATACAGCAGCAAAGCTACCTTGCTTTTCCCTCTCTCCCCACTGGGCTGACCCACCTCCTCTTGGAGGTGCGCCAGAGACCCCAAGACCGAACCTTGCCCGAGGGCGTCTCGGCCACATTTAAAAAAGTAAATGAGCACTATGTATTTCAAATACGTAGTGGTCATTTACTGTTTTAAACTTGGCCTTCACCAGGATTCCAATACTGGTCCAGGTCAGGAGGACATGATTGCAATCCTGGTGAAGGCCGGGTGGAAGGCCAGAGGCACAACACAATGGTCGGCGGGCCGCGGCGCGAGCTGTGACATGCAGCATCTTGCATTCGCCAGTAAGCAGAGTGCTGCAGTCTGCGGCCCGCAGCTGCTGGCCACGCCACACACGACAAACCTCTTAGTCTTCACCATGCAGCATGTTGCATGTTGAAGACTAAGAGTTTAGCAGCAGCATGCAAGCCCAACAGGCCAATTATAACACGACTTGTGTTATAATGGGCCTGTTGGGCTTGCATGCTTTACACAACGCCGGTTACGGTTTGTTTCACTTACCTCAAATCACTGTTGTTGGAGTTGGTCTTCGCCAGATACTCTGTCAGCGTAGGGCAGGCAGCAGGCAGCAGGCACAGCAGCACACGTGGATGGGCCTACTCGGGAGGGACAGCTGGCACGCACACGACCACCACACCAGCAAGGCCCTGTCGAAAGAACGAGAAAGAGAAGGTGAGGCACCGTGTGCCCACCTAACTCCGCCCACACCAGTCCACACACGGATTGTCATTGGCTGGCAAACAGCCAATGACAATCCAAAACTACCTGTTGCTATGGTGCATGGCCTGCCAGCATACAGTAGGTAGGAGGGGTTTGGAATCACTCGCTGGTGGTGCGCTGTTTGCACACAATTCCACGAGTGTGGGGCCACCCCTCCAGCGCCCCGCCAGCCTCCTGAATGGCAGAGTAGTTACGTAGAGTGCGTGGAGCTATGAGCTCCATGCACTCTACATTACAGATTTTTAACTAAATCAGGACGCGCTCCTCCGGGCCTCCGCAGCAGCAGGCCAGGCCCAGCCAAACAGCACAGCATTGCAGAGCGGCAGATTAATTAATAAATTATTAATCTGCCGCTCTGCAGAAATTTAATTTGCATTTTAGTTGAGAAGAAGAGAAATACTCTCTTCTCTTCTTCTCTCTCTTTGGGGGTGAGGGGGCGGTGCCCCCCCCGCCCTTTGTAAGCAGCCGCCACTGCCTTGGTAATCCTTTCATAAAGGTTTCGCATTCCTCCTCCTCCAATCGCAATGCGGCAGCCCCAACATACTTTTCACCAGTTTCTTGATCAATGGACGCTAACCCATTAACAGAAAATATTTCCCCTTCCCCCAAAGCACTGTCTTTGGCCCTGGGAATGTCACCTCCCTCCCCTTCATATGTTGCACAGTCATGCTGTTGCATATCCTGAATAGTGCATGGTTCTGTAAGGAATGTGGCTGGGTTTACTGTTCTGCATTTCACCACATGGATATGGGGACTTGACAATATTATTTCATATGCAGAGGCTCTTTGTGCGGTCAGAGTGTATTTTGATCGTTTCAATATTGAAAACAGTGAGTGCTCGACATACAATGCTACCGAGCACCCCATCAGCGACAGAATTGAGTGTGCCACTGTAGTACGCCAGAGGTTTGTGTCCCATAGAACATTTCTGTGTCAGCACCGGGGTCATGAGGGTGCCATTTGAATGTGAAAACAGGTAGAACTCCTACGTGTAGTATGGAGTTGCTAGAACTGGTGCTTTTTACACCTTTTAGGTCATTAAAGCTGGTTATCATCTCTGCTGTCCACTGGATTGTTGTTCCTTCCTTCTGTGTCTCCTCGAAGCCTTGTAGGAGTGGCCTGGTGTAGGCTGCCTAGTCTAAAATCCAGGCCCTACAATAATTTCAAAGTCCTAGGAATGTTTGCATCTCTTGTGCTGTTGTTGGTTGAGCAGTGGCACACACTGTGGCTGCTCTGTCTGGGATTATTCTTTTGCCTTCTTTGCAGATGTGCTGGCCCAAGTACAATACCTCTGGAAAACAATACTGGAGTGTTATTCTTATCCACCTTGTACCTCTTCTGTGCTAGGACCTGGAGTAAGGCAATGGAGTCCCTTCAGCATCTCTGCTCACTGTTGCTGCAGACCAGTAGATCATCTACATTTTGAATGATCGTGCTAGGCACCTGAATGTTACCAAGATCTTCATGCAGTATCCTATTGAAGATGCTGGGGATTTTGCAGTACCCCAGGGGTAACCAATGAAGTTTGTATCATTTTCCTCCCAGGGTAAATGCAGTAAGATATTGTGATTCTGGGTCAAGGGGCACTGAGAAAAATTAATTTGTTAAGTCCACCACAGTGAAATGGGTGGCGTGTTTTGGGATGCTGCACAAATATAGAGGCCGGTTAGGGGCAAGAGGAAACTCTTTTTGCACAATTTCATTAAGGGGGCGCAGGTCTTGAATCATCCTCCAACTACCCCCTGTTGCTTTCTTGATCAGATAGATAGCAGTATTTCATGGTGACTTGGAGGAACCTATAATCCCCTGATGAAGTAGGGCCTGTACTCTGGACAGGGGGTACTATTTCACTCTTATTTTTACTGGTGTCACTTCCTTTAGCATCCCTACATCATGTGGGTTTGTGGTCCATAAGTGTGGGGGAACCTGCTGCAAGTCACTCTCACTGAACAAGGGTGGCCCACTATTAATGGCCTTGAGGGGGCTATGCACCTTTTGATACTGTACCGTGATATCAGAAGGTATACAGATCTCAAGCACTATTTCTCCATTGTTATTGTCATCCTCAAAAAAATCCCCATCTGTTAGTTCTTGTAGGAGTATATTGGGATCAATGCATAACACTGTGCACCACAGGCATCCATGGGTATCTGTTCCCAGTACTACACTTCTCTTTGCAGACACCTGCAACCCCTCCAAGCCTAGGGACAAGGTAGTACCAACAGCCACTTCAGGAAGAGCTACAGGCCGAAAAAGGAAATCAGAAGGTACTCTCCATTCTTTCCTGGTAATCTGGGGCACCACTCTCGCAAGCACACTAATGCCATAGATTAACATGTCTTGGTTCAATGGTATCTCTCTCACCACCATTTCATTAGCCACTGCGTGTATTACTTGCATTGCCCCGAGAGAGCACATGCCAGGGGTGGCGCAGTCAACCCTTCTATCTGTAAAGTATATGGTAATGTTCAGTTTGCTGAGTAGATCTCGTCCAACAAGTTAACAGGGGACCTTTCATAGTTGAGGAGGGGCGCCCACATGACCTTCCCTCCTATTTTGACATCTAAATCTTCTGTGTATGTTACCGTCACTACAGCCCCAGAAAATACCAGTTTTTCCTGATAGCGAAAAGTAACCTTCATTGATGCATGACTCTTCCGCCCTGAGTCCACCATGAAGATGAATTGCTTATTTCCTCTCTCTGCCCCCACCAGCAGTTCCTCTTCTAGATGCAAGGCATTCATAGTACTAGACACGCACTTACTATCTTCAGGCTGTCCTAGTCAGGATAGGTGCCTTTCCCAGGAAGCAAAAAGGGGTTGCCCCTACCACAGTTGCTCCCTAATACAGGGCCAGAGAACCATTGTTTGCAGTGGCAAAAGGGGGTCTGTATTCCGCACCCTGTGAGTTGGTGCGGGTTTGGTGTGGATGCATGGCCTGCTGATGTGGTGGAGGACGATATGGGAGGTAGCTGAGTGTATGCTTGGTGTATCTCGTATGGGATCATGGTTGACCCGTATGCGGGCCCTTGCGGGCTCCCAGGGTGGGGTTTGTTGATTGTAGTTGTAGTTCCCTCCCTGTCTGCCAGGATACTCGCTGGAAAAGTGACCCAGCTCCCGCGTGACCAACATTGCCCCTGTCCACCACCCCGTGATCCCTGTCCCCCAAATCCACCCCTCCTCTCTGCCCTCGGAACCCACCTGATCCTCTTTGCGGCCCTCCTTGCCATTTGGGTCCTGTATAATGTTGGTTTGCTCCCCATTGCCCTTGCCCTTTGTCGGCCCATACAGCTGCAATACTTGTCTGAGTGGCGATGGAGGCACACCCCTCTTCTCCCATCTGTTCTGGGGGTGGCACCACTGATACTTGTGCTACCTTCACTAGTTTGTTTTGAACTCGTATTGCTTCCTCGGCCTTTCTTCTTTGAATAGTTTCCTTTTCACGCTCTTTGATCCTCCTAAAATGGTGTACTATGATACTTTGGATTTCAGGCCAACCCTTCGGCTCCACCCCCCCCCCTATTGTATCAAGGGCCTTCTGTATTTACTTTGGGCATCCCCTCTTCACAATAAAGTAAAACAAGGACATTGATTGGTCCCAGGCGCTGCCTGTTTCTGCTCTCCACATCTCCTTCCTGAACCCGAAGAATGTACTGCTCAGCATCTTTGTCTTTGCATTGCATTAACGATTGTAAATTTGGAGTATCTGTGATGGTCCTTTGCAGTGCATCCCAGGCAGGTGCTCTAAAAATTGTGGGGTCATTGCTCAGTGTTGATCCCAGGTACCCCGCTTTCACCATACTGATTCTGCCTGATCTCCGACTGCTGATACCAGCAAACCTTTGCGAGGGGTACCCCTGCTGTGTGTTTCTCAAAAGCGTAAATCCATGTCCTGCCCCCGCAGCGAGTTGAGGGAGGGCCTTGAGACGATAGTTTTTGTCCATCTGTACCCAAGGGACATGAGGGCAGCCTGCGCCTTTGTGGATTAAGGGCATTTGTAATTTCATTTTTAACTTTCCCCGTTTTCAAACCACTTCCCTTTTTCTTTACCAACACTATTCTCCTGAACCGTTCCCTCAACCTTACATCCCACAGGCATTCTACCCTCGGTGTGGTGGTGGGTTCTAACTCGACCCCTCCAGCCACCCCTTCCTCTGTGTCATCGAAATTGCTCCAGTATTCCTTGTCCCCTCTTGCGGACCCCATGTTCTCCTAACCTAAGCTGTCCGTCTGCCCTTCCCTTTCTACATGTACAGCTCTTATGGGCATGCTGTCAATCCTGAACAGAAAATCCCTGGGTCCCCAGGTGGTAAGGGTGGGGTCCCCAGGGGCAGCACCTGAACCTCTGTTGTCCTTGCTGTCTCACAAGCTGCTTATAGCATAGCTAATTCTGTGTGTGTGGTGTATAATGCCACTTCGAGGTCCCTAGAGCTTCCCCCTGTATGGGTGGACACTGTGGGGGGTGCAATATACAGAGAGGAGGGGGCTGTACCGGGCCTGCTAAAACTGTTCCCTCAGACACATAGGCTGGATTTGTGTACCCTTCTGCTGGTTCGGTTAATAATGGGTAAAGTCTCCTTGTTTGTTCCCCCCTTTCTCACTCTCCCCCGTGTTAGTCTTTGTTCCATTTTCAGGTACTATCCCTCCCTTCGCTGTGGCCTCTGTTTCTTCAAACATTCTCCATAAATCCATTATTTCACATCGATTCTGTAGTTGCCTCCCCATGTATTTGGCAGTCAAGTACATAGACATATGATCTAAGGCACATTTATCGAAGGATGCCCCCCCTGGACAAGAGTGGGGCATCCCGTCTCCTTTATTTTGGGTTACGCATTGATTGTGCTATTTCTTGATCGTATCACAGTATATGGATAGGGTCTGACATGTATGGTCTAGCGGGGTGTCTGCCCCCATGCTGATACTTAGTCTGTGTCGTGTCAGTAATGTCCTTGCTTGTGTGTTCCCCCCTTAGAGGGAGAAAAGAAAAACAATGTAGTTTCCTCCCTTTTACCCTGTCCCGTCACCTTTTAGACCATCTCTATCGTGGTCATACCTATGTGGTCAGTCATTGTAGTCAAAAATATTCATTAGCAAAAACAGTTACTTCAAGTCTTTCCCCCCTGAAACACCTTCTTTCACTCTTATAACACTTAATTTCCTCACACATACACATGCTCCATACACGCGCCTCCTGAGCCTCCTCCGCACAGGAGAAAAAAGCGCAAAAGATAACCAGCTAAATAAAATAACAAGCTAAAACAACAATCACTTCTTTTCCCAAGCCCTCTAATTATACGGGGACCCTACTTTTCTCTTTATTTTTCTTTTTCCGCACTGGTCGGGACAGTACACTGTGGCTGCCATCTTCTCCCCCCACTCGTAGAGACTCTCTATCTTTACTCATTTTGTCTCTTATATATAGATATATCTCCAAAAATGTAAATAAAGAAAAACATGCCATAAAACAACAACCTTCTACATCCAACAAACAAACTATACTTTAACTTCCATTCATTGCATGTTCTTTCTTTCATACCAGTCCATACTCTACCCAAACATTGTTATCCCTTGCAAGTGATACTCACGTGTCCACATTCTTCCAAAAGCCTCAGCTCGAGGATAATCCACAACAGGTCTGGGCCGCTCCCTGGTGCCGCACCCCGGCCCAATGAGCAGGCAGGATTTCTGCAAAGACGACACCCACTTCTGCTGCGTACGCGTGTTGGGGTACTGGTCACTGTAGGTGGGCACAGCCCTTGCGGAGAGACCACCTGGATATCACTGCAAGTACAGGGGCTGAGGAATCACATCGGGGTCACGAAATGAAGGCAAGTCCCTCTATATGCACACTCAAGAATAAATACAACCCGCTAGGGAAATAAGCCAGGAGATAGCTTTGCAAGGATAACGTGGTTTACTTGTACAGAATACAAATGCCAGCAAAGAACTCTGCTGCTTGAGAGCGCTCTGGCCTTACATTGGCAAACATGGGTTTATAAACACAGAAATCGTCATCCACATATGGGATGAGTTGGTGCCACTGATTGGAGGCACCCAACACATGGGCCTGCTCCATAGGGGATGTCAGGCGGTAATTGGCTGGTTCTCCCCCATCAGTCTTGATGCACGTGGGTTAGCTGGGCTCATCCTCGCGGAGAAGGTCGGGGCAAGCATAAAACACACTGTATCTATCTAAACTAAACAACAGACTTTTCATTCATTATGGCAGGCTCCTGGGTGGCACAGGAAAGGGGTACCAGGGAGGCGGGGGGGAAGAAAATAAATATAGTCTTGCTGACCTGTACATTCAGGGCTTCCTTGATACCGCAGTTCCCGCACCCAGTGTCTCCCCCCAGGGAATTTATCTTTACCCCTCCAAGTACCTCATGTTACAGGAGATGTTTGTTGCTGCTCGAGTGAAATACAGTCATGAGGGCTTTAGATCGGTGGTGGCAACTCTATGGAGGTTAGGTCAGTGGGGGAAAATAAAGGGCACAGACAAAACTCACTTTTGCAAAGAGCTCATGTGAAGTTATAATTAAAGTATCCATGAAGCTGCAATCCAAGTGATGAAACTATTTTATATTCACAGAGAGAGAGATCACCTGAATAGACCCCCTCCAGAACATTTCATGCATCAAATCACACAATTCAAGAACCTTCTGCCTACACCTGAGAAAGCGTTGAGGATTCTCCCCATTGTGTAATCATGCCTCCTCAACTCAGACCACCATTGACCTCCTCCCCCCACTGAGTTGCAGTCAATGCTTACAGTCTGTTCAGAAAATTAAAGCCTCTGACTTCCAGTCGATCGCATTGTAGAGGTTGCTAAGCAAATGATTGACTACACGGCAGTTCTTTCGCACAGCGGCCCATTGTTCTGAAACTTGGCACAAATGTATGGTTAAATGGCTAACAGTGGAGGAGACTGTGGTAACAGAACAGAAGGTCAGAGAGGAAGGGAGTGACCTGGTCACAGTTTCTCCTCCCTCCCAACCAATACATTCAGGTGATGATGATGTCATGAGCTGATATGGATACTGGTAAACTGGGAGGACGATGGAGTGGGTGAGTTTGGATACCTACCAGCAGGGACGACATTGGAATCTTCTCTATTGCGGGTAGAGGGAAATGCCATGGGGTGGTAACTCTTACGCAAACTACAGTACATTTGTACATATAATGACATACAGGGTTTAATCAGTGTCCGCCTATTTAGATGCTGTCTGCTTTAGTCCAGAAAGTGGCTGAGCTAAACCTTTGCCTCTGTCTCCCACAAAAATACAGCAATGAAAGATGTGAAATAGCTATTGTTAAATTCATTCTATAAGGGTCTGTTTGCCTCCAGCGGATGTAGCTGAACTGATCCAATGATACACCAATTCAATGAGATAAACTGGTGCTGTTTTGTTGTTATTGATGTTGGAACCTTGCAAAATATGTTCTCATTAAATAAATACATTAACTGGTCAAGTTATTTCTTTCTGCTTCAAACCGTCAAGGCGGAGTAGACCATGTATTTATTATTTAAACTTTCAGCGCCAATGTACCCTTGGGTTTGGTGCGCTCTACAAATGTCAAATAAATAAATAAATAAATAAATTCAGTCCTGGCCCTAGAAGAGAACCTTGGAGGGCTTCACAAATTTCAAGGGGAGGTGGTGAATAGGATAGGAACATCAGGCTAGATGAAGATAGCAGGGTGATGGTATGGTTGGATTAGGCGCAATGAAAGAGGCCCATTTATTAGGTATTTGCAGAATTTCCTGATGGGAAAATACCGATGTGGGCTGGGAGGGCATTCCAGGGTCTGGGTCCCAATTGGAATAAGGCCTGTTTTTGCGTGCGGGTTAGCTTTCAGTATGGAACGTGTTTGGCTTGTCTGGTGTTTGTGTGGGTGCTGGGCTTAGGTTTATTGTGGATGTAGGATGGCTTTTTGAGATGGATGGCCTTGCGTAGGATACAGAGTCACTTGAAAGCAATTCTCTGTTGGATGGGGAGCCAATGGAGGTGGGAGAGAGGTGGCGTGATGTTTGAGTGTTTGGGAAAGTGTAGAATGAGTCTTGCTGCTTCATTTTGTATGGATTGGGGCGGTGCAAGAGTGTTGTTGTGGAGTCCAACGAGGATTGTGTTACCGTTGCCCAGCTTGGATAGAATGAGTGCTTGGAATGCAGTGGAGAAGAGGGCAAGTATAAGGATGTGCTTTTACTTATAGCTGTTTGTTGGATGCTTTGGTGACAGCAGATATGTGGTCTGCGAAGGATGGGTAGGAGTTGATAGTGACACCTAGGGACTTTACTGGTGTGGAGAGGGATATCTGTTGTCTATGGTAAGGTCATTGGTCCAAGGAGTGAGGTTGGGTTTGTGTCTGGGGGGAGGGTGCAGATGAGAAGTTATTCAGTTTTCGATGAGTTCAGTTTTAGTAAGTGGGTGGCCATCCAGGTGATGATGGCAGAGAGACAGTTGTTGATATTGTGGTGCTTTCAGGGGCAGGAGAGATTAAATATATATGTGTGTCATCTACTTGTTAGTGGTACTGGATGTTTGTCAGTGCGAGTCAATGTATAGGTTGAACAGTAGGGGAGATAGGGAAGATCCTTGTGGTACCATGTGTTTGACTGAGGTTGGATTTGATTGATAGTAGGTTATTGAGACAAAGGGCCTCATTACGACCCTGGCGCTAAGGTATCAGGTAATATTATCCCCACCAAAAATATTGCCGTACATACGGTCATCGGGAACGGCCATAGGCGATATTTTTGGTGGGGATAATTTATGGGGTAAATGGGTCAGGGGTTGCGGGGGTGTCCCCCACTCCCTTTAAAAATATATGGGGTTTGCGGGGGTGTCCCCCGCAGGTTCCATGGGGTAATATCGCCGCAAAAATATGGCGAAATTTTTGTATGGCGATATTTTTGCGGGGATATTATCACATGGAACCAGCGCTAAGGGGTTAATGGCGCTGTAAAAGGCTGCGGCACTGTTAACCCCTTAGTGCCTAATTACGAGGTCCCTTTGCGGCTCCCGAACTTAACGGCTGGTCTGGACCAGCCGTTAAAGTAGGGACCTGCAAAGGGACCTTGAAGGTAATTACGGTACCGCAATTTGCGGTACCGTAATTACCACCTTCTCCATTCCCATTGAGCCCTATGGGACAAAAATGGGAATGGGGAAGGGCCAATGGTGCATGGGGAATTACCGCCCCGCCAACCTTGGAATGGGGTGGTAATTCTCCATTCCACCATAGCAGACTTGTTACAATACCGGCAGCAACCATGGTGCTAATAGCACCATTGGTTACTGCAGGTGTTGTAATGAGAGCCAAAGTGTATCCTGTCAGTGTGGAAGGAGGTAAACCAAACCAGTTGAGAACAGTGCCAGAGAGGTTATTCTGTGGGATAGGATGTTTTGGAGGATGCTGTGGTCAGGGGTTTTGAAAGTTCTAGAAAGCTCTAGGAGGACTAGGAGGTCTGTCTGTCAATTTCTTCAAAAATGTTGTGAATGCCTTCCAGGATGTGCTGTATTGCCATCCCTGCTCTGTGTCTGGAGCAGAAACTGGATTGGAATGGGTTGAACAGGTTGTTAGTTGTGATGTGATTTTGCTTGTTACAAAGTATTGCATTCGTCTGATGAGCTATGGCAGGATTATGGTGGAACAACAGTTCTATGGCAGAGTGGGGTCAAGCCATGGTTTCTTGAGGAGGGGGTAGATTTTGTCCTGTTTTTAGTGCTGTGGGGATGGTGCTGTGTGATAGACAGGAGTTGATAAGGTTGAACCAGTGTGGAGCCAGTGTGGTGATTCAGTTTGATGCAGCTTTAGCTGGCCCGCCGTTGACCAGGAAGTGGGCTGGTTAGGTTTCATCTGTGAGGGTGTCAGGATCCTACACACCTGCCACCCCAGAACTACTGCTACGGTCTTAGATCAAATTCACTTTATGTTCTATAATGGGTTTAATCCAGCCAATGCATTCTTGCAGGTGGATGCTTTCCAAGAGGAGAAAGGTCTTGAGGAGAGACATTAGCTCGGGCAGCCTGGTGCAAGTGAAAGCAGGTAAAGTGAGCTATATTTAACTCAGCTGCTGCATGCTGCATGAGGAATGAAAAGTGAGCTTGATTATTCACAGCTGCCTCTGGTTGCAGGCTGTCCACCCCGTGTGTTTGTGAGCAGGAAGGGCATTCATAATCTCGCTTTTAGCAGTAACAGTTGTTCTACCAACTGCCTTTACTGAGAGTTCCTGCAATGTGGTTCTGTGGCCAGTGTTTGGAACTGTACTTGATATCAGTGGCGGCTGCTTACAATGGGCGGGGGGGCGCCGCCCCCCAACCCCCAAAGAGAGAGAAGAAGAGAAGAGAGTATTTTTCTTCTTCTCAACTAAAATACAAATTAAATTTCTGCAGAGCGGCAGATTAATAATTTATTAATTAATCTGCCGCTCTGCAATGCTGTGCTGTTTGGCTGGGCCTGGCCTGCTGCTGCGGAGGCCCGGAGGGGCGCGCCCTGATTTAGTTAAAAATCTGTAATGTAGAGTGCGTGGAGCTCGTAGCTCCACGCACTCTACGTAACTACTCTGCCATTCAGGAGGCTGGCGGGGCGCTGGAGGGGTGGCCCCGCACTCTTGGAATTGTGCGCAAACAGCGCACCACCAGCGAGTGATTCCAAACCCCTCCTACCTACTGTATGCTGGCAGGCCATGCAGCATAGCAACAGGTAGTTTTGGATTGTCATTGGCTGTTTGCCAGCCAATGACAATCCGTGTGTGGACTGGTGTGGGCGGAGTTAGGTGGGCACACGGTGCCTCACCTTCTCTTTCTCGTTCTTTCGACAGGGCCTTGCTGGTGTGGTGGTCGTGTGCGTGCCACCTGTCCCTCCCGAGTAGGCCCATCCACGTGTGCTGCTGTGCCTGCTGCCTGCTGCCCGCCCTACGCCGACAGAGTATCTGGCGAAGACCAACTCCAACAACAGTGATTTGAGGTAAGTGAAACAAACCGTAACCGGCGTTGTGTAAAGCATGCAAGCCCAATAGGCCCATTATAACACAAGTCGTGTTATAATTGGCCTGTTGGGCTTGCATGCTGCTGCTAAACTATTAGTCTTCACCATGCGACATGCTGCATGGTGAAGACTAAGAGGTTTGTCGTGTGTGGCGTGGCCAGCAGCTGCGGGCCGCAGACAGCAGCACTCTGCTTACTGGCGAATGCAAGATGCTGCATGTCACAGCTCGCGCCGCGGCCCGCCGACCATTGTGTTGTGCCTCTGGCCTTCCACCCGGCCTTCACCAGGATTGCAATCATGTCCTCCTGACCTGGACCAGTATTGGAATCCTGGTGAAGGCCAAGTTTAAAACAGTAAATGACCACTACGTATTTGAAATACATAGTGCTCATTTACTTTTTTAAATGTGGCCGAGGCGCCCTCGGGCAAGGTTCGGTCTTGGGGTCTCTGGCGCACCTCCAAGAGGAGGTGGGTCAGCTCAGTGGGGAGAGAGGGAAAAGCAAGGTAGCTTTGCTGCTGTATTGTTGTGAGCAGTTCGGAAGTCACAGGGTATTGTTGGTCTATTTGTGTGGTTTAATTAGAGTGAATAAAGCAGCGGTGGGCAAACTGCAGTCCCCCATATACTCTGGTTCACAATTCTTAAGATTCGCCGACCCATTGACTGTGGTAGCTAGGGCTGATGGGAGTGGCACGGCACCCCATAATGTCCAGAGGTCTTTGGTTTGCCCCATCACTCAAATAGAGGCATTTGTGTCCAAATAGGGGCCTGTTGTGCGCATGCTGATAGGGTGCACAGGTTGGAGTGGCAGTAGGATAATTGGGTGTGACTTGTGGAGGTGTAGAGTTCTTAATGTAACATAGAATAGTCATGTATAGCACCCGTATGCCTCTTTAATGGCATGTCTCTGGGAGTTGGCCTGTGCATGCAGTACAGGGATGTCAGATTTCTGTTTCTGGGTTTGTTTCTAGATGTTTGACACAAAGGGGATGGAAGAAGTTGTGTCCAGGTGGGGTCCTCGTGTGCCTGAAGTCATACGACAGCTATTTTCCTCGATTCCCATAAATTTGAAGAGCTGCACCAAAGAACCACGCGCACGCGTCTTCTTTTACCATATTACACTGTTTAAGTGAGTACTGAACACTGCTTCCTGGAAGTTACTCACCCCAGTAGATCTCAGCTGTGCAACCGTCTGGGACTTCAGGGTGGCCCACCCAGAAGGCCCAGAGGTTTGCACAGCTGAGATCTACTGTTGCGGTTGCAATACAGCAACCTTTTCCAGAAACCTGTTTCGCTCAGATTGTGCTTCTGGTATGATCTTCAGCCTGAGCTAGTGACGGGTACCCAACAGCTTGAAGCCAAACGCTGGCTCCAGCACAAAGAAAACGGGCTGCCTCCCTTTAGTAATGTAATGAAGCAAGGCCCAGCCTACTACTGGCCTCCCATGCTGTGAATACAATCACGTGTAACCTGGCCCTTCTGCAGAGGGGGAACTCCATTCACTGCCACCAAAATGACTAAATAATACTGCCTCGTCTTCTTACCGCAAATTGTAGGCGTTCCATTAAGCTTGGGAAATGTATTGTTTGTTGGAAGCAGGCACGCGCCCAAGTGAAATGCTGCATTATGTTTTGATCCGCTCACGCTGTTTGCATTGATGCAGACCCTTTTTACTTTACAAAGAACAGCGTGACTGTTCGTGTTTGTTGCCACAGTACTTGCAATTGCAAAGAGTATTGAGTCCAATAAATTGTAGGCTTGTTGGACTGAGCCTGGCCCTGGAGGCTCTGCGACACAGCCATCCATCGAGCGATCAAGCAGGGCAAAAATATCATGTTGGTGATTGAGATCAAATATTATAATGGAAAACGTATTGTTACAGCTCGCAACCATTGCAGGCCTCCTCATTGCTCACTTTAACAGAGCAAACTTGTTGAATGTATAGGAAAAGTCACTAAATTCTTGGTCGGCAGACGTGGATTATTTTCAGTGGCCATACCAAGCTCTTGTTGCTTGCAAAGATGCAAATAGCAAACCTTATAGTTCTTTAAGACTTGAGTGCACATCTTTTTGGTGCCAGAGAGAATATGATTTTCAAAGAAAATGTCTCATAATTGTTGGTATGTTATGTTACTTGGCATTTATATAGCGCCTTATGTATCATTGGTATGACTTCAAAGCGCTGGTAGGTTGAATGCCCTTTGGAAGGTGAATATATTCATTGGCTCTGTGTGCACCATTTTAGTATCAGGGAGAAGACAAATTCAGTGTCTGAACACCTTGAATTCATGGGAGTAATTTCAGGGGGGACAAGGGTGTTTGTCTCCCCCGACTTTTGTAGCACACCATTTTGTCCCCCTCATTTGGCAGGGGGTGGGGGGACTTTCATTTAAATGTCATATTTTAGCTTAGTTTCTCCCCTTTCAAAAAATGCCTAAAATCCCACCTTAGCAAGAGGATGAAGACATATGAATGCCAGTAACAGCATGACATACATATATGTTTCCATCATTACTGACTATATAATGAATGTCTTTATGCATACACCATAGTACCAGCTATTCTCAATACAAGCTGCTGTAAAATACACCATCACACACACACTTGCACACATAAGAATAATGTACCACCATTAGTATCTAAAACCTAATGCTTTTTTTCATATTTCGGTGGGTTTATTGGACAGTAAATTGCACATTTTGGAGGCCATTTTTCGAAAATTGCCCTGGGGAAATATACGCCGCACCAGGTTTCAAACTCACCAACCGCCACTGCTTGATATCCTGCAGTGGATGCTGAATCCTGTCTGCTGTGTCTGCTTTATGCAGCGTCTTGAGCAGTCTAGTGTTGCAGCCTGCCAGTTCTTCAACGTTTCCTTGGGATCCTGCTTTTGTTATGAAATCTTGCCTGTCATAGTTGCTTTGTGCAGCTTCTGTCCTGTTTGATGTTAAAGCCAAGCAGTTCTCTGCCAGCACTGTGAGGCCTTTCTGTCTTTCTTTCTTCAAGCACCTTGTTTTCCTGTGAACCTTCCTTCCTCACAGATTCTCCTTGTTTCTGCAAAGAATGTATCCTCTTTTTTTTCCATTTATCAGTGGCATTTAATCTCATTGATCATTCGCTCCTGGCAAAGAGTTTGTGAGATGTGGCCAGATGCTTGGAGAATTCAGTCACTTGGTTTAAATCCTTCATTGGTTTGAGGACATGAGAGTGGCTGATGTCATGGTGCAATCTTGCGCAGTTGTTGTGGACTGTGGGGTCCCTCGGGGATCATGCATCAGTCCCACACTCGTTAACATCTATATGAGACCTCTTTTTTACCAACTTGACAACATGGGCATGGTATATACTAACTATGCTGATGACTCACATATTTTACTCAAGTTAACAGGCGATTTATGCCTATGACTCTGGTGTAATAAATAAAATGTACGCTATTGTGCAGCAGTGGATGGCTAATATTTTGCATGGACTCAAAGATGGCAAGACAGAACTCCTTAATATAGGTTCCGGACCCAGGCAAAAAAAATGCATCCGAGCTACTCTCACTTTAACCTTGCCGGTTGTGATTTTCAAGTTGCACCCAAAGTAAAGACGCTGGGAGTCTATTTTGACAGCCAGATGTCTTTCACCCAACTTGTAGACTCTATTAGGTCATCTTGTATGTAAATGAATAGGCTACAGAACTAAATGAGTCCATACCTTAAGATCGAAAACAGAGCGGTCCTGGCCATGGCTCTGGTTAATTCTCGGTTGGACTTCTGTAACAGTCTACTGGCCTGCACTGCAAAAAGGAATATTAAGAAGTTGCAGATCATGCAAAATGGTGCGGTCAGAGGTTTCCATGGCCTGAAGGGAGGTGAACATTTTACTGCCCTGCAACAGGTTCTCCACTGGTTACCGGTACAACAAGGTATTAAACATAAAGTCCTAGCATAAACAAAGAAATGTGTGGGTGGGTCTGCTCCGAACTACCTGAAGGGCTGGATGCACATCAAAATTCCTGCAAGAGCCGTACGTTCCAATGAGGGTATATCCCTAGCTCAACTCCGATTTAAACTGTCAAGATACAGAGCTACGAGGTTCGACGCATGGGCAACGAAGGCATGGAAAGAATTACTCATTGCATTATGGGTCTGCCCAGGCCTTTCATAATTCAAAAGGGATCTCAAAACATTCCTCTTCAACAAGGGGATAGATTAAGTCCTTCTAGGGCGATATGCTGTGTTGTGTCGTGTTTCATGTCTTGTTCTTTGGCTCATAGCGCTCTGAAGCCTTCGGGTGTGTGGCGCTCAACAAATATTTAAATAAATAAATGCACTGCCAGCTTCTCACTTAATTGTCATTTTTCACTGTTCTCCAATTCAACATAGTTGCTAAATTAGCAGTAACCTGGTGTATTAAGCTTTCCTTTTCTTTCTTTCATGCTTTATTACTGTGGCAATAACCCCCGAGACGGCGGGCCATTACCGCCTAAGGTAATGCCCCCGCGGCCCACAGTTACAGGCCTGAGCGTAGCGAGAGCCTTAAAAAAGGTGCCAGGGGCATTACTGTATGCCCCCGTGGCCCACAGTTACAGGCCTGAGCATAGCGAGGGCCTTAACCAAGGTGCTGGGGGCATTACTGTAGGCGGTAATGGCCCGGCGTCGAGGGGCTTATTACTTATTGCCATTAGTACCCCGGCCAGTTAGACCGGGTACTGTTTTTTTTTCCCAGCTGCAAGACGTGTTGCGTTTCGCAGCCGGAAAATAATAAAAGTAAAAAAAAGTTTTTAAAAATGGCCACCGCAGACAGAAAATGTAGTCCATTTTCTCTTTCTGTGGCAGCCATGGAAAACAAAGAAAATGGCCGCCATGGAAGGGAGAAGGAACTGCGCGTAGTCCCTTCTCCCTTTCAATGGCGGCAATTCCGGAACGAAAATGCCGTCGGAGATGGGAGCGAGCTGCACGCCATTACATGATCGGGATTACCATCAGGTAAGGCTCGGAATCCAGCCAACCACAGGTAAGTGTTTTTTTTGTTTTTGCCACACCTGGTACTAATGGACTTCATTTTCTTGAATCCACATATTTGTTCAGTTTACAGCAACCTATTACCTAGTCTGTGACTAGTGCACTGAGTTTCCTGATTCACATATTTGCTTAGTTGGCGGTGACCTATTATCTTGTCTGTGACTAGTGCTTTGTACTTCTTGATATTAATGAACGCTAGGTTTCTGAATTTGTGAGTGGCAGCTTTCCTTCTTTCCCTGATAGTCCTCCCAGGGTTGGTATCTGCTAAAAAGAGATAAGGCAAATACTTTAGTTGCCTCGTTGTAGTCCCCTGGAGTCTTACCTGTCTCAGTATATGGTCTCCAGGTATACCCTTTCATCGAGTATGACACGCTCTTCAGCTTGTCCAAGGCAGGACAGTTGCAAAGAGTTATATGCGGGTATGGATCCTAAGGACTTTCCCGAATCCCCTTGGTGATCTCTTAACATATTCCAGTACACCACTTATTCCGATCAATCCCTGTTACCCAGTATGCTTGCTACCTCTTGAATCTCCCCTAACCTACAGTTTATACTCTTAGATTCACGGCCACGGTAGTGGCCGTGTAGTTATGGTTAAGTTGCTGTTTCCATAGGAAGAGCACTTTTTGGCCGGCTTATAACTCCGCTCCCCCTGGACGAATCCTCACTAAACTTTGCAAAAAAAGTATATGGGTCACTCTGAATTGGTCAAGGGGGGTGGGGGGAAAGTTATGGGGGTCCCAAAATGTCTTTTGTTCCCATAGACTGAATGGGGGAAAAACTTTGCGCACGGCTACCGGTCAAACCGCTGGACGGATTTTGACAAATCCGAGGCCTGATCCAGAAAGCGTGCTTTTGTAAATTTGGTCACCATCCGTGCAGTATTTTTCTTTATAATTATCAAAAAGTAGGTCTGAAAATATTAGTGATATCTATGTTCGCTCCGCGGTCACACTTCCCTGTTTGGACGACTGAACAAGATACCGATTGGCTAAGGGGCTGGCGTCATGACCGCGGACACGCGACGTCTCTGCCAATTGGCTGCTGCGAGACGTGTTCTGCGTCAGATTGTTTTGATGCGCCCGACATCTTATATCTGCCGAAAGCGGAGCAACAACCGGCGTACACATGCTCTTTTCATGAAACTCTTTTGCTGTGTCACAGAGCATTGGGAAAGGCTCAGACAGTAAGACATGCGTGATCAATGCATTTGTTCTCGGGGTCGGTCGTCATGATGTAATTTCTATGGACACCTTGTACGCACAGTAAATGTGGGGTGTAATAACGATAGCACTTCAGTCCATGCAGTGGAAAGGAAATTCAGCTAGGAACGAAGCCTCTGGGAAGACGCACTGAAGGATAACACCCCCACTGTAACTGTTGAAAGCACACATGTATTGGTAGGCAACATTGAAATTGACAACATGCCGTGAATGCATTATTTTTTCCAATGGCTTTTATTATAAACATTAGTACGCCGCCAATGGTTTCAAATGCGACAGTGGTTGTGGCCAGGGCCTACAGTCTTGGATGCATGGCCGTCGGCCAAAGGCCGAAGGCCTTACTTCCAAGACTGTAGGCCCTGGCCACAACCACTGCCGCATTTGCCACCCATGCATACACCCATAGTGTTGCGTTTTCATTAGCAAGTTGTGGGGAGTGCGTGCAGTCTGGGGTGCATGGCCAAAGGCCGAAGGCCTTACTTCCAAGACTGTAGGCCCTGGACACAACCACCGCCGCATGTGCCACCCATACATACACACATAGTGTTGCGTTTTGATTGGCAAGTTGTGGGGAGTGTGTGCAGTCTTTCGGCCATGCACCCAAGAACAAAGTTATAAGTACTAGACATGGAAGCCACTGCACACCTATTCCATGTAAGATCTATGGACATACAGCTAGGAGTGAAGCCTCTGGCCAGAAGCAATGAAGGATACCACACCTATAGAAAAACCGCCACTACCCCACATCACTGAGGTGTTTGTGGAGAGTCCCTCACTCAAGGTGCATGGCCACAGCCCCTGCACGCAAGACTGAAGTCATAAACAGTGGAGTTACAAATTAATATGGGTGTGGTGGAATGTGCTAGTTGTGTTGATGCCCTAGTGTCTTAGCTTCATGGCTGCAGACGATGGTCCAAAAAGTACATTTATAAGTAGCTAATTTACAAGGACCATGGTTTTCATATTTAGCAATGGTTGTGGATACGAACTGTACTCCTTGTACCTTGGTTGTAAGGCGTAGGTGGTAGGTTACTGACCGAAGATGGAAGGGCAGCCTACAGCCACTGCAGCATGTTAGTACCATAGATTAGACGTGTACATTCCCATGTGTAGAAATGCCTACCAATATACTTACTCCTTACTTTGTTCAGAATCCACATTCATTTTTTAAATTGGGTATCGTACTTGGCGGAAGTATCACTTTCTCCATTTCTGTGATGAAAGAAAAAGGTGTGTTAGTTTTTGCATTTTTATTTTTTAATTTACTACATTGCATAATAGACAGTTAACCTTTTTTTTACCCTCATATTTAGTTTACAAACCAGTGTACTGTGCATTGTGCTCAGTTTCTGTGTTTGCTTTTCTAATCCTGGGGTCTGGTGGAAAAAATCCTTGTCGGATTTTAAAAAACCTTAATTTTCTATGGTACTAGCTACTTCCTTTTTTCCTTTCAGTGTTTCCTTCATCTTTCCAATCAATGTTATGTTTGTTGCCTTCCTGCCCATTTTTAACAACAGTTAGATACCTGTAGGTGTATTCTAACTGTGCATTTGCTCCTACAGATTTGTGATACTCATTCATTTGTGTCATTGTTATATCCTGTTTCCTTCTTCTTTCCCATTAATGTCTTGTTTGTTGCCTTCCTGCCGATTTTTAACAACAGTTAGATACTTATAGGCGTATTCTACCTGTGCATTTGTTTCCAACGATCTGTGATAATCATTTATTTGTGTCATTCTTCCATCCTGTTGGGTAGTTAGATACCTGTGGGCGTATTCTAACTGTTTGCAGTCTTTCACATAATTTGTTGAAGATCTTGAATAACACATTATTTCGTGAATTTGGCAACCTCTGCTTTAGAGTAATGTTGCTATCATTACATTCAAACCATCCAGAATTCTTTTTAATGTATGCAGTGTAGTGACTTGCATTGGTTGCAGCTCCTGCATGGTAGATTATTCCTACTGACACTTTCCAGTCAGTTTGCATTTGTTTTTGGTGCCATCTGCATTATAACGTAGAAGCATAAGTATTATGTAGGCACTATGTGATTGTATCAGTAAGGTGGAGCGATTGTCTGAATTGCAAATACTACATAATCTGCCATGGTTTGCATTTTGTACAAGTTGCTGAAATGGAATGCTCTCACTATTTGGTATGGAAACATACACAAATCGCTCATTTGGGATTTCTTCCTGTATCACTTTGCTACAGAGAGTGCATGTATGTTTCCACATGTACGAAATTTGGAAGATTCCATTTACAGGTATGCTTTTGTTTTCCAATACTAATAGTATGTACATTAGAAATTCTTGTGGCTCTTCTTGTGAGTTCATGGAGAATCTCACCATTCCAGCACAGTCGTCCAATTGTTGCCTTACTCCATGAACACTGTATGTGTTGTCAGGATTGCTTGTTGTATTTCTATGCAGCACTAACATTTGCAAACACAATTGGTCTGTACTGTGCAGGTAAATATTGTTAACAATTGGTGGCAATTGAAATAGAATATTCATTGCTACATTTGCATAGCAATTTACCTCACTTACATTTGCAAATTTGAATGGGCCAGTAAATTCTGTATTGGAACTTCTGTTGCTTATTTGCCGACGTCCCTGGTTTACAATCCCTAATAGGTTCTTCTATGTTTGCGGCAATTGATGAAACTTTAGCTTCTTTTCGGAATTTGCTGTTGCATTCTGTTGCATTTCTGTTTCATTTACTTTTTTTTAACCACGTTTCACTTTATCTGGAATAGGGTATTGTTTCAGATGAGGGGTGTACAGTGAACGCAATCTATTGTATTCTAGAATGCAAGGAATATCAGCTTTGACTTCACTTGAATCAAAGTTTATTAGCAATAGACCGTCAAGTGTACGTAAGCGTGATAATGCTACGTAGCTCATGCCTTCCTTAAACACTGTGTTTCCTATATCTATCAATACTTTGTCTAAGGTAAGACCTTGGGATTTATGAATGGTAACTGCATATGCAAGAGTTAGAGAAAATTGCTCTCTACGTACATACATGCTTTTGAAGAGAAGGAATCGAGCAATTGAGCGCCCTATCCTTTTCACTTCTGAAAAGTTATCAAAGCGAATATTTACAAACTGAATGTTGCTATCACGTGGGTATGATTGAAAGCCAACAACTGTGCCCAGTGCTCCATTAACTGGCCCTTGCTCTACGTCAAGGTTACGTCTAAGCATTACTCTACAATTTAAGGATAATTTCAATATTTCTTCCAACCCAGCTGTGTCGGAGATTGAATTTTCTAAACTATTTAGTCTTGTGGCTTGCTCACACATGGGTACTGTCATACCATGTACATCTAGTTTGTCTGTGGCGCTAATTTCTATTATTGGTTGCATTTCTTTCTTTAACATTGTTTCATGGAATTTGAAACAGCTTGCAAGAGTTGGCATTAAGGTCATACAATTGACATTTGTGTGCGCTATTTGTTCCATAACATCAGTTGCACATGCATTATTGCCATAAAGTGCATGTATATGCCGGTTTTTCAATACAACTTGTGCTTCTTGCGATAATACTCCAACTCTAATACTTTTTAAGATGTTGGCATAAGTGAGATCTGCAGATTGCCACATGTTCTCAGTTAATTCTCTGTATTGGAAATGTTGCCAAAGGTTAACATTACCTATGCTGCCAACAGTTTTCCGGCAGGGTTTGTGGCCTAAGGTTTTAAAAATCAGTTCACCTTTCACTGGTGTCAATTGTAGAAGATCTCCGAAAACGATAATGTATTTCCCTGCAAAGAGTTCTTTGTTATTATTTTTAAGTACTTCTTGCAATCTGAGATGAATCAAAGCCAACATTAGGTTGGAAACCATGCTCACCTCATCTATTAGTAGCATTTTCATGTGTTTCAATACTCTACGTAATTCCATTGCAGCTTCTGCAGAAAGTTTGTAGTAGTCTAATTTATTTTGATCCTCTACTGGAAGCAGTAGTAATCGGTATAAATTCACACCGCCTATGTTGGAGGCAGCTAAACCTGTGGGGGCCGTTACAACAGCTGACAGTTTGTTGTTTGTCAATTGTTGAAGGAACTTGCTGATGATTTTGATTAAGAATGTTTTCCCTGATCCAGCTTCACCACTGACGTACAGCAGTATAGGTTTGTAATTTTGGCAGGTACATTCTTTATTTTCGTGTTGTATACCATGTACAATTTGTTTTGTTACCTCTTCAAAAATGGTGCGCTGAACGTTGTTAAGTTTTGCTTGTTGTACAGTTAAGTCTTCTGTATCTTCTTGATACTGATACATGGTGTTTTATACTTCTGCCATAGCTACTTCAGCCTCATTTGCTATTAGTGGTTGTCCTAATGGTTCTTGACTTCCTGTTACAGAAGGTTGACTACTGTCGGAAGAGTCTTTATCTAGTGGGCCTGAAGTTCTTCTTCCTGTTGTTGGCTCATTGTGTAACATTGTTTTGTACTGCGTAAAGTTCACATTGGTGATAGTGCTTTCATTTGCTTTGAAATCATCTTCATAGCACTCATAATTATCTAGTATGTCTTCCTCTTTTCTCCATGGTTTGAAAAGTTGTAACAGAGACATGTAATATAGTTCTTTCTGTTGAGGAGTTTTTAATGATAATTTCACATGATTATTTTATATATTGCATTTTATTGGATTTAAACAACAATACAATCAACGAAAACCAAAAGAAAAACAAACTCAAAACATACGCATTCAAGGAACAAATCAGTAAGTGAAGGCATGGTAAGAGTCAGTTGGTCTCCACTTGTCGCCCATTCCATCTACAATTTAGTCTTGTGTCTTAGAGCATCATGAAATTACTGGGATTCCCTCTCCTCCCATTTGCCCCATATCTTAGAAGCTTTGGTAGGGCAGCCTCTTGCTTTATAAACTCTGTGCTCTAACATTGCAAGTGTGTCCATATCGTCTGTCCAATGATCCAATGCACCCCATTTTTGTGCAATGTTCAGCTTCATCAGTCCTACGGCCGTAGATAGGAGCAGTCCTTTCCATTTATTAGTAGTGTTCTCGTCGGGGTACCCAACAACAACACCTTCGGGTCCAGTGTTATATTGCGGCCTAGCACCCTGGATAGTTCATTGCAGCATTTCCCCCAGAAAGTCTGGATTCGCGGACATTCCCAGAGGATGTGTATGAATGTTCCAACCTCTCCCCCACATCGGAGGCAGTTCGGGGCTCGTTTCCAGCCATGCATCATAGCACTTGAATAGTATATTCTGTGGAGGATTTTTAGTTGAACCAGGCGGAGTCTGGAGTAGATAGCAATCTCCCTGGGATGCATTAGGATCTGGATCCAGTCTTCCAGGTCTATGGCTCCCACATCGTCCTCCCGTTTGGATTTAAGACAAGGAAGTTCCGGAGTAGCAAAGGAGGACATGGCATTGTATAATATAGAAGTGACTTTAGTAGGGATGTGTGTTGGAAGTATATTGCGCTCTATGGGTGTGTACTCGGGAATAGCGGGGTCCAACTGGATGTATGTCCGTAGGGCCTGAGTCAGTTGAGTATGGTGATAGCGTTCGGTTGTTGGGAGCTGGAATTTCTGCTGCAGTGCTGCAAAGGAGGCGATTTCCCCATCTATCAGTATATCCCCGATCTTTGTGATTCCAGCCTCCTCCCATTTGGGCCATGGACTGAGTTTCCCCAATTTGGCCAGGTTACTATTAAGCCACAGGGGTTGTGCAGTGGTGATCTTGTCTTTCCATTCCACAAAGGCGTGGGCCCGTCTCCAGACCCTTGAGACATGTGCTGCCATTGTTTGGGGTGAGGGTCTGTGGAGGGGCTGGTAGAGCAGGTATAATGGGTGAGTGTTGTGGATGGCTGCAATTAGTGCCCTTATGTGCGGGAGTTCCCTTTCCCCGTGTAGTAGGTCATTAACCACCGCCAGCTGGGAGGCCCAGTAGTAAGCCCGAAGACAGGGCACGCCAATACCCCCTTTCCAAACCGATCTCTGGAGTGTGGCCAGTGCAATACGAGGCTGTGCCCCTCCCCATATGAGTTCTCTAAGGAGGGAGTCAAGGTGGTCAAATTCAGTGTCTTGAATCTCCAGTGGTGTGTTTTGTAGTACATAGGGAAATCTGGGCAGGGTTATCATCTTAAAGAGGGCGGCTCTACCCATTAGTGTCAGGGGGAGAAGCCTCCAGTGGCGGACATCGTCTTTAAAACGGTCCATGATCGGCTGGAGGTTATGGGCTGCGTAGCGCGTCAGGTCCTCCGATATCCAAATCCCAAGATACCGAAGCCGCTTGGTTCCACATTGTATGGGCATTCCTGAGGGATGGCCTGTGTACTGCCCTTTACCGGGAAAAGGATAGATTTGTCCCAGTTAATTCTCAGCCCACTGAATTCACCGTATCGGATGAGCATTTGCGTTACTATGGGGCAGGTTCGTATCGGGTCGAAAATTTCACATGATTAATTAAGTTTGTTTGTTAAGTTTCACTAAGCTCCCTTCACAATCGGTCACTCTATATCTCCGTTTGCTTTCATCGGGTTTTACATTATTTTTGTATGCAAAGTTTTGACCTATGTGGTATAGACACATGCTTTCCAGCATGGTACTCCTGTTCGGATAGTATGTGTCTAGTAAATTGTTTTTTAGAATGTCTTGATTGTTGGAATAATTTCTGGCAATTGTTTCTATGTCCTCATATGAATTTAGCACTCTTTTTCTAGATTTTGCAGGACCAAGACAGAGCCATACTATGTTGTCTGATTTTCCATACAAAGCAGTGCCGGTTAAACGATCTGCTGCTTCGTAGGCCCCACATTCTCTACGAGAGAGCATTTTTATGCCTAGGCTGTACAATTTCTGTGATAATGTTTTGTCTGATGCTAGGGCATCCCAGAGGTCTTGAAGCTCTGTTTTTTCTGCTTTTGTTAAGTAGGCTGTAACATATCATGCAACAGCAGTTGAATTGTCTGCAATGTACTGCACATCTATGTTTGCATTCCATAACAGGGCAATGATTGCATTGTAATCATTGATATATTTTGATACTTCCCTTCTTTTTATGTAATACGTGATTTTAGGTGATTTACCTTTAACACTATGTCGAACTGAAGACATGAAGTTGTTTACTTCACCTGTTTCTGTACCTGGTCTACGGAAACCAAAGCGGCATTTGGTGTAGTATTTACCTTTGTTTTTGTATTTGCGGCGACAATATTTGCCACATTTGTGTATTTGAAATTGTAAAATCTGCCCATGCAGCTCACTATGTGTCTGTTGTGAAGGGATTTCACATGTGACATATTTTTGGATAAACTGCAAAACAGTGCTATCACTGTCGTGCCCAAATTTCGGTGCACCTTTGATCCATAACAGCATGTGAATATGTGGTGCTCCTCTCGCTTGATATTCTTTTCTTCAAAAGAGGTGCTGCACTTCTCCAAGGGGAGGAACAGTTTTATTGCAAATAAAGTGTAGCATTGCAATGAAACGATGATGGAAATATCTTGAGACATTAACTGGATCTAGAGAGCAAAGTTCTCCAGGTGTTAATATATCTATGTTGTTTTTGTTTACTGTTTGCTATGCGTAGGAACTCATGTAAATCTCCCCATGTATATTCTGCACAACTTAGCGTAACAAACGAAGTTGGTGGTCCAAGGTTTCTGTTCATGCAACGCACGTCTCCATGCCGTCTGAACCAGTATTCCTTTGTACCATGCATGTTTGCAAACAAATCTGTTATACTTGATTGTAAAACCTCATCTTTTTCCTGTACTTTTTGTATTAACTGGGTAGCTGGCATATTTTGAAAGTGGGTTCCAGATAACATAGTGTTGCCAATTCACTTTCATAGAGTAGGTGGAATATGTATTCCACATTTTGTCTAAATCTGGGATCTTGCGAATACATTCGTAATGAGCGGTATTCTGATACCCCAATCTGAGTGGGTCTATCATCGTATCTTCCACCTTTGCCAGTAGGAAATAGCAGTGGATAAGCATGTGCTTCTATACTTTTTTCCCAAATACTCATTGGTGACCCTTTGGTTTGTCACATTTGATAAGTTTCTAGTGCATCATCTATGCTTTCATTGGAATGCAATAGATGAATTGTGTAATGGTCCAAAAGAGTGGATACTGTAGCTGGATCCAGAAGTTCGAATTGTCCAGTTTCTGATGGCTCTTGAATTATTTCAGTTGTTTTCCTTAAGCTTTCATCAATATTTATTTCCTTGTAATACTCATTATTGTCTTTTAGATATTGCAATGCCTGTCTAACTTTGTGCAAGTCCACAAATTGTTTTTGTCCTTTGTTGGTACTCCATTTACCAAGACTATTAAAGAATACTCTATTGAACGTTCCATTCCTAGAGTGTGTACATTTTCCGTTAGATCTAATGGCAAATAAACTACTTTGCCACAAATGCCTTTCACCAATTCAGAGATAGGTAATTTTGCTGTTTTTGGATGAAGGCGTATAATTGCTTGAAATGGGTGACCTGTTTGAATTATTATGCTCTCATACAAATTGAGCTGTTGCAGGATTTTTGGTAATGGAAACAATTCCAAATTATTTGTAATAGCACGTGAAGGAGTGTAGTTGTTGTCTAATTTTGCAGTACAGTAACTGCAACATATTAGGCATTCAGTTATTTCATATTTGTTTTCAGCTAAAAGGTACAAAGCTAATTCAAACCATTTAGAGTCTTCATTGTCTTCTATTTTGTATGTTATATCCACATTTTTTGTGTTCCTTTTGTAAAACGTTCTGCGGCAACACACACACACATGGGTTGGTACTTCAGCCGATGACCTTTTAAATTTTACTATTTCTTTTCTGTATGTGTGTAATAGAAGGTTGCTATGTGCAGAATTGTCGCTACTATGTTCTAAAACTGTTGCATTTTGTATGTGGCTCTCGCTTCCAAAATACTTTTTCTGAATACGGTCAATTTTTTCTTGTAAATATGTGTGTGTACCATGCAGAAGAGTGGTATTTAAATTGCGTAATTCTGAAGATGGACTTTTTGCATAGCATATTTTATATACTAAATTTCTTACATGGAATGATGTACTGATATTCTTTTCATATCATGGAAGGTACTTTTGCAAATAGGCCCAGAAATGCAGGCTAATGAATGTCCTTTTAGTCCTGTGTCTTTCCGAACAGGACAAATATCCATATTTTGCAGCACTTTCATTTTACTTTTGTCTTTACCTTTTACATATTGATTGAGGAACTGACGTAAAGATTTGAAAGCTTTGTTTGGAATGGCACACATTGATGTGGACGGCCATTTGTATACTGGACGGTGTGGTTCTGCTGAATCGAGAGTAATTCTGAGTTTTCAGGAGATAGTTTTGAAAGCAGTGTTTCTTGTTCCATGATGGTAGTATTGTTTTTCTCATACCCTCGTCCACTGCTATGGATGCCAATTGTGTTTGTTTGATTTTGTTTGTATGCTTCTTCATTAAAATATGGCTCTGTGGTTGTTGTGTGACTCCATTCACCACCACAAACATGCAAGAAATTATTTTTGTTCACATTCCGTTTATTGCTGAGTTTCTTTTGTAGTTTGGTACTTAGTTTTGTTAGTGCTTTCATCCTATTTAACAATAATATGAACAACTTCCTTTTGAGAAGGATTGCACAGTCCACGAGCGCTTGTAGAATTAACTTTCTATGGTAGGTTTTAAGGGGTGAGGATGATTTTGGTCGTCTTTTTTAGTAGATTCTGGAGGACTCTGTGCCGAAACATTTTTGCTAAAATACTTTTTTTACTATGGGTTCTTCTTACACTATCAGGATTATTAGGAACATTGTTCACTGTACTGGCAGCCGTTTTCTTGAAAATATTTCTGTGTTTTGTGAAACTTTTTGATGGAGGGGGTACAGTTTCGGTAGTTGAGACTTCCTTTATTTTGTTGCCCAACTGCATTAGCTGGTTTGTACCAAGATTCTCTACAAACTCTACACAGGAGGATGCTTACATTGGGCACCTTTATTTTTATTTGCTCTAATTCTGCGTTCCTTTCTACAGAGTTGCTTTTTGGTAGGCATTCTTTGGTGCCTGTTGAGAAAAAATATATACTTTGGTCTGTTGTCCAATGCATGTGTGCAGTGTGCATGTGTGCATAAGTCTGATGGGGAAGCTCTTTGTCATGGTGTGTCAACGTGCAGTGAACTCTCGCAATTATTTGGTAAGGCTACTTTACTGTTTGTATACTACTACAATGTGCTACAGATGAGAGTACAAAGTGGCCTACTTGTGACGAGAACCATATTAATAACCGAAATGCCAAAAACTTGCTACAGCAACTTCTTTTCACAATCTAACCTTCTAAGGATTAAGTATGTTATTTGAGTACCAAACACACAGGGATTTGTCAGCCATTCTGGCTGTTATTCTTTGTTCAATAAATGGATATTTGTAGGTAGAATGGTTTACAAATCAATGCTTGCTTTGATGCCCAAAAGAAACAAATAACCCACCCAGCCTCTTTGATGAGTAGTTACAATATAAAGGTTGTACTGTACTTACTTTTTTCTGCAAGATGACCAGGTTTCTTCGGTTATGTTGTCTGCAGTGTAGATGCTGTTGATTCTCAGGAGAGTAGTCTTCACTGCGAATTATAAAAACAAAATCAATTACTTTGTGTGTTTGCAGCAGTGATGATACTGCAGACATTATTTGTGCTTCTTTCGGCAGAGCATTCAACTGCCATATTTCAACCCAGTGCATGTGTACATTTCACCTCACTCTGTGCAGTCTTTGCATAGTACTTGCAATATGGTAGTTGAAAGGCCTTCAAAATAATTAAAACTTTTAAGGGTGTGGAAATGCCTTGTTGTTTACAAAGTGTACTATGCATAGGAGAGAGCTTTGTAAGAGATAGGGCATAGTACTAGATGGGGAAACATTTTGTACTTATAAATGAAAAGCACGAAGTCGAAAAATCGGGAGACCCTCAGAAGGAAATGTCACCACCACAAACGGGAGCACTCACTATTCTCATACGATCACATTGCAAGTAACATTACTGTAGGCCATACAGAGTACACAACTCCGACATTTTCGCGTAAAAAATTGAGTCCTGCCCTAAATAGGCATGCTTTCAACATATGCACAGCTTATGCGGAAGACAGTAAGTAGTCGTGCAATTTGTGAATGACAAATCGGAAATCTTGCACTTTAAAGGGGGAGCGTTGTTAAGTATTCCCTATGGACATTTAGCAGCATTATTTTGTCTAAATTAAATCATAACACTTCCACATGTTCTCTGATTGAAATATACATTCCTGTACTCTATACTCATGCATGTGGACAGGCATGGAGATGTATGTAGAAATTTGCAATCCTTGCACAGTAGCTTGTGAAGTAGGTGCTTTGCAATGGTATGCGACTTCCATTCACAATTATGGACAGTAATTTTGAAGGGTGTCCGGACATTTCATCAAACAAAATTCGTCGACAGGACATTTGGTCGACGTAATTTCGTTGAAAACCAAATGGACGAATTTTTATTTTTATTTATATATATATTTTTAAGGTTGTAGTTTAGGGAAAAAAAGGGTTTTTTAGAAAAAAAATGGGGTTGGGGGACCCCCCCCCCCCAAAAAAAGGGGTAAAAATAAAAAAATAAAAAATTCGACCCTTTGGTTTTCGACCAAATTGGTTCGACCATTTGTCCGGTCGACCAATTTTTTTCGATCAAATGTCTGGTAACCATTTTGAAGTGCACAATTTTGATGACGGAGTTAAAATTAGCGATGTTCTATGTGATTGGTGGATGATTATGCGACCGCTTAGTTGTGTCCAATGAGGGACTCGCTTTGGTACCGCTGTAGAAATGGTGGAAGGACTGGATTAGAGTTACGTGCCGCATGTAGGCAACACTTGTCCGCTGATAGGACGTGTCACATACAGGTTTCTACAGCAAATCCTGCATGGAAAGGTGACTGTAGGCATCAGCCAATCAGATGTTCATATTACTCATTTATGTCGAAAGACGATGCACACACTGAAGATGGCAGAGGTGGAGAGGGTCAGCGTTTTGAATGCTTGGAGACATTTTTGTGCAAAGCTTACAACACTATGCCGAGAGTAGGCCTGTGGCACACCATTTCGATGTGAGAGGAGTGGAGGTGTTGTGGAACGCTGACACTGATGCCAATGCTTCGGCAATTCTGCAAGTTTGTAGAGACATGCGTAGAATGACCACTCCTAATGTGGTAATTTTTAACTACGGTGCTTTCCATTTGGGATACGTGACTTCACGTACTTTGTTGGCAGATTTGGCACAGTTGGTTGAAGCACTCATGACCATCTTCCCAACAACAAAAGTAATTTTATCTGCTTTACTCACGAGAGTACAATGGAACAACACTTCTGTTTTCTGTCCAGATCAAAGTATCAGGAGGTGTATCATCAATCGCGGCATGCGTGCATTCATGCTTCGAGCTGGTATGTTTTTTTGCAGCCACGATAACATTGCTCCAAGCAATGCGGATTACTTTGAAGGAGATGGTGTTGCTCTATCTTCTTTGGGAAATGCGATGTTCTTTTGGAACGTAAGGCTTGCTTTCGAGAAGATACTGTAATGTTTGCAAGAGTAAAGCAAGAACAAAAAATACAAAAAAAAACATCAAATACCAGATGTCTGTACGGTATCTGGCCAAAAAAAAAAAGAAAAAAAGCTCTTTTCAGAGGCTACCTTAAAGGGGAAAAAGGGGAATAGTATTTTAATGTACCGTCGTCACGCTCTGATCCTGTACACGTCTACGAACATGGCGGTAGTTAGCAGCCAGCACATATGACCACCGGGTACTCAAGGATGGAGCCGCATGTAAATGAGAATGAGCGGAGCTAGGGATTGGTCCATAAAGTTCAGTAGGTGTGTTCTGACCGACGTACTTTAGTAAGTCCATCTTCTCCCTCACAGGAGACCACACAGCCATGGCTTTCCATGCTCGAAAACAGATTATCTGGATTTTGGGAGACTTATGAATAGATTGGTTGAAGGTGCATGCAGAAAGCTGCAGTTTATCTACAAATCTCGGATTTCCTCATGCGGAAGTGCACTGGCATGGCATTCGTGGCATGAGATGGCTGGACTTTGTACCTCTCTGTGTTACTTTACTGAAAGAGCGCCCTCCAGATATACTGATCATTCATTACGGAGGAACCAGTTTAAGCCATGTTGCAATGAAGGGAGGACTCGCAAAGCTCATGGACATGTTTCCAAATTGTGAAATACTTTTTTCCCGTATTGCACAAAGACAAATATGGCTGCGTTTTTCTGTGTTTGGTCCACAAATGGAGAAAGCGAGGCGCAATGTGGATAAGGCTGTTTGTGCCTTTTTAAGAGATGTTGGCATGTCCTCCTTCCACAGTGAAAACATTTTGTTTCGCAGCACTTTCATTTTCCGCAGAGATGGAGTCCACCTCACATATGCTGGCAATCAGATTTTTCTTCGCAATGTACAAAATGCATTGCGACCTCTTTTGCAATCACACTAAACTATCTGACAATCCGTTTTCACCAATCCACTGTTTTTGCCCCACACAACACACCACCGAAAGGCTCTTTTCAGAGCCGCCACTTACTCCCAACGTACACTTTTTTGCGTTTGCTCTGCTTGCACCCTCCCTTTTTTCCCCTACGACTTTCTGCAAACTGTTTCAGAACTCCGCAGGGATCTACGACCGTCACTTCATATTCTATTTTTATACTGAGAAAGGCGGCTCTTAAAAGAGCCTTTTCTGTAATTTTTGTTGTTTGTATGTTCATTGCTTAACAGCACACGGCACACTAGGAGAAGAGGCCAAAGGAGGGTAAGGAAGGGACACCAGTCACGGGGATAAAAAAGGGCAACTGAACAGAGAAAGATTTAGGGTGAACTTTAATTAGGTAAGGAGCAGATCTTCTGGTGCTCTGTGACTGCAGCCTCAAAAGCACTTTGAAAACTCTCCCCACTGCAGAGTACTGCATCACAATACGTGCACACTACTGTCACCTTTGAAAGGTAAGGGTCAACAGTATTGCGAATGGCTTGTGAGGCAGCTGGAAGGAGGCGCTCCCCCACAGGAGTGTCTCTTGTGGTGGGAGGATCGGATACCGAGGATGCTGTGGAGGGAGGAGCTCAAACGACTACGCTCTTCACATGGCACCACCTTGCGAATGTCCGCAGTGTGGAACTAATTGAGGTGTCGCTTCATGGTTGTCATACCAAAACTGTATGCACCAAATCTCCCGTGGCTCAGCACCACCTCGCACTGGTTACACTTCACCAGGTTCGCGCCTGCTTTTGGAACTTTCCCATAAACAGAAAACAACCACCGTACACCACTTCATTCTCTTCCTCATCTTCTTCCTCGATCTCTACATCCTCACCCATATATTTCTCTGCATGCCCTTGGTGAGGTGGTGGTGGTGGTGGCGGGTTTGGGGGTGGTGCAGAGGCCAACAGCAGCCATGGAAGCCATACCAATTAGTTTCCTTTGGTCACTACAGCAGTAAAGGCAGCACACCTCAATCTGATATAGCTACAAGGACAATGAAGATGAGCTCGGGGATGTGGCCTTTTGTAGGAGTGCAGAGGTGTGCCTCGTGACCGTCTTCATCCCCACAAAGCGGTACACAAATTTCACACAGCAAGTCCTGAGGTGCGCTATTGTCTAGGATGTGTGAAATTACATTTTTACACTCTACAATACTTTGCCTTGTGTTCACAAGTTCTTTTGTATTGTTGCGTAAGCACACAAACCAAGCAAATTAGTCCCCACACTCAGTGTAGGTGCGGTCACATGATGACGTCCTCAACAGATCCGCACCAGTAATAACAGTCCCCGGGACAGCAAATGCAAAGTGTCCTACGAACAGTGTTCGGGTTCTCAAACTAATTCAAAGTGCGACACAAGTGAGAAGGACAGTTAGGAACAGGCGCGATGTTCCCTGTACTTATGTTTGTACTGCGCATGTGCACGCATGCTATGTTCACTGTACGGACAGTTCCAGTGTCCTTAGGACAACAACAACTCCATTTTGTTTGCCTATGAACTTGCCGGCCACCGCGCCTGGACGGCACCATTTTGGCTGCGCCCGATACGGACCGCTATACTGCCCTTGACACACTCCCATTTTGCACCCATTCCGGACATCTGGTGTGTTCTACGAACATGTATCATCTCGTTTCCAAGCGGTACGGCGAAGTACTATATCCTTTGGACACCCCTTTATCTTTCTGTACGCACGATTTCAACAGATGGTGCAGTCACACATCACATCCGTCTTACTTCACATTAGTAAGGGTAGGTGTACTGCCTTTACAGCGCCCACATTCCATTCCTTGCGGATAGGTCGAACAGGTGCGCTGTTCGCAAACATTTTATGTCTTTTAAAAAAAAATTCTACACACAAACTCTTTCTCTACAACTACTGTACAAAAACATTTAAAACACACACACACACATCATTCTAAAGAAATAGCGGGGGAAGCGGACACTGAAACAAGTATGGGGGAATTAGGATTCAACACGGGCTGGTTATGAGGAAAAGATTTGTGAGGGGAAGAAGGGATGGATATTTCATCAAAATGACAATTTTCCTGTTCAAGGTTTGGGGATGGTTCACTAGGGAATGGAGAAGCAGGGCAGGTGCAGGTGGGGCAATGATAACAAACTTTTCCTCTCACACAGTCCTCCACAAACTCACTCCCATAAACTTTTAAAATTCTCATTCAACATGTCCATTTTCTGCTCTATCCTTTTTATCCTATCTTCTTCTGTCTCATTTGTTGCCCTTTATTCTTTTCTTTCCTGGTCTGTTAAAAAAAAAAAAAAAAACATACATACAATGGGCCTCATTACGACCCAGGCGGTAAGTTACCGCCTGGGTCGTACCTTTACCACCATGGCGTAAACTACGTTTACGCCATGGTGGTTGGCGGACTTACCGCCCCATTCCGAGGTTGGCGGGGGCGGTAAGTCCCCAATCCCCATTTACCCTTCCCCATTCCCATTTTTGCCCCATAGGGTATAATGGGAGTGGGGAAGGCGTTAATTACGCCACCGTAAATTACGGTGGCGTAATTAACATCAAGGTCCCTTAGCGCCATGGATTTTAACACCTGCTAAAAGCAGGCGTTAAAAGCTCCATGGCGCTAAGGGACCTCGGAATCAGGCGGTAAGGGTCGGCGCTGTTTACGCCGCCGTAAACCCCTTACCGTCTGAGTCGTAATGAGGCCCAATGCCTCTAAAATACTGGTCACTATTTTGCATATGCAGAGCAACGTGTACCATTATTGTCGCTGTCTTCAGACATTTCCCCAGGCGGGAAATACTCCTCCAGCCACTCCAACGTACTAGCCATTTCTGAGTCAAAACAACAGAAAGAAATTATTATATTATTTCTGCACCACATACCAAAAGAAAACTCACCCACATAAAAAAATGACCTGCACTCACTCTTTTGCTGTAATGTCCCTTCGTCCTACTGCGTCCGTCCACTGTCGTTCCTGGCTGCCGAGTTTCTGTGAAGTGAATACGCTGGAGGCCTCCTTTTTTTAATGGTACCATCCACTTCATTCTACATGGTTATTAAATGTGTTTGTTTTTTTTTCCCAGCTTCAGGTTTCCATATTGACTTATTACTACTTACAATATGTGTATGTTCTTCTTCTACGTTGCACACTTTTTGCATAAGACAATAGTACATTTTCAGCTACCCCCCTCCTCTTTGGGTAATGTTGATCCTGTCCAACCCCATCCGCAAACAGGAGCTCAGTCCGTCCCTTTCCAATATCAATAGGGAGGGGGTTCTGTATGTTCTATGTTAAATGTATGTCAAGTACGTACATTATACTACGTATCTCCCAAAATCACATGATTATAGTCTATATTCTGCTCAAAAACTACATTGCCACAATTTCATGCTTAAGTTCCACCTTCCAAAAACCTATACAATTCCCTACAAAACAAACTTTGTTAAGGGGACGTTATGGTTCAGTTGCCCTCCCAAAAACCAGTGAAATTCACTACAAAAAAAACTTTGTTGAGGGGACGTTATGGTTAAGTTGCCCTAACAAAAACCTGTACACTTCACTAAACAAAAAAAATTTCCTCCTCCACTTTATGCTTCAAATTAAAACCGGAAAACCCCTGAAATTCGACAGTTATGGTAAACTAAGCCCCCAACCCTGCCACCACCCCTGTGCACTGGTAACACTTACACCCAGACCATGAAAGATGTCATCTCAAATGTCAATGATGACATCAATGGCATCACTTGTTTAGCCCCTTTCTTTTCCTTCCCTGCCATACATATATATGTAAATTCAGTAAAAAGATTTCACTAAAGGAATGTTATACTTCACAGTGTAAACACACACCACTGCACATTCCCCCATTATAGTAAACTAAGCAACCATAACTCGCACCATCTACGTGTATTGCTAAGACTAACACCCAGGACATCAAAGATGACATCACAAATATCATTGATGACATCACATGTGTGCCTCACTTATTTTGGTGCATTGAAAAATTGCTAAATAATGCACACAAAAACACACCACTAGGTGGTTTAAAAACTGGATACATTTTTTTTTTAAATTAAATATTTTCTATTGAACACAACAATACATTAATCACATCCAACAATGTAGCAAGTAAAAAGAAACATCAAAATAAAATCTTTCTTTTAGTGCCAGCACATTCCAATATATGTTAGAGTTATTGGGACCAGAAGTAAACCAGCGACCATATGATGATCTACTTAAAAAGAAGAGGAATCCATGGTCTAATTGTGTACGTATATCAGCTGTCATTCGTTCAAATGTAGAAGTCCCATAGTAAAGAAAATGTGCATCAGTGCAAGTGCAATTAATACAGGGCAAAAACGGTCAACAAATATCAATGTTTAAATATAATCTTCCTAGAGCTCTGTTATTTAGAACATTTTAGCTCCAATTGCAAGAGTCTGGAGCTTAGTGGTGCAAAAAGTCAAAAAACGAAATCATTCTATATTGAACATGGTCCTTATCCATGTGTTCCTAATTCTTGGGAAAATGTATTGAAATCCTTAAATGAATGGTCTTAAAGTAATTCTTACTAAAAATACTTGATTTTCTTTAAGAGATTGTCTTAAATGAACATTTTCAAAGAAATCCTTAATGAAAATAGTAATTTTTCATAAAACGGTGGTACGATTAAAAAATCTTAAATCTCTTGGAGTTCGGTCCACTTCAATATATTTTTCTAAATTGACCCATTCCAAATCTTTTGCCATTTCATTTTTGCTCAGGCATTCGAACTTCATGAATTTATATCTTAAAGTATTTATTATTGTTTTGCTTCTGCTTCTAAATCCATTTAAATATAGACAATCTTGTATTTATAAATCACTGTTTGGCTGCTGAATACTGCTTCCTCCATGCACCGTTGTGATCTATTGTCTATTAGTGCAGTCTGTGCGGTTGGGCTCTTCACCTTCTCATGCATTAAGGCTTCACCATCCCAAATAGGTTCTGGGGGGAGTGCTATGACAATCTAAATATTTGTGGATGACTTTGGATCTTGATGTCATTGTTTTTGTTTTATTTTGGAAATGTGTTTGTATTCTATGTAATGTATTAAAAGTTGTCATTGTTAATATATAATACTTAATACAAAAAAAGAAATTCCCCAAAATCTTTGTATTCTTTAAGTTGAGGATTAAAGCCGCTTGCTAAGGCTATGCCCAGGAAATCCTTTGTCCCTCAAGTGAGGATCTAGCAGCTCACCTCATAGGGGCTGAGTTCCTTGGAATGGCTGAACTATGTGTGCTTCAATGGGAACAACTAGGAGTAGCTAGTGAGAAAATGGTACAGGAAAGAAACATTCCAACATTTTGGATTATTTCCTGCATCCCTTCGTCCTAGCACGCATGACTTCCTGAAGACTTAGGCCTTTGGGAATGACAGCGGAACATAGAAGACACTACAATAAGAAGTGGCTAGGATGGGCTCCTAACGGAGGTCTTGCAATACACTAATCCCTTGCTTCAGTTAATCTACACGTGGATTGGTGATCCATTCCTCTGGGGAATTGTATTTTGGGCTGTGAGCAGTTCACAGACCCTTGCATTAGGTTGGAGATATGTTTCTTGAAGGGATTAAAATAACCTTTACTTGACTGCCTCTGATGAACGTAGGCAACCTGGTGGAATAGTCAAAAGCTTGACTGGAGCTGAGAAACGGATTCCCAGGATACCCATTAAGTGTCCTCCACATGTAGCCATTTCACATGTGATAATTATTTATTTATTAATCGTTTGTAATGGGAGCTAAACCCAATAGGCCTCAAGGCGACGTTTGCACAGGACACAAAGGCATAAGAATACGGAAGGGAAGTACATTAAACAGATATGGTTTCACCTGGGCTAAGTAACGCAGCTAGTTAGTGCAAGCAGGTAAACATAGGATACAGAAGCATAAGAGCACGGTAGAGTGGTACACTAGTCGGGAAGTACCATTGGATAGTTCACAGTTTCATTGAGAGAAGGGTATTACGGAGGACAGTTCCTGGTCGAATAGCAGAGTTTTGAGTTGCTTACGGAAGATCCAATGCGACTGTTCCGCTCTGAGCCCCCAGCTCATTGTAGTCTCATTCTAGTGGTGATGAGTCTGTGAGTGTTCATAGGGTGGGTAGGTCTGGTTGAGTTCTCTTTAGTGAACTTCATGCGAAAGGTATCTTGGGGAGACATTTGCAAGACATTTGTGGGTAATGGCTAGTTTTTTAAAAAAAGAATACACTCACGGACTGGCAACCACTGCATGCTTCTTTTCACAACAAGGAGGACCCCAGTAATTGCCAACCTCTTTTGGTGGTGAGGACCCAGAGGTAGGTGAGGAAGGATTCTTAACTTCAGACAAACAGGGCCTACCAGGTCTGAAGGTAGAGAGAGATTCCAGTAATGATGAGGTGGAGGTGTTTAGTCCTTTGAGGTCGCCTGAAAGAATTGCCTCTTTTGTACAGTGTGGCAAATCATCTTGCAGAATGCACCACCATAGGCACGTTGAACCCCCCGTGCCACAGTGGCATAATCTTCCATTTAGTACACGCCGTCCTGCCGGGTGTGAGTTTATGATGAGGAAGACAGCTGAAGGACTGTCACCTCATTTTTGCTAACTCCAGGTGGATAGTAGTGTGATAGAATACCAATATAATAGTATAAATGCTATATCTGTGGAGGGAAACATCAGGTGCACATTCGGAGATGAGCATTAACAGAACCCAGAACTCGCCTGTATGGTCAAGTGCATTTATTTATTTATTGAACAATGTTTCCATAGCGTGAAAACAGCGAACAAAAGTGTTGGAGCGCTTTACAAAACAACCATACACAAAATGTATAATTCACAATAACAAACAGCAAATACATCATGCAATAACAATGAGTACAAATGACCTCACCTAAAATTAATCCCCCAAGATACCCACTATCTAAAACCACATTATACTCAAAAAAACCCAATCACAGATCCTAAAATCTCTAACATGCCTCAACCTTGTTCATAAAACGTACTGTACAACACGTAAAATCCAAGATGCTTGATCCCAAAGCCAAGCTTTTAACATCTTTCTGATGTTCAAGTAATCTTTGATCGGGAGGAGTCCTTTTGGGAGGGCATTCCAAAGGCTCGCAGCAGCCCTTGAGAAAGACCTATTCATTGAAATTTGGCACCTCGAGCTCAAGAGACTGCGGCTGCGCAGCCCCCTCTGACCTCCCGAGACTTACCTTTCCTAAATTCGTGCTCCGGCGACCGAAAGCATAATGCTTTATAGACAATAAAGAGCAGTTTGAAGTCCATCCTGAATTCCACAGGCAGCGATGCATATGTCCTTGCCCCACAGACTAAACCAGCAGCTGCAATTAAAAAGGACTTCAATGGCATAAGTGTTGTTTTTGAGAGCCCTGATAACAAAGAATTTACGGTATCAATCTGTGAAAGGACTAGGGAGCGAAAATGAGACACCAAAACAAAAGGCTTAACCAATCTTAGTGAGAATTCAAGGACATGGTCTGACTTCACCAGTGAATTCATCTGAGGGAGCAAAGATAGATGGGTATCCAGTGTAAGGCTCACAGCTTTTACTAAAGAAACACACTGCAAGGGGGCCCCTACAATATTTGCTTCATGGAACATGTGTATAGTCGACAGATCAGGCTTCACATGTGAAAATTATAGAAATTCAGTTTTTGAAGTGTTTTGGTTTAAGAATTGCAAAGCCATCCAACGTTCGATGTCCAGCACCCAATCAGGCTCCCGCCTGTCCGGAATGCAAGAAGCCCATGTGGATTGGGTAAAGCTACGTTCAAGATTTCTATGGCTTTCCATCCCAACCCAGATGGTCTTGTAATTAAAGAATTTGACAAGGGTTTAGTGATGCACTGCTTCTTCTTCCTAGTTGTGTGCCTACAGGGAGATGACACATAAAACCATGTTTGGCCTAATGTCATTGCTCTTTGTCCACCCCTCTGTCCACCCCTCTTTGTGTGGAAGGGAGTCTGGAAAGGATGTCACAGATCCCGAAAAAACATTTCACTGCTTTCTGGGTCAGAGGAAAATAAAGGCCAAACAATTGCTGAACTTAAACAAAATCAGGCACTATTCAAGCATTGGCATGGCCAGAAGACCAAGATGGTTGAGTATACAAATTAATAAACCCTAAATAATAAGCATGCATTTGGTTGCTGTTTATTTGCACTGCACTGTTACGATTGAATGCTCTTACTTTGCCCCGACTTTGTTTTGTGCTGGTATCTTTTCTGGGATGTTGTAATTTGAAAAATAAAACTATAGGTCCCAGTCAAGATCACTGTCTCAAATATTGCATAGACCTAAGCAGAATACGATTGGTCAAACAGGATATTATGCTATTACCAACAACCAAATATGTCACACTAGATAGAACTGGCCCTGTAATCCATCCCGAAGTCACTAAGTTTAAGGGGACAAAGTTAACAGCAAAAGGGAGTAATGGGTAATACACAGGGTGGTCATCCATCACACATTCGATAGTTCCCGCTGATCTCAAATTTACTTCTGGTCTGACTGATTGGTTGAACCACCATAGATATACTGGGCACAACATTACTGTCAAGTCCTAACTCGACAGGTTCATAGAAAGGATGAATGCATGTCACAACATTGAGAAAGAGCTGTCTTTGTCCTAGGTAGGGTTGATGGAACTTTTAGTTTGTGGAGTAGCTTAGTGGCTCTAGTTAAAAGGCCAAACTAGACAAAGCACAGACTTCATTTAGATTATAAATGACTGAATGCTGCTACCCATGTCCACAACTGGCAACCTAGGGGCTGGTAACCTACTGGCTTTTATCCGCCTCAATTTTGGAAAGTGGCAAATTGCCCTTACAGGTGAAGCAAAGGAGAAGTGAGTATTCTGCACTCCAGGCTGCCTTTACCAGTTTAGAAGGCTACCTTTGTCTTGCGGCATATCCCTGTCACATCGGATGACAGGCCTGGTGCCTAAGATTCAATGTTGATCATCAATATGATATAAATAGAGGCTCATTGTCAGCTGGGACAGACTTCAACATAAATTGGACATTTTGGTTCAGTTGCTTAATGTAGCCAAGCTGAAACCTAAATGCTAGTAAATGCGCCATGTGGGAAAGTGATCTGCAGCCTACCTGGACAACTAAGAAAGCAGGAGTAGGTTCTAACAGCTGGATCACATCTGAACATTTCTGGTATCAATATTCAATCCGCCTGATACCACTGTGAAAGCAAGAGTAATCCATACAAATACACCAGAAGCAGTCTGAGCAGAAGCTTGCTGCAAGGGTTTGCAGCTTCTTCCCGCAGAGCTCCTGACTACAGTCAGATAGTCATTGTTCAAACGCATGCATCCGAATCAGAGGCAGGTCTGTGCTTTCTCAAATGTTGGTGCAGGTGAAGATCAACTCCTGGCTCTGAACAGCAGAGAGATAGTGTGTGACACACTAGAGGGGGTGCTGCCAATGGAGAAAGAATGTTTCACAGTCATTGGGATATTAAGAATGTTCAGGTCTTACATTCCCAGCCCTTGCTTCCCTCTCAGAACTGATCACAGACCCCTACGGTGGCTGATTGGCTGGAAGGGAGTCATGTATAAAATACACAGCCATTAACATGAAATTTGACACAAAGCAAAACTTTGTTTAGAATCAAGTCGGACAATACAAAACCTAAGAGAAACTACTTCTTTGCAATGTTTATATAGGGCTGTTATTCAAGTGCAAATCGTCAGAATGTTGATGGAGTCTATCGACGCCAATTTTATGCAAATGTCAACCAGTTATTACATGGAGAAAAGGTTGATGCACCATGATGGCAGATAAGGTTGGTTGGGGGGATCAAGAGTTTTGAAAGATGTGAAGCGGACATTGGGCCTCATTCCGAGTACGGCGCTAACCAATGGCGCTATTAACGCCTTGGTTGACGCCGTACCCGGACCGGCAGCGCCTTGGTGGATGGCGGAATTACCGCCCCATTCCAAGGTTGGCGGGGCGGTAATTCCCCAATCCCCATTTACCCTTCCCCATTCCCATTCTTGCCCCATAGGGCATAATGGGAGTGGGGAAGGCGTTAATTACGCCACCGTAAATTACGGTGGCGTAATTAACATCAAGGTCCCTTAGCGCCATGGATTTTAACACCTGCTAAAAGCAGGTGTTAAAACCTCCATGGCGCAAAGGGAACTCGGAGTATGGCGGTAAGGGATTACCGCCACCGCTCTCGTTAGCGGTGGCCGCTATCCCTTACCGCCATACTCGGAATGAGGCCCATTGGGTTTAACAAACTAGACCACATGGAGTTCTTCCAATTGTGACATTGGCCATTGCATTCCCCGAGTAAGAGATAGAAGCTAGTTGAGAGCTTGCTCCCAGGAAGAGAATTATTAATGTTACTACCTCCCCAAAATGGATGGATAACAGCCATACGCAAGGAATCACTTAAGCCTAAACTATTTGGGCACCCTGGATTTACACAAGTTTGGAAAACAGAATTGAATGGTCAGTGGGAGGAAAAAGATTGGGCTTTAATCTACAGAGGTTCTAGAGGACCAATATACACTTCTATATAGATAGTATAGATCCTGGAAACGACTACATAATATATAATCAAATACTATAGCATTATGTTGGAGAGCAGGTGGTACAAGGGGATCGCTTTTGTATATTTGGTGTCATGCCCGGCCCTGAGAGACCCCTGGCTTAAAATACGATCGGCCATACAAAATGTTATGTTATGCCTATTTATACAATGCTACAATTACCAAAACGGGCATATTGGTGCTCAGAAACTGAGGACATGGAGCAGAAAAAGAGAAAAGTGAATATAATCAATAACGGTTTCAACAGACAACAGAAGGATAAATGATTTATTTATTTATTTTGACACTTATATAGCGCTTCGAGCCTGAAGGCATCTGTGCGCTTTCTTGCAGAAAAAAAGTTACAATTGTTGCAGAGGTTACATATTAAAAGGGCATTGTATATACAGTTCAAATGCATTATTATTGATATAGATTTTACATAGTTACATTTGGCAGGACAAGGATGGATGGTGGTGGTTCGAAGAGTTCAGCAGACGTGGGTGGGGGCATTAATTACCCAGGCATTTAGTGAAGAGGTGCATTTTGAGTTGTCTACAGAATTAGGATTCTTGCGCTCTAAGCAGGACTGGCAGGGTGTGCCATTGTTTGCTGGCAATCGTGGGTAAGCTACTGCCGCCTTCTTTTTGGAGCTTGAATCTCAGTGTTTTGAGGGGGTGTAGGTAGGCAGTTCTTGTGGGTCTTGTGAGGTGTGGTATTGTGAATTTGTCTGATAAGTAGGCGAGGGCCACCAAGTGGAGATATTTGTGTGTCAAGGTTAGTCTTTTGATTGTGATATATTTTATCAGTAGCCAATGGAGTTTTTGTCTTGTTGAGGAGATATGCGCAGATCTAGGGATGTTGAGCGCAGCTCTGAGGTCGTTATTTTGAAGGACCTGGAGTTTATGGATGTTGTGTATATTAGTGACAGCATATAATTTGTTACAGTAATCGAGTCGGAATAGGACTAGGGCTCTGGCCAAAGTGATGCAGCTGTCGGGTGATAGGAATTGTCTGCATGCGTTTATGAGTTTGCAGGTGTAGGTTGTGGCTGAGATGCTCAATGGACAGTGGTAATTTGTACAACCGATGAAGAGCCGCCACAGAAAAGGATCGGACACCAAATCTTGCTCGGTTAAACCGTGGAACCTGAATCAGGAGTGCTTCAAAGGAACAAAGAGAATGAGATGTAGTATAAATGTAGTATTTTCAATTTTTAGTGAAACTCGATAAACATTGGAAAAACACCCCCGGAAGAAAAAGTGCCTACTAGGTTTTAACTGAAAAAACACTGTTTGCCCTATTCCAGTCGTGCATTAGTGTGAGCAAGGATGGGAGGAGGTTTGTGTGGTGAAGGGGTGGCTGGAGAGGGGGCTTGTCAGACAATAGCAAAAGGGCCCTACTCCCACACATCTATGCCTGTTTGCTTTCTTCAATTTCTTCCCCTCCTGTCCCCTGACCGTATTAAAAACCACTGCACATTCAATGTTACATCAGTTTTTTTGTAAAAAAGAAATGTTTATTCATCAGTGGTCAGAGCTATTTTGAGGAATTGTAGACACATTTGAGCCATTTTTGTGGTTGCTGCTTCACGTCTACAAATTGGCTAAAATTACTCCAAATAGCCCTTGACCACTGACACATATTTGCAAAAAATGGTTCAACATGGATTTCTCAGTGTCTGTTTGTGGCCACAGTTTGTGCCCACAGACTGTGTATGTGTATCTGACCAGAGGAGAGCAGCAAAGTGTCAGCTGCCTGATGGTTTTAAAAGGAAAGTTATGTGAAACTTTCATGTAAGTCATGGTCACCTCCAACCTCTTGTGGCTCTCTAGAGCAACCGCACCCAGCAGCCCATAAGACGCTACAGGCACCTTAATTGCTGCTTAGCACTTTCTTTCTTCAAGGAGAGTTTTTAAATTAAGACAATATGCTCATAACCTTTCCATGTGAAGAAAAAGAAATGCAAATGGGCATTTCATCCTGAAAGTACATAGAATAGTTAGTTGCCTAAATCTATGCCCTCCTCCTAAATCTATGCCCTCCTCCAGGCCAATATGACACAGAACAGTTATAATTAAATAATTACTTACTAAGTTATTTTCAAATGTTTATATTTAACACCAAATACATTTGCAGGGATGAGGATCTGGCAGTGAGGCCAACGCCAGTTTTGCGACAGAAGGGGATAGGCTAGTTCTTGGGTTAGATGACATTACTTCTGCCAGAAGGTGGGGTAGGCTTCAGGTCCTGACTGGGTGCCAATTGATCTATTTACGGACACACTAGTTATATGGGCTCCTGTTTTGTGGACTTTTTCTCAGCATGTATTAATTTGAATATAGTGCTGAAGTCGTGGCGTCATACCGAGATTGTGCCAATTTATAAAAAGGGAGGGAGAGAACATCTGGCAAATTATCGCCCAATTTCACTTTTGGACAGCTCTGGCAAACCTTTTTGCTAGGGGCATCTTAAAACATGGACCAAAGATAATAACATCATTAGCACTCTCCAGGCTGGCTTTCAAAAGAGAAAGGCTACGGTCAATCAAAGCTTTGTTTGTTTTTTCATATTTAGAAGTATACAGTCTTACGAAAAGTCAAAATATATGCCGTCTTTGTAGACCGTAAAACGGCATTCGACAGTGTTCCCCGGGACATGCTTTGGCGGGTTCTAGCTAGCAGCAATATACTGTATCATCTTATAGCGACCATTGAATCGCTTCATAATAACAAGGCAGTTGTTCATTTTGGGTTAGCTGGCGAGGTCACACCCCAATTGAACGTCACCAATGGGGTGAGACAAGGGTGTGTCCTTGCCCCTCTTCCATTTTGCATATTTATAGAGGAGGTAATTTCAGCTTTACTCAATGAATGCTTTGATCCCCCGAGGATGGGTTCTGAGAAATATCCATCGCTCTTCTTCGCAGGTGACACTGTTTTACTATCCACTTCTCCACATGGGGCTCAGTGCTACCATGGTGTAATTTATGACAAAGTCCAGGGAGTTGAAACTGCTCCTAAATACTGATAAAACCAAAGCAGTGGTTTTTAAGCCTAGGTTTGCTAAATAACAAACTACCAATATTAGGGTAGCAAATTGTAGACTAGAACAAGTTAAGATATCTGACTATCTAGTGAGCAGCTTCCATGAGGATGGGTTCTCCACAGTGCAGTTGTATAAATCATGTGTCACTTTAGGAAAACATAGCGGTGCTGCGCAAGCTTTTTTTGACCGGCATGGAAGGGGGGACATTTGCAGTGGAGCTGTATAAGAACCAAGCTGTTACCTCTGCTCTTTTTGGGGCAGAACTTTGGGGAAATGTGAATTCTGCAGCACTGGATAGAGTAGAAAACACATTTCTCAAGGATATTCTCATGCTATCCTGGGGGCCCCCTAATATGCTTATCCATCTTGAAGTAGATCTATGTCTATGACCTCCATTAAACCAGTGTTGTTTTGGCTATGGCTATGGTATGCTCCCAGCCTGGACATGTATCGTAATGCACTGATTCATCTGTTGAGCTTAGAAGGAAGAGTGTGTTTACCATCGGCTGCACATATCAAGACCACCCATTATGATACCCATTATAATTTAGGGCAGTATGGCCTATGGTAGCATCCATTGTATACTACTAAAACCATGTCTGGTTGCATTAAGCGATTGCTTGTGGACACTATTAGGAAGAGTATGGTGGAAGATTGCCAGCGCCTGAAATTGGGTCCAGGTTATTTGAGGAGCAAACAGGAGTTATCAACGCCCTGGCCCTCTTCGTATGGTTGCATGCTACACCCCAACTTCAGGATGGGTATTCTTAGGTTGGTTTCTTTCACCAAATCCTGGGATACCAATGGTTCGGCCATCTACCCACTTTGCGGTACCAGTGAGGATACAGTGTATCACTTTCTATTATTTTGCCTTCGATTGGGAGCTCTGCAAGTTCTCCATTTGATACCTATATTTAGATCTGTTAGCATTAGCATAGCCTCAGAAGCACTGTTGATATGTAAAAGTACAGAAGAGGTGAATATTGTTTAATGTGTCACTAAATGTATTCATCGTGACTGGCTATTAAGATCAAAAGAGCAGTGAGTCATTTTTATATTTCCTGTAATATTTGCCGAGGACAGATTAATGCTTCAAATTACTGCTTTACGGGGCTGCGAGATGCATTGCTCTCCCCCATTTGTGTAGTGTGCAATCGAATTACTTATTTTTAGTTACATTGCATTCGCATAATCTGCTTATATTGAACAGATGCCACATTGTAAAGTACAACCTTTGTGGATTTGTAATATATGGAAAATCGTTTTTTTTTTAAATTATATTGTGTATTTTAATTGATTTTAATGTCTTATTGATGACATTTGTTTTTATTTATATATGCGATTGCAACCAATGTATCATAACTTTTGTAGCTAGTTTTATTAGGCATATCATCTGTAGTTATATAACTTGTGAAAACAATTTTTCTAAATCTATTTTTAAATAAAAAGGAAAAATACAAGACACACTCTGTAATATCAGATGAATGTGGAGGAGAGTTTTTATATTTGTATGCAAATCGTATTACATACGTACTTGTTTGTGCTGGATAAAAGTGATTTTGATGATGATAAAAAGTATTTATTTTTGGTAGAATGTAATATATTTATCACATCATAGATGAACCCTGCACAGTGCCCACACACAAGGCCCTCACAAAAGGCAGAAGCACAAGACTGCCAGTGCCTGCCTCTGCCTGTCTGAGCCGGACTGGCTGGCACCCAGCTCACCTAGCAGCTGTCCCCACGCTCCCAAATAGCCTCCTTGACCTCCTCCACCAGCCCTGTGAAGTTAAGCTTTTGCTTATGTCGCCTGATAATGCGGTTTCATGTCCTTATTGCTTATTGAAATTTGCCTGCAGAGCAAACATGTCTATGTCCCCCAATATACTTCTTACCACCACTGCTTCCCATCTCCTCACCTACCCCTCTCCTCTCACAGATCCTACAGACATCTACAACAACCCAGATCCACCTACCAGCCATCTCCCACACCCAAGTCTACACCTCTCCAGACAAACCCTCAACCACTGCTGCACCGCCAGCAGCCACTGCCCAACCTTTTCTTCCCCTCCTACATGTTCATACCTACCACCCCTTGATCCAACCCAGCCGTGCACAGGACCTGACTGCTCCCATCACCTCTCCTCTTGCACCCAACATCCTACACCACCTTCTGCCTGCTTTCCCCTCTTCCACCCACTCGCAATATTAACTTCTGCACATAAACCTTAAACTCCTGCTCTGAGCTACCAACACCTGCTCTCACCTGCTCTCACCTCCAGCACTACTTCCCACACACCCCCTGCTCCACCTCTATTTCATAACACCCCCATTACTTACACTTCCTACACCCCCAACACTTCCACTGCACCTTGATTTAACGCCAGATCATTGACTGCACAGACTCCTGACATTTTGATCAAACTATTAGTGACATTGACCTGCTGGCCATCACCGAATTCTGGCTCCACACTGCCTCTGCAGTGGCACTCTCCTTTGCCATTCTTTCAGACTATGCAATGCTCCATACAGACAGGATCATCATCAAAGGCGGTGGTATTGCAATCATTTACATGGACTCTATCCCCACTCACTCAGTAACCATCAGCTCCCGCCTAACTGTGAGATCCTCACTGCAAAACTCACCTTATCCCCTAACACCACCATCTCCATCAACCTCATCTACCGCCCACCAGGGCCTCCAACCACCTTCAAAGATGATCTCTCAAAACTCCTCTCCACTAACCTCAAACCCAAATCCAAGCTCCTCATCCTAGGTGACTTCAATCTCGGCTTCAACAACCCTACAGACAAAGATGCCACTGCACTTGCTAACGTCACTTCTGCCCTAGGCTGCACCCAATGCATCCCTACTCACTCTGGAGGGTGCACACTCTACTGGCTCGTGGGTCACAATTGTTACACCACCCTGTTCTCCAACACACCCTGTCCATGGTCAGACCACCATATCATTACCTTCTCCATCCCTACTCTTAAACCTCACATCCGCCCCTCTAACACCTCATGTTGCACTTGCAACCTCAATAGTGACCGACTCTTGCTCTTCCTCAGCAACTCTAACCTCCCTTTCAACTCTTTGCCAGATGCCAACATCCTTATCGACCACTACAACACCCTGCTCTCTAGGCTGTTAACAACCGTGCCCTGCTCAAGCTACACAAACCCAAACACACCAGATGAAAAAGATCTTGGTTCACCCCTGACCTCCAAGCCATCCATCATAAAAAACATGCAATTGAAGTACACTGGCCTTCATCCCCAATGATCGCCAACAACTCTAATTTCTCCGATACCTCGAAGAATCACTGCCTCTAACTCAAGTTCACGAGAACTCTTTGCATCTCCTGCAGCCCCCCTCCACCTTTGTGAAAGTTGATTTCTGGTGCAGTAAAGTACAAGATGCCATCGTAGGCAAATTTGCCAAACTGCAAAACAAAATCAACTCCAAACAAATCAAAGGCGATATCGGGCCAGCCACTCACATCAAGGAATTCGCTGAACCACTACTACCTCTCAACACCTTCATTATCAATGCTGTCTTCACCTCCTGTTCCATCCCCTCTTTCCTCAATGAATCCTGGATCACTCCTCTCCTTAAAAAACCTACACTTGACCCATCCATCCCAACCAACTATCGCAGCATCACCACTGTCCGCTTCCTCCTAAACATCATCGACAGAGATGCCTATATGGAGATCCAGAAAATTCCAGGAGGAACACCACATCCTCAGGCTCTGCCAATTCAGCTTCTGCCCTGGCTATGGTACTGAAACAGCACTACTCGACCTAAAGAACCAACTTGATGATTCCAGAGACTCTGGCAAACCTGCACTTCTCCTGCTGCTAGTCCTTTCAACAGCCTTCGACCTTTTCGACAACCCTACACTTTGCCACCATCTCATCACCTCCGCCAACTTCTCTCCTGAAGCTCCTGAAGCTGCTAAATGGTTTTCCTCCTTTCTCACTAACAGAACATCGAAGGTCTTCTCTGGTGAGTCCCCCGGCCACGCCCATCTCCCTCAAGAATCTTGTGTTCCCCCCACCCTCAACAACTTATAAACAAAACCCTGATTTCGACCACCTGAACTCCCTCTGAATCACATATACAAACTACTCGGATGACACCCAAATCCTCATCCCCCTCTCTGTTGACCACCATCATGACTCTATCAAGAGAAATACCATTTACAAAACCATCCAAACCTGGATGGCCTGCCATCGTATCTGCCTCAACTATGACAAAATGGAATTTCCACTTGTTGAAACTCCTGCACGACTTGCCAAACTCAACCCAGCCTTCCAATCAATCAACATTGATGGCCACACTATTACCATATCCCCAGATGTGAAAACACTTGGTGTCTATTTAGACGCTAATCTCAGCACACATCACATCGCGTCCACTGCAGCCAATGCCACCAAACTCATTAATGCAAACAAACCATTGCTCTCCACTTACAATCGCCTCACTATTGCCCAGGCCATCATCGGCTCAAAAATAGATTATTGTAATGCACTCCTATGTGGCACTACAGACAGGAACCCGAACAAGTTCCAAGTTAAACACAACAACACACTCTGCGCTGCCTTCAACCTTGGCAAGCATGACCACATCTCAGACTCAAGAAGGAGAGTCCATTGGCTCCCCATCAGAGAAAGGATCAATTCAAAGTCCTCTCCATCACTCACCGTTGCCTTGCAAACAGAGCCCCATCCTACCTTTCACAGAGAATCAGCAGACACAGTGTCACCAGACCTCTACGCTCTACCCACAGCCACGGCCTCACTGTCCCAGGTTCAAGCACAACAGAATCAAGGGTCAAGTTCCCCAGTCTCTGCTGACACCCTCTGGAACTCGATGCCACTCCCTCTGCATTCTGAACTATCGTATCACACCATCAGGAAACAGCTCAAGACCTGACTTTTCAATTAACTGCTCTGTTATACTCACTTACCCCAACACTGATTGTTACTCTGTAACCAGTGCCTAGTTTCCCCTGGACTTTGTGCGCTTTATAAATGCAAAAATAAATATAATAAATAGAAATTTGTCGAACAGTGAAACACAAACAGGTAACCCTTTCACACATTACATTTTGTTAAAAGCCCTTCAAAACCCAAAGGCCATTTATTAGCATTGTGCTGAATAGCATTCTGGTATCTGTAGTCTCCCAGTAAATATGGGGGGAATAATGCAACAATTGTACACTTTTTCCCTAGCATAGTTCTATAAGGATTTATATACTTGAGTGAGTACCTTACTATGGTATGTGTACTTTTCAAGTTATCTTTACAAAGCAGCGTGTTGTTGAAAGCCAGACATGGGGGTGTCGAGGGGAAATGATGAGAGGGCAAGTGAGTCATGAATATTTGCACAGGATGTGGAAAAAGAGGCTGCGATCCTGGAGACTGGTGCAGTTATTTTCCAATAATTGTGGCTGATTTTCAATGCACAAGTAAAGGATACATGTGGGTGGACGGCGCAACTTATTTTTCAGATAGTGGATGCAATATTTCACTGTGAGATATGTTCACTTACTGTTTGTATGTACATTCATTGGTGCCAGCTTTTGATTTTAGGTATGGGGCAAAAGTTCCCACACAGAGTGAAGTGAGAGAACCATGCTCATCCCCAGTCAAAACAATACATTTTACAGCACATGTTGCAGCAGGAATAAGAAAAAAGTAATATGATTTGAAGGAAGTTAGTAAAATATAACATATCAGCAACAATCGCCAGACCTACTGAGTTGCCTTTATGACATTCTGCTATAGGATCCCCTGATATTCCCGCACACAGCAAACAGTTTTGGTCTGCTCACTTGCTCTAATCAAGGCTCTGAGGTACATTAATGAGACTCCCTTCTCATTTTGGAGTGAGCAGCACTTGATAAACCTAGTTATTATTTACTTGGAGTTTATTTCTTTTGACAGTCAAAATTATCCTTATCTCAACCAAAGTCAGTGCTCCCGGGTAAATTCTTTTTATCACAATATGCCTTACCTGCTAGAATTATAATCCACTACAATGCAGAAAATGTTGTTTTCACAAATCAAAGTCTGAGCAAAGAGTTCCTAAATAAGTATTGCATGATTTGCTAGAATAATTTTTAAATGTTAAATATTACCCGATTAACCTATTCATCTGTATTCTCCAGAAAGTGTTCATAAGATCTTGCTCTGAGAGATATTACCCTACTTATGCACGCAATGAGACAATACATTAATATTTGTGTGTTTACACTGGAAAAACAGTTATCCGGAGGGTAAACAGGAAAACACTGATAAGAAAACACTGGAAAAACATGATTGGAATTAAAAAGGAAACAATAAGTATAATGGCACAACTTTGCATGCAGATATTCAGAGCCAACATGGTAAAAAGAGCGATGCACAATGCAAGGGGCTTTAAACTCCACCTATTTAGAAACGAAGTACCGGGGAAACATGAGCGCAGAGAGGGTAGCAGCAGCCCTAGCGGATGGGTTCTGTAGGATCTAACGCTGATGCAGGAGGTAAGCAGGCGGAGAAAGGCAAAGAGATTATAATAGTCGAAGATACCAGACATGGAAGAGGAAACCACCAGAGTGTGAGAGTGGACAGGAAGAAAAGGAAGGACGTTTTTCACAGTAGCTTGAGTTTGGAATAACACTTCTGACAGACTGCACTAACTTGAACCTCGACAAAGAGGTGGATCGTTTAAAACCGAGGTCTTTCACAGCGATGGCAGGCCAAGATGTTGTTGGATACAACCTGTTTAATCCTATTGGGTTTACAGAGATATGATCAAGGGCAAGTAAGACTCTTAACCTATTACTGGCTGTAGAACGGCCCCTCAGTACATTATGGAGAATGCCCGAGCCCCCTACAAAAGGTTTGTGGTTGTCAAGAGTTTGAACTACGTTCATCATGGAGCACCTATCATATATTCTGCAGGTTGAAGCATCCACAGTGATGGCCACCAATCCTAAAAAAAGCAGCAGAACACTGCCAGAATCTTGATTGTCCTACGATAAAATGAGTTTTGTGATGGTTTGATTTACAGAAATTGAGGGGAGGGGTGAATGAACATTCAACGAGGAGGAGGGATACGCTAAACATAATGTTACCTGTTATTGAGCAGTTATGATATGCATCTATGTTCGATGGAAAAACAAATCAACAGTTTAGGAAAGTTCAACGTCCATCAGAATTCTGGGCAAGAATTGTGTAGAGAATCCGCAAGCCTTCAGTTCAGACCCCCAATTTTTGGTGTTTCTTGAATTGTGTGTGTCCATTCATCCCTGTGGCACAGAACATGCATGCACGCTTGTTCTGTTTCCATTAGATACTTATTAGATGGACTTAGTAATCTGAAGATGGTGATTAAGTATGACATGATATGATATGATAGTTTATTTATATAGGGCCTGTACATAATGTGTTTCAAAGCGCTTCAAGGCAAGGGAGGGAATAAGGGAAAATACAATGACATTCTTACAGGCCAAGAACAATAAGAATGTGAAATTAACTATCGTACTAGGCCTGGTGACATTTCAGATAGTACAAGAGATAAGACATAGATAAGGAAGGGAGGCGGCCATGTGAGAAGGACATGGAAACAGACAGGCGACTACCGTACTAGATGACATTTCTGGTAGAGCCAGGGAGAAAGCAAAAGGTGAGGGAGAGGGGTACAGAAAGGGAGTGGAGGAACAAAACAAGCGACTATCGTACTAGGCCTGATGACATTTTAGATACTGCTGGGGGGAAGGGGGGAATAGGTAGAGGGGGAGGAGACAAAGAAGGTTGCTATCATACTAGGTCAAGGACAATTCTGATAGAGTAATTGCATAGAAGAAAGTAAGGGAAGGAGCTAGAAAAGGGAGAAAGGGAGAGGAGGAGAGAACAGAGAGTGAGCAGCGAAAAAGTGGAGAAGCAAGAGGGGAGAGCGAATACAATTTCAGAAGTCAGTAGTAACACATAATGTTGCGAGAGAACAGCACATACAAGCCAGGATTCAAGATGAAAATTTAAACAGCATGATTCAGGACCACCATGTGTACAAGATGCAGGAGAAATCCAGCATGAGAGTTGGGAGTGGGTAACGCACCGTATGTCAATGAAGTCCATAAAAGTCAATGAAGTACAATAAAGAGATGGATATGCAGACACTAATTGTCCTTATTTGGGCTAGGTCTGAGAGTGTGTGTGTGTGTCTGTGTGTGTGTGTCCATCCAAAAGTGTCCAAGGAAGGCCTACCAGACCAAAATGTTAATGCATTTGTATAGTTGTATTATATGCTATTTTCTTCAGAGCAGATGGCACATTTCTGATTGTGCGGCAGGTTAGGTCTTCAAAGCCTCCTTTTTGCAAACCCATGGCAGTCTGGTACTGCAATTGGCTGATCCAATGGTATACGAGGCTACTGTGCCACATCCATTTTCAGACTGGTCTGGCTCTTTCAACCACCTGCAAGGAACAGAGGTAATAAGTGAGCGACTAGTCTCTTCACAAAAAATTAAGGCTCATACATACATGTACATCATTTTCCTTCCGTTGGATCTACAGCAAAACCAATACATGTTATTTGCTAGCCACAGTTGGTAGGTAGGATTATGCTGTATTAGAACACATTTGTGTCAAAACCCTCTATAGAAAATTCTTCTGATGGCCAGTCTATGCTTCACTTTGAGTTTTTATGTTTCAAGTATAAGCTGAAGTCATGAGAGACCCGTCTCTATCTGGCTTTGAGGAATCTTGTTGATGTATTTTGACTCTAAAATGCTAGTTTGCATGGTTCACACCCCATATTTTACATTTAGCTAAAAGTATGTCGCTCTCTGCCTCCTTGTTCTATAAACTTTGTACACCTTTTGGACTCAACATGGATTCTCAGCATAATAGGAACAGTTGGTATTTAGACTTAGGGTGAAAGATGTCGGATATTGAGTGGAATCGTATTTGCGCAGGTCCCAGCAGATTTGAGATTTATTTGGAGCTGCGGTACGCACAGTAAAGGATTACTCATTATGTTTACTGGTCCAGTGGAAAATGTGGTCCTGTAAGTTAGGTCAGGACGATATCTGTTAGAACTCCAAAAGTGATGTTTTGGTTATGTCAGAAGGTTGAATTGTTTTGGGGGGGAGCTCCTTCAGCATATAGATCTTGTGTTGGGTCTTTCTCTCCCTCATAGGCAGAGGCGTAGACAGGGTAGGGCCTGAGTGGGCAAGGACAACCCACAATCTGTAAATGCCCACTCAGCAGCACTCTGTGGGTATTTACAAATGTTATGTCACTGTGCTGGGCCCAACTACATTAGCTTCACACCCCACTCATTAGACAATTCTGACTACAACTCTGCTCGTACGTCTATGATCTGTGTGTTGGGTCTGTAGCCTTCTGGTATTAATTAGCCTGCTAGTAAGCTCTTCTGAGTTTATAGAGTCTATTGGTGGTTAAAAAACATATGGTGAAGCTTTGGGAGAGTGATGATGTTAAGCCTACTGTTGACAAGTGGCTGTATAGCTTGTCGATTCTCTCCAGCAGAGAGAGAGTGTCCTTTCAAATTGAGCGGCAACAAGAGGCGTGGGGTTTCCCCCACTGGTCACATGCCCCTGGATTGGCAAAAGGGCTATGCAGTTCTCTGTGTGGCAGGGACCACAGGGCTCCCTCTTGTCATATTTTGCATGAGGCACGCTCAATTACTTTGTTATGACACAGAGTAAGTGATAAAAAAGGCATTACATAAGATCAGTGCCTTAGGGTTTATGAAATTGTTGGGTAAGAGGGAATCCTCAGGTAGGGTAGGACTACTGGGGGTCCCTGATTCCAGAACTCATCGGAAGCCCAACAACTCCCTTCGATGCCAAAATGAATGCAGCAGGAGTCCAAGCAAACAGCAAGTTTAAACTGTGGTTTTATTCTGGCCAGAAAACACACAGGGATCTGCGCAGGGAAACCAATCCAAACGCTATCTCACTCAGAGCCTGGCTGCAAGCTCTTTTCTAAGACACAGTGCCCTGCTGACATCACAGCTGGGGTCAGTTCCCAGAACCTGTCTCACCCTGTGATTGGGTGCTGAGTGATAGGTCACATATAGTTCTCTTGTAGGAATCATTTGTATTGGTCCCACGTTGCCAGTGGCTGGCCTGGCTGTCTCCCCATTACCTAATTCTAAACTGGTGCATTGTGAAGGTCTTCCCATCGGTTTAGCTGGAGCAACATCCCTGAGACATAATTTCCTCTCAGCTCGAATGTATCTCCCCAAGTAAAGGTAACTGTTTGCTTTCTGCATCATAATTATGTGTGAATCAACACTGCGTTTTGAGTGTTCTTGCTTTCAAATGCAACAAGCAGGTGTTCTTGTTACACTGTTGTTGCAAATCAAGTCTGGGCTTTGCGAAATTGTCTTTCGTTCTCAAGACAGGTCCTTGGCTTGCTGTCAGGTCCACTGAGTCACGTGTCCTGTATTCATAATCTCGGTTTTTCCAGCTTGGAAATAGCTGTATTTTATCAAAATGATTTATGCTGTCTGCGCTTCAGTCCACTGCCATTCAGAAAAAGGAATTTTATCTCTTAAACAACCTTGGCTGAGATCCTGGATTTGCGAGGTGCATTCCTGTTGTCCACACGGATCCCAATGCTTCTGGTCTTCACTGAGACAAGTGTATTTGATTGTAATGTTCCTGAAGCCAGTCATGGCTCCCACTGTGCCATTTTATATGCATGAATGTATTAGTTATAGCGCTGTTAGGTTGTCCATATGTCTTTGCTTTTCCATATGGTTAATTCATGTGAGCATCTGCAAGACTTTAAATAGGAACTCTTGTGTTTTGAAGATTATGCATGGCGGTATTGCTGAATTGAGACTAGTGTAGCATGTCTTCTTAGCGATTTTAGTCAATACTTGCTAGCACCCATAAGCTCTTCATCCACTCTGGGCAAGGTTTGTGTTGCTTTTAGGTTGCAGTGTTGGTGAAGTGTGCATCTTTCAGCATATTTGTCACCCATTGGCACACTGTGGACTGGTGCAAAATGGTGAGTGTGCTCATTATCCATTCTGCTCTTCTTCCTGATTATGTGTCTGGGGGAAGGTTGTCAGTAGTAGATTCCGGCCTCCCCTCTTCAAAACTGCTCTTGTAGTCTAGAAAAACATACGTGAAGGGAGAGAGAGATCTCCGGAGTCAGGTCCCCTCCATCACATGTCAGAACCGCTGAAACCTGCCAGTCTGCAGACTTGCTGACAAGTAATGCTTTCATCTTCTTTTGCATGAGGAGCTGTAGCTCTATGTTGTTGAAGGTTCAGAGTCAGTTCTTCTGAATCTTTTAATCTCAAATTATGCAATCCTTTCCTGGCCTATACAAGGGAGGATCTGGGTACTGACTCTCATTCTTGAAATCCCTGCTTGAAATAAGTTGACAAATTCTTCAAAACGACCTCAAATGCCCACACCATTTTTAATCCTGGTTAGCAGTGCTCACTCTAGACTGAGGAGCACTATCCCAGTCACAAATCTTTATTACGACTATACACAAATTTGTTACGCAGTGGTGTATATCTATTTTAGTTCAGTACTGGCCTACAAAAGCAAGATATCTCTTTAGTTAGTGATAAACATACCATAATAGGAATTTATAAGCAATCAAGGAGTAAACAGTTATAGTTTCTCTACAGCATGTATCTTTGGAGGAACAGATGTTCAAGCTATTCTAGAAAGAAAGGTGGTTGCTAACACCTGGCCAAGAACAAGTTCCAGGGCTTTGGAGATTCAGAAGAAAATACTTGATTTAAGGCCCTGATCACCTTCGCTGTGGTGATGATTAAGTTTCAAACAGTATTGAGCCATGTGATCATACCACCTTCAGTGCTAAGCTATCAGTTTCATTTTATTTGTGTTTTGTAATGTGCCAATATGCAAAGCAACAGGGGTAACTGGCAAACTTTGGGTAGCATAGGTTACTCCAGTCAAAGAACTGTAACAAGACACAGACTGTCATACCTTTCTTTTTGATGAGATATCAAATTTTGCTGCAAGTAATGCAAAGAGGAGGTCAGGCAGGATGTCCAGACCAGCCTGAAGATATCCCCCGGCCACTATTGGAGGGTATTGCAGATGTAACGTTTTTCAGATTTTAATAGAAGTAAAAGAGAAATGTTGCAATTTTAATTGAATTCAGGCTTCAAAGGGTAACAATTGTAGATTATACTCAAATTTATTTACCCCAAGAATGAGTGCATCTGATGCATAAGTAATGGCTCTTACTAGGCTATGACTGTCTCTTTTTGTTTGGCAGAAACAGTTAAGCAATAAACCCCAACAGGTGGGTCCACTAACAGGTCAGCTAATGCCCTAGGCCCAAGTTACAGGCCCGAGCGAATGTTAGTCCTGGGACATTACCAGACCCAGTAATGCCCACACCCAGAGGGATTCATTGCTTTTATCATCCTAGTATGTTTTACTGGGATGCTAATCGTTCTTTTTTCAAGTAGAGAAACGGCGTGTTTGCCATTTCTGAACTTGAAAAAAACTCCAAAACAAGATGGCTGCCATGGACAAGGGTGAAGGGAACTACACATAGTCCTTTCTCCCATTCCATGGAGGCCATTACTGTGACAGGGATGCGCCCAGAATGCTCAGCGTTCCTTGTGCCGGTGAGGAAAATGAAAGCTGCAGGTAAGTGGGGTGGAGGTGGGTGAGGGATGTGGAAATTGGGCGTTGGGGTGCACTTGCCTTCATCCTGGCTAGAAAGATGACCACAGGGGTGCACTCACCTTCATCCCGGGAAGATGGTGCCCTCCCACTTCTGAGGAGCCTCGGAACAGTAGCTTTGCCATCAAGTAAAAACTCTGTTCTGAATTTCTTGATTTATTTTTATCAAATTCTTTTTGTTGGACATACTATACACAAGTGTTTCTAGGTGCCACAAGACAAAAAGGTGGGGAGACAAAGGAGAAAAACAACAACAATAAACGGTCCTACTAGGCCTTGTGATATTCGGACCACGCTAGTACAGTGACAATTAGTGCAAGGGGAGGGGGCAGGTCAGGGGGGAAGGGCTGCGATAAGGGAAGGGGGGAGAGGAGGGAGTGCAGGAAAGAGTGGGCCCCAGGGGCTGGGAAAGTGCTGAGGGGAGCCCAGGAGTCCAAGTGCCTGGGGAACCATGGGTAAGGGTCAGCTAGTTCAGGTACGGGGTGGACCAGATGCATGTTGGTCAGGGAAGAATGCCCGACGGCTAGTGCTGGTTAAGTTGTGATGGGATAGACTGGTTGAGGAGGCCCTGGCCCCTGTAAGACTCATAAGGGATCTGGCACCAGTTGCAACAGCAGGGGAACATTAGCAAGGGAGGGGGAGAGGGAAGGAGGAGGAGAAAAGGAAAGTCTTGAGACGCTTACAGAACTTAAGGAGATCTGGCTCAAGTCTGAGAGGGGCATGATGGCTGTTCCAGAGGGAGGCTCCTGCCGAAGAAAGAGATCTACTCCGCACTCACTGCTTGGAGAAACGTCTGATCTGCAGAGAGTTGAAGCCAGAGGACGAAAGGTTTTTTTTAGCAGGGAGGTATTTAGGCGGAGAAAGTTGGATGTAGCGGAGTCCCAGGTCCCAGAAAGCCCTGTCGATGAAGCAGAGGGTCTTGAATTTGATCCTTGCAGCCACCGGGTGCCAGTGGAGAGATTTTAAGGCTGGAGAGATGCAGTCCATGGGCTTGAGGCCAAGGATATATCTTGTAACCCTATTGTGGATTAGTTGAGAGGAAGAAGGGAGGAAAGCGGCAGATTGAAGAAGAGGCTGTTGCAGTAGTCCAGCCTAGAGAGAACCAGAGTTCTGGAGACATTGAGCTTCTGGGCAAAGGTGAGAAAAGGGAGAATGCCTCTGAGGAGGTGGAGCTGAAAGTTGGACGTCTTGGCAAGGTCCGTGATGTGAGGAGAGAAGGAGAGAGAGGAGTCGAAGATGACCCCAAGGTTTTTTGCCTCACAAGAGGGTGAGTGGAGGGAAGCCACAGAGGGCAGCCAGAGAGTGCGAGGGAAGCAGGGAGCAGGGGTCCCATTGAGAAGGATCTCTGTCTTACTGGCATTAAGGCAGAGATCATTAGCAGCACACCATGCCTGAATAGCAGTCAGGAAATCAAGAATGAGAGTGGAAAAAGAGGCAGTAGATGAGGGAAGTTTAAAGGAGAGCTGTGTGAAATCAGCATAACACTGGAAGTGAGGAGAGAAGGTGGAGATCAAGTGGTCCAGAGCGGCAAAGAAGATATTGAAGTGCCAGGGTGATAGGATATAACCCTGAGGCACACTGCAGGTAGAGACTGAGGTGGAGGAGAGGAAAGGGCCCGGTTGCACTTGAGAAGGTCGGTTAGGAAGGACGGAGGTCAGCCAGGTCAGTGCCCAGCCTGTGATGCCTAGGGTATCATGGAGAACATTTATGAGGATGGTATAATTGTCTGTGTCAAGGGGAAGGAAAGATCGAGAAGGATCAGAACGGAGGGAGAATTGGAATCCGAGTGTTCAGGAGAACAGTTTCTGTGCCTGTGGATGCTTTGAAGCCAGACTAGTGGTCGTGGAGACATCCAGCAGATTCAGTGTGATGGGTCGGTTAGGGGTTGACCAACTTTTCCAGGAGTTTGACCAAGTCAGGGGTGATAGTTAGCCGGACAGGAAGGGTCAGCAGACAGCTTTTTAGGAGAGAGTGCACAAGGGAGTGCTTGAGGGGTTGTGGGAAAGTGCCAGTGGCAAAGGAATGGTTACAAAAGTCAACCAAGGCAGGAGCGAGAGAGAAGATGTTGTCCTTAATAGTTCTGGAAGAGAAGGGGAGCACCTGTTTGGAGGAGACTTTCATAGAGCGGACTACTTTAAAGAACTCATCCAGTGCAATGGACGAGCATGAGGAGAGTATGGGGGAGAGTGAAAGGGGGCCAAGGGCCCGAGAGGAGGGGTTGTGGCGAGGGGAGTAGAGAAGAGTGCGGACAGGATACCCTGAGATTTGGTGAGGAAGTGAGACGCCAGTGCAGTGCAGAGGGCCTAGGAGGGAAGAGGAGACTGCATTAAGATTGGCAAGTTCATTGCAGATTTTGAAAAGTTCAGTCGTGTTATTGGTGGCACCAGAGATGCGGGCTTCGGCATGGGCCCTCATCTTAGAGTGGATGGAGAGTGGATATTGCCTTTGGAGCATGTGGCAGGCAAGTTTGTCAGAGCATGTGCTTGAAGCCTGCCAGTTCCGCTCAGCTACTCTGCACTTGCGTTTGAGAGTGGCCAAGTGGCAGTCATACCAAGAGTTGCACTTGGAGGCAGGCTTCATGTGAATCCTCATGACAGGGGCAAGGATGTCCAGAGTGTTGGGGATGGAGAGATGAAGGTTAGAACATGTTGAGTCAATATGAGAGTCAATAGCAGGGGTGGGAGGAGGAATGAAGATGGTTGCAAATGCAGTGACTGACACATGCTTCATAGGTCGAAAGATGGAGAAGGAGACTGGCAGTGTGGACAGAGGCATCGCTGGGGGACCCGGGAGCTCCAGATGGGAGGAGAGGAGAGAGTAGTCAGACCAGGAGAGATGAGTAGTTAGATGGTTGTAGAGAGGGATGTCTGAGGAGATAAGCGTATCCAAGGTGTGTCCAGCAGAGTAGGTCAAACCAGAGGGAAGAATTCTGAGGGAAAGAGAATCACAGAGGTCATGTAAGAGTAAAGTGGCTGCATCCGGAGAGTCAAGATGAATGTTAAAGTACAGTGGCTGCAACCGAAAAGTCAAGATGAATGTTAATGTACAGTGGTCGCATTCCAGAGAGTCAAGATGAATCGTAAAGTACAGTGGCCGCATCCAGAGAGTCAAGATGAATGTTAAAGTCACTAATGAAGAGATGGTTGGGGGAGCAGGTCGGGAAAGAGGAGGAGATATCAGCCCATTCAGAGAGGAACAGGGGGTAGGTGCAAGGGGGCTATAGATAGTGGCAAGAGTGAGGCAGAGGGTAGGAGAGACACCTAGTCTACAGATGAGGCATTCAAAGGAAGATCAGGATTGAGTGGGAATGATAATAAGCAGGACCTATTCAGTGAAACTCAGGGCCACTCCTCCCAAGACTGATAGGGGTTGGGCTTGGAGAATATCTTGTATCCATCTGGGAGAAGAGTGTCAAAAGCAGTGACAGAGCTGGTCTTGAACCACGTCTCACTGAGAGAGAGGATGTCAAGGTCAATGTCTTCATGGAGATACAAATGGCAGAGGAGCGTTTGACAGCAGAGCATGAGTTGAGAGTAGCTAAGTGAATCTGATTGCCCCCCTTGAAGGTCTTCCAAGGAGGGGTACAGCAGTGGGGTACAACCCTCAGAGGGGGTGGAGAGGCCAGATGGAAGGTGGAGGAAAGAGCAGCAGGAGAAAAGAGGAAGTTAATGAGAGATGGGAGACACCTATCAAGAAGGAGGTGATTGGGCTGAGAGCCCTGGGACATGATAGTGCCATTCTGACTGACATAAATGATACACCTAGAGGATTGGCTGGGAGTCTGCTTGAACATCCCCTCCGCCCCTGCATCCCCCTCCCACTGGCTGAATTGCTAATTTGTGTAGATGCCTGAATTAAAATTCACCAGAAGAAATCATGAAAGTTGATGCTGTTATGTCTGTTAGGAAACCTGGAAGGCCCTAAAAAAGCATCATGCCGGTGGATTCCTTATGATAACATGGAGGTTGAGGGGTTTGCCCTCAAATTATTTGAGGCCTGTCCCCCACAGTTCCCTTTTATGGGTGGGCCCCGTCGATCAGTGTGCACTGCGTTTCCTACTCCTAAGGGAGAGGGGAAAGTGGCCTCTATGTTGCTTTCTACTGAGGAAGGGCAAACAGGATAGGATATTCCAAGTTTTCTGAGAGAGGGCCCCTCTGCGTTATCTGTGCAGAAGAACATAGGACCAAGCAGACTACTGTGTTACAGATTTCCTTTTTGTTGTACTTAATTTCCTGTGTCCAGAGGTCAGGAAAGTTAAAAGGCAGGTTGAACATGCAGTTGGAGCACAAAAGCCAGTGGCCCCTGATTTTCCAGCTCCTGAAGGAGGGAGTGGGGTTATTGGCCACAGAATTCCCCACTTTTACAAAAAAGGGGTCTGAGCTGGCTCTAGCACTCCATATTTTATCATTTGAGGCCCAGCCTTTTTTGACTTAGCCACGGTCATCAGAAGGACCAGAGCAGAATCCTGTGAGAGAACACTGTTCTAACAGATCCGTGCCCACATGATATCCAATTCCATAAGGAGAATTTAGGACTGGATAAAGTGAGAAGGGATGTAAGAAGCAACACACTTTGACTGGAGACACCTACTTTCAGAACACCTGGAAAGCTGCTGCCTCAAATGGTCGCAGAATATAGGAATTCTCAGAGTGAGTTTCCTGTAGCACATCCATTTGTGCTTTGCTGCCCATCGATAGGGAAACTGCCCATCAGCATCCCCCATGAGAGAGAGAACAGCAGTCCAGAGATTGTTACTCTCAAATGGGTCCCTGTGATTTTCAACATAGGTCGACAGATTCCTCTTAATGAGACATGTCAGGATATGGCTGAACCAACCACAGAGATGACTGCTGTGGGTGCAGTTGTGCTATCCAACCCCTGGATAAGAAAACAGACTCTTGTTTTCCCATGTGAAAGGCAGGCCAAGGATATAGCTACCCATTCCTAAAAGGGGACTTCTGCACTGCATGAGATAAGTCCCAGGGTGAGGTGCCTTGCTGTTATGGCTATAGACCCGCCCACTGAGATTACCAAGATTTGTGTAGGGCCTTGCAGGGTTCCCATGGGTAATGCCATATGAACTGGAGAGGGATCACTAATTGAAGATGGACAGGAATTTCCTGCCACGTGTAAAGCAGAACCTCTCATATATCCAGTGAGGCCCCTGGACATCGATTATGTACTTTGAGCTCTTGGAAGAGGGGGGGTGGGGAGTGACTAAATAGAGAGATACCCCCAAGATTTTCTACTTCCCTTTTCCTTTGTCATGGAACTACACCCAGGCAGGAAGAGAGGTCCTGGCAAAACTTCCTGCAGTCTGTTCCTGTACCAGGAGGCCAGGGTTTCATGATGATGGGAATTAAGGTGGTTAACCTGTTCGCTTGACATATACTAAGCAGGATGGAGGGAAGGGTGTTATCCTCTCACTCCCCTTTACATGGATGGTTGGATCAGCTCCTATAGGTAGCGACATAAGCCATTTAAACATATGCTAGAGATGAGTACCCCCACCCCCCCCCCCCCCGCACTAAGAGAACCTGATGGGCTTGCCATGAGAGAGGATTGGCCTGTGGAACCACAAAAGGAGGCTTTCACCCCCCACTCCATGAGAATGTGGACTAGCCACTATATTTTGCCAATCTGATATCTTCTATGCAGGTGAACATTCTCCTGAGGGGAGCTGCTAGTGCGGCTTCTGAGCTGTCTGTGCCATGACTGTTCTAGGCATGGCCCCAACTCTACACCAAAAGTGGAAGGGGAGCATGGAGACAGGGCTCACATGTCCCTATTGGTACAGCGGGACAGCAGACCTGTTCAGGGATGTACCTGAACCACACTAGACTGTACATTACCTGCAATGAGAACCTTGGGATTGGGGTTACTCTGGGGCAAGGAGATCTTGTCACTGGCAGTGTTCTAGCCTAGTGGTATTAAGTGTATCTGGGAAATCCACAGACCCACATTGGTGTCATACCTAGGTACAATGGATGCTCAGGGCACATTCAATGCTCCAGAATCTTTACTGGGATTCAGTATGGACATCATACATGAACTGGGAGAAAGATATTCAATCACAAATGCCTGACTGAAGTCAAATCACTAGAGCAATGATACTAACCCAGTGGAGGTTTAGCTCACCATTGCTCAGCTGGGTGTGAGGAATTCCCATCTGTTAACAGAAACCATCCTAGTTTTTGCAAATTTTCAGGAGCTCAAGTAAAGGGATTCTGCATAAATAACAAATCAATCAATTATCCTCAGTGTTATAATGGTGCTGTGCCTTGCAAGATTTCACAGGTGTTGTTGCTGGCTAAGAGGATGAATAACTGACTCACTCACCTGCCTGTCAAGATACATATGTACACGTTCTGCTGTGCACTGCCCATCAACATGCCAGCAACAGTTAGGAAGCAAGGCCAACTTTCAGGGAATGTTTCAGCAAAATAATATGTGCATGGCCGGCTGATACACAAGCCACACACATTCTGTGAAATGCCTCCTGCCATTCAGAAAGCAAATTAATAATATACCAGTCTCAAGTGGCAGTCCTGGTGGTGGGCACACCAAAGGTACTACTCAGGGAAAGTACATAATAACCTTTAATGAATATAAGTCAAAGTTTGGGCTACACCAAATTGGGTTTGTTTTCAAAGTGAAGTCCCTTCATATAAATACAAGTCGTGTTGTTTTGCCTGTCTTAACTGGTGGTATTGCACTGCCAGACCTGGAGGGTAGACACATGTTAACATAATATGGCTTGTTTGAAAATTATTTTGCAAGGATTTAGATGCAGTATGTAAATAAGCAAAGTTATGGCCAATTGTGCATTTAACTTTGGAAATCAATTTTCCATGCAATTTTAGCACTCGAAAGGCACTTTGGCACTTGGGAGAAGGCTAATATCATACTAATATCCAGTGGTGCATCTAATTACACCAGTGCTAACACGTAGAGTTGGAGAAAGATGATTAATTGATGCATTCATTGGCCCGACAGTAATGTGTTTTTTTAACTTTAATTTCTACAACCCCATGTTAACTCACATTTTACTTTTCAATATCCTTGCATGCCTGCTGGCAGAGTTGTACCCTCCTACAAACTGGAGGGAAGGCAAGTCTAACTGCAAGGCCCTATCCTTCAAAAGGAGGATAAGGAGTTGTGCAGTGAAAACATTTTATGATCCAGTCCTAATTTGCTGATTTCTTTTTACCAACTCTGACCTCCCTCCCAGCTGGCCTGTGACTTCAGTTACATCCAAGAAACCTTTCGCTCTGCTTAGTTTGAGAATTTCACATGTGTGGGCAGCTGGTTTGTAAGGGTTGAAGGGAAGAATAAATGGACTGATGTAGTTGGACCTGCATCATGGGGTGACTCTTTGATCATCCAAGGATACAGCGCATGGGTGGACTTTAGGCAGCCATAAGGAGATGACAAAGTAAAGCTTGCCTCCACCATCTTTATGTCTGCTATTTCTGCATTGCTCTACCCTCACCTGACTTCCTATGGACCTCTGGAAATTGCAACACAAGAGGGCGGGTGCTTTTGTAGGAAGCTGTTCTACTTGAATTGTATCGGTGGTGTGAAAAATGCTTCATTATCGGGTGTGTGAAAGGCACTCACTCCATAATGCAAATGCAATTCTACCAGGACCTAGAGGATTCCAAAGAGTGCAGGTCCCGCCTCCCATTACACAGCAGCTGGTACTGTATATAATTAGGCATTGATAGCCCCATTAGTCGGATTGGGTTTGCTGGATACGGGTCACATGTCTGAACATGCAGCCAATCGAAAGGGAGTGAGCGCATGGGTGAAAATTGAGATGCGGAAGACTAAGCCTCTGATTGGTGGTGGCCCCCTTGAGCTAGACTTCCACTTGAGCATTAACTATACTAGAGAGAGACTTACGACTTTGCTTTGAAAGTGGATCCATTCACCCAGGTCCAGAGCTTTCCTGGTGTTGTGCTGAAAAGTCCAATCCAAGCCTTGTCATTTATTTTGGAGCCTATAAAATCCTGAATTAAACAAACAAAAGAGGTAGATGCATTAGCAGATATTCAAATATTAGGTTGATATATAATGGTTTAATCAGGCAAAGTAAATTGAATATACAAACTGAACTGAAGAACAAAAGCATTTATGAAAAATGTCTCGGTAGTGGCAAATCTCTTATGGTGAACATCAGTCTCAGTACCAATGCATTTTCAGGCACCTTCCAAAGGAACACAGTGGGACATGTGATGATGCAGCTGAGGAGAAGCTAGGGCATGGTACCCTGGAAAGGCTGGGGGTTGAGGAGCATCACCCGCAGAGCTATTCTAGCTCCTAAGGCAATATATGGGGCTCCCCTAAGGCCTCCACCCTATCCTAAGCCTGTTACGTAGACAAGGGGGCACAATCAACTGGCCCGGTTATGACACCCAGAAGCAACACTCCAGCATGAGTAAGGCTGCAGAGATTGTGGGCTTGGTGTAAAGAATTCCTCGTTCCAGTTTCACGAGCCTTGTGATGCCTTCTGCGTGGCTCGTGGAACTGGAATGCAGGATTCAATGTAGAACGGTTGGTGAGCTGAGAGGAGGTGGGCCCGCTATGATTAAAGCTTAATCAAATGTTTCTTGGACTCTGTACCTCTTTTCATTGGCGATAAGTTTTATAGTCCAGAGCAGGCCCACCACACGCTGCCTGGCACTGGAGGTCCTGGATGGGCAGTGCGAGTCAGCAACAGATGGCTGCGCGGAGAGACACTCCTGCAGAGAGACGCCGTTGGCCTGAGCAATGACGGTAATACAGGAAGGGAACAGCTGCTGCCACTGTTCCCATATACAAGCTGCTCCGCCTTTCCCTTATGCGTAGAAGCGGCCAACGGGACTCACGCGCGCTACAGATCAGACTGGGAACAGCTGACTGCTGTTCCTACACAAGCCGCTCCACCCTTCCCCTGGGCGTTGAGGCGGCCAACGTAAGGCAGTATCGTTTGCCCCGTCTTGCCCCGCACACTTGCCGAGTTTCCAATGTGGGATATTATAATGAGGCACAAGAGATCCCCAGTTACAACGTAACATATATAGGTTGACAGGAAGACCAGCAAAGCTGCAGGGCAACAAGAGAAAACGGGCTTCCCTTTTACAGTAATCACTATAAAAAAGTGACAATTACTAATGCTGAACCAGATGCCGCATTGATTGTAACAGAGTGTTCCATTACTGCAATAACTGTATTAGAGTGGCAAGCAAGTGTGGAATCAGCCTAACAGATACCGTATTAACTGTACTACAGTGACAACACATATTAGCTTTTCTTTTACCGTAGAAACTGTAGTAGAGTGGCAAGTAAAGTTGTTGAATTGACCTACCAGTACTTGAGGCAAAAAGATTATGGGGGACACATTTGGCATACCTTAAGTTTAAAGTTAATCTTACAGATACCATAAAACAAGAAGAGTGTTATACACAGCTTCAGCCCAGATTAACGCAATAAAACAGGGACCTCAAGAGTATTTGTACCTCGATAGCAAACATGGCGGCTGCCAGCATGTCTCCCCCTCCAGCTTTTCTGTCAGAACCAGGTACCCCGCCCATCAGATGGGACAGATGGAAGAAATTGTTCGATACTTACTTGATTCCCATTGGGGGGGATAAGTTTGCTCCTGCCAGGAAGGAGGCCGTGTTGCTACTCAACTTGTGAACCGAAGGACGCAGTGTCTTCGAAGGTCTGTCAGAACCCACGAAGAGAGGTCAAGCAGGGGAGGATCAGTTCTCTGTGGCAATCAGGAATCTATAATTACATTTTGAGCCAAGGAAAAATGTCACCTTTGAGAGACACAAGTTCTTTTCAAGGAGCCAAGACCTCCAGGAACCTGTTGAAACCTTTATTGCTGCACTTGAAACTCTCAGCCATTCGTGTGAATTTGAACCCTTGCCAGCATCGCTCATTCGTGATCAGTTGGTGCGCTGCACTAACAATAGCAGAGTGCAAGAAAAGCTGCTGTCAAAAGACCTACCCCTTGAGCAAAGAGTGGAAGTGGCAAGGGCATGGAAGAGACGTCCAAATACATGGCTAGTATGAGGAGGGACCAACAAATTAATGAGGTGGCAACGATCAGGAATAGCAAGAAGTCCAATAATGTAAGAAATATTAAGTGTTTTAATTGTGGCAGCAATAGACATGTTTCGTCAAATCCATGTTATCCAGCACGAAATGCAAATTGCCTCAAGTGTAAGAAGAAAGGGCATTTCGCCAGAGTGTGTAGGGAGAATTCCTCAGTGGATAACATAGAGGTCAATGCCAATGTGAGGTGCCCAGAACAGGAAGAAAGTGTTGGAGAGTATCAATAAGTTAAACATGTTTTGGAAATTGGAGATGTATCCAATAGTGACAAAGGGCCGATTGAGGTCTTCATGGTGAATGGCAGGGTTGTTACCATGAAAGTGGAAAGTTGTTCCCCATGGACTATAATGTCTAGACAAACCTTCGAGAACTGTGTAAATGGTAATATTGAACAATTAAAACATCCGGGCATAGAACCCATGCGTATGGCAATGTCAAAATAGATTTGCTAGGAAAGTTTCCAACCATCATCAAATTCAAGGGAAGGAGTTGTGAAGCTGATGTGTTTGTCACCAAGGAAGGATCTTCATTGTTAGGCTGGAGCGAGCAGAAGAAGCTTGTTATAAGGATTCAAGCCAATGCAGAGAGTCCTGTCACGATTGCAGAAGTGAGAGACCAGTGGGAAAAAGAGTTTCACGTGTTCACTGAGGATCTAGGAAGATTGAAAGGTTATGAACATTGTATTAGGCGCACCTCGAAGGACGACAAAGGACTGTTTACTGTGGGGAATTAACATTGGAGTGAATTGCCGTTCGTGTGAATACGCCAGCGCCGCTTAGAACTCACCGTGCAGCTTCCACGAATAATAGAAGGAGGACGTCTCATCGTGCAACACAGGAAGCTGCCTGGCGGTGACTGATGAAAGTTGGCTAGAGACTGCCTGCATAGAGTGTGTTAGTTTATGGACATGTAATGGACTGCCTGTTTACAAGCCTGTTTACAAACTGCCTGTGTTTCTATAACTACTTCAAAAGGGTATTTTCCTTCTTTCTAGGCAGCTCCCATTGGTCTGGTGTTGTGTGACACTCCCCCTTTAACCCCACCCACACTCTATAACTATCGAAGGTGCAGCGCACCTGCGCGCGCACCTCGAAGGACGACAAAGGACTGTTTACTGTTCACTATTAACAGTTAGCTACACTACGATAGCCATCTTTCAGCTGAACATCTTTTCAAGGAACATAGATCGAAGCTAGCACAGGTAATAAAGAGGGAACTACAGATTACAGGTATTAAAAGTTGACTTCTTTTGACAAAAAAGGGAATTGTAATTATGAAAAACAAAAGATCTAAACTCCCAACTGTCATGAAAGACCCACGGGCTGACTTCTTTGCAGCAGTATCCACGCGCAGAGCCAGTTTAGCGAGAGCTGCTGCCTTACCGCTCCCTCCACAACAATCTGATGAGGAAGAGGCATTAATAGAATGTGCGATTAACTGTTCAAATAATCTAAAAGCAAGCAAAGATAAGGGAATTGAAGAGGTACAATTGAATGTTAACTCGCAGTCCCTATTTGCTGAAGAACTAACTGACCTTCCTCAAAAAGAGGCTTTGAAAGGTTTGTGGAATGAGTTAGCCAATACACAAAGGGAAGTAGATACAATTGAACAACAGTACGACGACACCCCTAATGTATTCAGAACAGCTGAATTGGACACCTTTCAACCGAATGATACCTCTGTCTCAGAAATCTCCAATGGAAGAGACTCTAATAATGAGCTATTTTTGGATAAAACAGATAATACAGATATCTGCACTTTGATGGGGATTTTCAATCGCCTACTCTTGAGTGAATTAAAAAGACAAACGGATCTACTACTACAAATTAACATATCGGTACAGCAGGGACCGGCTAAGCTTAATGAAATCCTAGCCAAACCTGTAGTAAAACCCGCAGTGATACCATCAAATGATAAAAAAACAGAGGAGAATCCTAGGAATTCAGAAAAAATATCTATTCCCATAGCAATTGTCACAGAAGACTCGCAGACACAAGGTAATCCAATCGAAATAAACTCACCAGGGACCAAGACATCGGCCCAGACTCAGGAACATGGCTTACCGTCAAACGGTGAAAAACTAGGAGAAAAACCTAATATATCGAAAAAAAAAAAAAAAGCTACTACAGATGCAAAACAAAAACAAAAACAAGCATTTTGCCAAGACATCGCGTAAATTCCTAAGAGATGTGAACTTTAAAAATATGATAGAAACGGAACGGCAAGATCTAACCAGTCTGGACAAGACGGAACACACAAAAAAACAAACAGATATGGAAGAGGCCACAAATGTAAGAGGTGATGAGTTTAATGCTACCCAGTATGGGCAGCAGGAAAAATAATACGCCTCTGAAAAAACCATCTCTGAAACGATGAAAAGAAAAAAGGAATCCTTAGATATCGCTTCACAATTGTCCTCATTAAAATCTGGCATAACCGACATCTTTGAAATGTTTAAAGCCAATGCCACAAAACCAATTGCAATGTCGAAATCTAAAAACATGACAACTGAGACTGATGATTCTCTGGGAGGCACTGCTGTAGGTCCAATCATGATTTTAGAAGACCATAAAGTCAAACAAGTCTCAAACTCGAATCTAAGTCTCAAGATTAAACCGTCTGGCCCAATTATTTCGGCTAATTCTGGACATATGCAACAGCAAAAAAATATACAAGAAAATATTAGCCCGAAACAAACCACTAGCAATGACAGAACTAGCGAAGACAATACCTTGGTGCAAAATGAAACGCGAATTTCTGATAGTGAAATCCTGAACGCACTATTAGAAGATATCAACGACAATCTAGAATCGAAGATCGAATGTGCTAATGGCAAAGGTGAAATTGAGGCTGAAAAGACTCTTAATCAACAAGATATTAATAAGATAGTAAGAAAAATTCTTGAAGAACAAAACTATGATAAAAATCCAGTTGAAGATACTAAACCTTACTTAGAAGTGAGAAAGACACAAAGGTGGTATGAAAATTACGAAGACAACAAAGAAGTACTAGATTTAAAAAACCCAGCTAGGGCTGACTTACCAAGTCGAATACTCACTACATTATTTCCTGAGGGTAGAATGTTAACCTTGAACCGCCCCTATATCATGTCCTTATTTGCTATGATCCCGACACTGGAGATGATATCCCCTGCTGAAATTGTTTTGGTAGACTTCATTCATAGAAAAAGATTTGACTACGTTCGATTGGTAATTCCATCAGCGTTAGTCAGAATGCAGTTGCTGAAAGAAGCCGAAACTTTGCAATGCAAAGGCTTTGACATATATCAATATAACTGTCCTGACCGTAAGCAAGGTTGTAATAATTCGACTCAGGGGAGAAACGCTTATTCCAACCCAGAAATAAATAAAACATCGGAAATGGTTGATGTTCGCTCTGACAAGGTGGAACTAAGAGGCTTGACCCTTGCCTTAAAAAATGCAATTGAATCCCTAAAGACTTTGGCGAAGCCACTTTAGCGACAATGGTAAAGCCTCGATAGCATCCTGGAATTCAAGAGGTCATTCACAGCTGTTGCATAACACAGAAGTAACTGATTTTTTGAGTAACTTTGATGTTGTGTTCTTTCAAGAAACTTGGGCAACCACACAACTGTCCTGGGAGAACTATTATACTTGGCAGATACACGCGGTAAAAGGCGATAAAGGAAGACCTATGGGTGGCCTACTTACTGCATGTAAATTCACTTTGGATCCGGTGAATGTAGATGTATGGGCAGATCTAGAAATCTTCCTTGCTGTTACGTGTAACATCAGATCAGGAAATACTCGTATGAATATATGTACTATTAATATTTACTGGAACCCTCTTAAATACACTGAAATTCAATTGCTGAAAGAAATTAACACTCTTATAAACAAAATTGATGTATGGAGGGAAACTATGTCGAATAATTTTGTGTTACTTGCTGGGGACCTAAATGCTGATTGCAATCTCAACAAGGTGGAGATTGATGAGTTGTTATGGGATATAGACGCGGCAGACAATAAATCAAGATCCATGTTACCTAGCAGTAAACGAAGAGGTGCGATTTGGTTGAACTTTATGAAAATTATGGGTTTAACCAAAATGTACAACTACAAACAGACATGGCACGCAAGGGGGTTTGGCTCTATAGTAGATTACCTTTTTGTAACTCAAGGTTTTGAATGCTGTATGTCACAGCTAACTGTGGTAGAAATGCCTACAAGTGACCATAACTTACTTGCAATTGAAATTCCACACACTGAAAATTAAAACAAATATTCAGTCTATGATGAAGAAATGCGTACCAATAGCAAAGGTACGAGGATTCGATGGTCTTACAATAAAACAAAAAAATTAACTTCCGCATTGTATAAAGACTGGGGACACATGTCGAATGAAGAGAAAATAATAAATCTGTCAACTAATGGGTTTACTCATTATATAAATACAATTACACAAAAATCATGTATAAACAAAATAAGCAACTCTAAGAAAAAGACAAACATACATGTGTTTGACAATCAAACCTTATCTAAAAAAAAAGAGTTGAGACAAGAAATTTGTAAGCTAAAAAATGGGTCTGACCCAATAGCAAAGAAAAGTATTCAAATTAAAAAATTGAAACAAGCATACAAGAATTGGCAAATTGCTAGTAAAGTGTACAGAGATCAAATGGATGGCGAAAAAATGTTGGCGATATGTAAAAGTAAAAATACTTCCAATTTCTGGTTATTACTAAATGACACTTTGATTACGCAAAAAGAGATCCTGTTTGCGCAAATCAGCGAAGATATGTGGAAAAGGCACTTTGTAGCTTTATATGAGGTATCTTGGGATGAAAATATACTGAACACCAACACTATACAAGAAAAGGAAACGGTTAAATGGGATTTGGATATCTCGCCTCACAATAAGTTGATTGGGAAAGCTAAAAAATCGGGAGCCCCGGGGCCAAATAACTTATCAAGTTTGATAATGAAAACTGATATTCACCTGTGGGGAGACATTTTACATATACTGTTTACTGACATAATTACCAACAAATTAATACCAGAATCATGGAAACTCGCCATAGTGATTCCTATATATAAAAAAGGCCTGAGGTCTGCTCCGGAAAGTTATAGGCCTATAGCAATATCCGACCCTGACTATAAGATTTTTACGTCTATTATATTAAAAGAATTGGACGATTGGATTAGCAGATGTAAAATCCTTGATATTAAACAAATCGGTTTCAGAAAGAAATTGGGCACAGATTGTGGTGGTTTGGTATTGAAAAGTCTGCAATCTAAAGCTCTCAAAACACAAGGTGCCACAATTTTTGTGGCGGCAATGGACCTCTCTAAAGCGTTTGACCTGGTGGACCGACACACGCTATGGGAAATGTTAAGAAATTTAGCGATTCCTGCACATCTCCTTGAAATGATTATAGAGCTATACTCTAACACTAAAATTAAAATCAGACTAAATTCAGAAGGGAGGTTATCTTATGAACAGGTAATTCCAAATGGGCTGAGACAGGGATGTAAACTGGCTGCCACTTTATTTAACTTTTATGTTTGCAGAGCGGGTTATGAAATCAAAGGGAAAGGTTTGATAGCACCCAAATTAGGTGTTATCACTATAGAATGGCTAGCTTATGCTGATGATTTTTTACTTCTCGACTGCACTACGGTCGGTTTGCAGAGACTCATAAATGCTTTTGTACTGTTTATCGCTAGCATTCGGTTAAAAATTAATGCGGATAAAACAATGATTATGTGTCTAGGTAAGTGTTGGAAAAATCTTTCACGTTTATCTTGGTATTGTCAAGGGAAAAAAATTACTTTTCAAAAGTCTTTTAAATACCTGGGATACCATTTTACAGGCAACGGTTCCATGGCAATTGTGAAAAGACAGTTAAGAACTAAAGCTGACATGATTTTAAGACAGATGCGTAAATTTGACGCGAAATTTGGGAGATTTACAGCTACACCGCTAAAACAGTTTTACACCATGTCTGGTATTCCTAAATTAGTATATGGTCTAGAATTCTATCACTTGGAAAAAACTGACCTGATGAAAAAATTAGAAAGTATAATTTGGAAAGGTGTGCTATACTTTATTCCCAAGTGTATATCGATTGAATTAATCAGATACGAATTTGGCTTACAGTCGTTGAAATCTATTATTGTGTGGAAGAAAATACTATTATGGAGGAAATGTTCACTGATCAATATATATTCACCCTATACGGTAGCAGGGAAAGATACAACAAATGTGTTTTGTACAAATTTGAAAGAAGAAATTGAAGAAATCCTGGGGGATGCAGGTATATCTCTTGAACTGCTCGCTAATAATCCTCTGAAAGTAAAAAACATCTTGAAATGTAATGATTGGCAACAGACTCTGGACGCAGTAGCGCAATCTAAAACTGCGAATCAAGCCTATTCATGCTGGAAATTTAAACCCTGGTTGGAGTATTACTTGGAAAAATACCCGTCAAGAAATTTTAGAAAAACTCAAATGAGAATCCGCTTTGATGTGCTTAAAACTAACTATGTCTTAAAAAGATGGAATATGCTGAAGGATGAATGGCGTTGGTGTAAATACTGTAAAAAAGAAGGGGTGGAAGAAACCTTGAAGCACCTTATTTTGTTTGTCCTGCACTCCTGAAAGAAAGAATACGATATTTTGAGCAATTTATAAGTTACTTACATTGTGTAGATACTGAGTTGTTATGGTTCCAGATTCGACATAACAACTCAACAGTCCTGAAATTAAGAATCATTGCCTTTTTAAATAATTTTTGTGCACTTTCATGATATGTTATACTATGAAATTTTAAATTCATAAATTCATAAAATTATGATATTAGGTTTGTTTTAGGAAAATCAAATGATAATTTATTACCATAGTTTTAAAACGATTCTTTATGTAATATTTATAGTGTTTTTCTTTGTTTTCTATGTGATCTCTTTTTGTAAAGGTTTAAACAAACCATACACAAATAAATAAATAAATAAATAAATTAGGTTAAAGAAGGGAGCTATTACCAAAATACACAAAGTCAGGCTGGTTCCACAGAATCTCAAACACAAAGTGAAGGAGGAGATCGAAACATTACTTCAAAGGGGCATCATAGGGAGAGTGGAAGGATCAGAGTGGTTGTCGCCAGTCATTGTAGCTACCAAAGCCAGTGGAGACATAAGACTTGGGGCCTCATAACACGGATGGCGGTAAGGATTTACCGGTACCGGTAAAATACTGGTACCGGTAAGTCCTTACCGCCTTACTACGAGGTCCCTTAGCGGGTTGGGGTATTTATCGCCTGCTTTTTGCAGGCGTTAAAAACCAACCCGCAAAGGGACCCAGGGAGCTAATTACGGTACCGCAATTTGCAGTACCGCAATTAGCGCCTTCCCCATTCCCATTGAGCCCTATGGGGCAAAAATGGGAATGGGGAAGGGCAATGGTGGAAGAGGGAATTACCGCCCCGCCAACCTTGGAATGGGGCGGTAATTCCCCTTTTCGCCAAGGCGGTGCCGGTATTTTACCGGCATGAACCATGGCGCTAATAGCGCCAGGGTTCTCCGCCATCCGTGTAATGAGGCCCTTTGTTTTGACCTGAGAGACCTTAATAAGAATATTTTGGTGGATCGTCACCCTCTACCCATCATCAGCGAGGAGTTGGCCATGTTGAACAAGGCAAATAACTTTCCTGTAATTGACTTATCACAAGCATATCATCAAATTTCACTCTCTGAAGACTGTCAACACCTATCTTCTTTCCTCACCACTGTTGGAACATTCAAATACTGCAGAATGCCATTTGGGTTGGCTTCAGCGGCTGCTGTTTTTCAGAGGGTGATGGAGATGGTGATGGAGGGTGTTCAGAATCTATTCATTTTGCAGGATGACATATTGGTGTATGCAGAGTCTAGTAAAGAGTATGACAAGCTGTTGAGAGTTGTCTTGACAAAGCTGGGTGAAGCTGGTCTCACCATGAAAAGGAGTAAATGTGGACTGTCAGTAGATAGTGTGGAATACCTCGGGCATGTAGTGTCTAGGCAAGGTATTAAACCCAAGCTAAACCTAGTGGATGCCATTCAGAAAACTCCCTGTCCCAGAGATAAACATCAAGTCAGGTCCTTCTTGGGGTAAGCGGAATATTACCACAAGTTTGTGAGGGATTTTGCTTGTATTTCAACACCATTAAGGGCCTTATTAAAAAAAGGGTAAGATTCCAATGGTCCACACAATGTGAGGAAGCTTTCAAATTGATCAAGCAAGGGATTGTACAGGCTCCCTCCATAGGAAAATTTGATGCCAATGATAGTACGGTGCTTGTGGTCGATGCCAGTACTTTAGGTTTGGGAGCTACGTTACTACAATCTGATGTTAACAAAGTTGTAAGGGTGATAGCCTTTGCCTCCAGATCACTCAGAGGGGCTGAGGAGAGGTACTCTGTAATTGAGCGTGAGGCGTTGGCCATGTTCTGGGCAGTCAACCATTTCAAATATTTTCTTTGAGGAAGGAGGTACACAGTACGGTCAGATCACAAATCTTTAGTACAGTTATTTAATAGTGGCAGGTGGGCTACAGGATCACCAAGAATAAGCAGATAGGGACTCGGCCTCCAGCTTTACAATTTTGAAGTTTGTTATGTGCCAGGAAAATCAAATCTGGTAGCAGATTGCCTATCGAGATTGCCAGTAGATCAAGCTCAAACAGTTCATGTACAGGATAATGAAGACGAGTATGTTGTTGCTGAATTGGTGAGTGTGGATCAAGAGGAGTGGGAAGAAGCTGAGCTGGCAGAGCAAGACTTCTTAAACAATGGATGGTTGTAGGGTGGCCTGATAAGGAATTGCTTGAAAATAAATTGAGATATGATATGGTGGGAAATACGAGATGAATTAAGTCTAGTGGGTGACAGGCTAAGGAGGGGGAGTTGCATAGTGCCTCCCGAAGGTGTGAGAAGAAGCTTGTTGGAGTTAGCTCACCAAGGTCATCTGGGTGAGGGAGCTACAAAAAGGAGAGTGAGACATAGTTACTGGTGACAGAATGGCAGAGGATCTGGTGAAACAGTGCAATGCTTGTCAACTAAGTGACAAAAACAAGGTAGTGCGGGAAGTACCTTTGATACCTAATGTGGTACCCGATCAACCGTGGCAGAAGCTATTTTAGGACCTGTGGCTGGTTTAGGGGATGAGCTTAAATACATTTTTGTCCTATTGGATTTCCATTCTAAATTGGTGGAGTGGGAAGCAGTCAAAGAAGTAACGGCAATTTAATTGGTTTCTTTCTTGGAAAGAGTTTTTCTCAGGGAAGGTTGCCCTGCTGAATTGGTTTCAGACAATGGGGTACAATTTGTGTCTCATTTCATGAGGACATTTTTGGAGGATTATGGCATCAAACATATCAGAACAGCACTGTATCACCCAAGAGCGAAGGGGTTGGTAGAGAGAGTAAATAGATATATCAAACGGGGGATTCAACTTGCAATGTGCAATGGACAACCCTGGAGGGAGGTAATGAATCATATGATGTGGAGTTACCTAACGACTCCTAATTCTACTACCAATATATCTCCCTTTGTTGCACTTAAGGGAAGAGAGCCTGCAATGAAATTGTGTCCTGGATGGCTATGTTTGGCAGGGACAGTGGCAGTTGATAGAGACACCATTATGAGGTTGATTGCTAGAAGTCAAACTAGGAGCAAAGAGTCATTTGACAGGAGGGAGTGTGTCAAGAAAAGAGTGTGGAAGGTTGGAGATTGAGTATGGGTAAAAAATCCCAGGTCCACATTAAAGTGTGTGGAAAGTAAATTCTTGGGACCTAAAAGAATTGCCTCAGTACGTGGCAGTGTTGTTATTATGGAAGGAGGAGAAGTCTGGTTGCATGGCAGGTTGGCAAGAGCCGAAAATCTTGGAGGTGGAGTGGGTAAGGAAAAGCTAAATGAGAGTGAGGTGCGAGTGACAAGACAACTTAAAGAAATTTGTGATTCTGCAACCGTACTTGTCCAAGCAGCCAAAAATTGTGATGGTAATAAGAGACCCATACGCAAACCTGGTTGGATAAAGGACTTTGTTCAGTGAATGTACTTTCCTTCTCTTTAATCCTGTGTTACTTAATCCATGGTGTATATCTAGAGTTCTTAGTATAATATCAGTTAGTTTTTATTTTCCTAATGTTTAGCTATTATTATATCTTTTGCATTGCGGTATTTTACTTTTGTGTGGTTTACTTTCTGTTATAAGAGGGAAGATAAGTAAAGAACTTCCGCGTTCCAGTTTCACGAGCCTTGTGATGCCTTCTGCATGGCTCGTGGAACTGGAATGTGGGATTCAATGTTGAACGGTTGGTGGAGCTGTGAGGAGGTGGGCCCGCTATGATTAAAGCTTCATCAAATGTTTCTTCGACTACGTACCTCTTTTCACTTGGCCCACAAAATACTAGACAAATGACACACTATATATGGTGTGTAGTTCATGAAGCAAGCCACGCATGTGGAAAGAAACCTGCATCTGGAGGCAAACAAAGGGCCGGGTCAGCAGGATGGGTTATGACAGTCAAGCTTGGCAAAGAAGTAGCCAGGCTGTAACATAAGAGAGCTAAGCAGCAGCCTTGACAGAGCCCTCTGACTCCATAATGGCAGATCCCTCGTTTATGGTTTGGCCCCTGAAGCCTCGGGCTACCTAACAGGTTTAACCAACTAGCTTTGACTCTTGGGTTGGGGAACAGGAATTGAGGTGAAAACCCAATCCACATAGGAGTCAAGGAGGACATGAGAGAGGGACAGAGAGAGAATGGAGGCAATGAGGAAATAGGAGAGAGATGGAAAGAGAGTGACTGTGAAAAGAAGATAAGGAGAAACAGAGAGATTGAAGTCAAGGAGGTGATAGGGGAGAGATATAAAAACAGAACAGAGAAAATAAGGTGGGACAGAAATGCCTGATAGTAGGAAAGAGGACAAATGTAGGAGGAGAGAAGAACAACCTTGAAGGAAGAAGCTTAGAAGAGAGATGAAGTGCCATGAGGGTAGGAACACAGAGAGAAGAAAACGTGGTGGAATGAATGATAAAGAAAAGGAGAGAGGAGGGAGGCAATGAGAGCAGAGGACACCTGAAAGAATAGAGGAGGCAAGGAAAGGTGAAGGTCAGCATCATAGGAGGGGAAACCTGTAGTAACAGAGGAAAGGGGGAAACAGGGGACAGGAGGGAGAGAGAGGAAAACACCTGGAAATAGAATGAGGATTGAGAAAGATAAAATGGAGGTGGAGTTAGAACACCTGAAGAAGGAAAGAAAGTACTAGGGCAGAAATCAAAGAATTCTGGGAGGAAATCAGGATGAAGGGCCTTGGCAAGAAATAGAGAGGAGGGGGATGAGTTCAAGGAAGCCCACCTGTTAGCACATGTTCTGAGTGGGCCCATAGAGTGATTCAAAGTTTGTGGAGCCAGTTGTAGTCCTGCTGGCCATACAAGACTCCTTCAACAGGCCCAGTGGGAGAAATTCCAACCATGTACAAAAGAAGTGTAAAAGGAGAGTTAAGAGTGTCTTAATAGAGAACAAATGTAACCGCAACTTGTGGTACCGACGTCTGATGCTTGCCCCCAGCCAGATGACCCAGAATACAGGTAGCAAAGGACAAAGAAGCAGGCCTATGCATTAAGACCATAGACAACCAAGAAATAAATGTACTCGAGCCCTGTGACCCAGCAGAAACTGTGAGTGACTGTCTGACATACTCATGGCGATAGAGACAGACTGAGCATGCAGCTCCATGGAAAGCACAGACATCATACTTTGTGCTGGGCCTAGACCTGACCACAGGCTTTGTTTAGACATCACTCCCTTTTCTTTGTTCTCCTGTAGAAAGCCCCCATAGGCCTCACTCCCCACCCACACATGTCATAACCCAAACTAATGAAGAAGAAAGTTAAGCCCAGATCTGTCCTTATTTGTCTGTTGATCCTCCGGCCAGTACATTGCACTCTATACATAGGCACAAATCATATGATCCCATAGAGTCTGTTGCTGCTCTAAAAGGATCATTAAAGTACCCAGATCCTTTTTCTGTACATATCTAACTTACTCGGATAAGGAAGGGGACTGATGTGAATGTAGGGGGAGCGGCAGACCACAGAAAATGCAAGCAGACAATACAGCAGCGCTAAACCGCAAGGTTTAATCAAGTCAGTCAGGTGGCATAGAACTCTACACAGTGTAGCGTCGTCCGTGATCACCTGACCATAGGAGACACGGCGGCACGCTGAGCACGGTCCGCAGTTGTGGTTAGCACGTGAATAAAGCAGTCCCATGTTCACCATAATCCTGAGCGGTTATGTTTGTTGCGGCAGGCGCACCCGGGCGCACGCAGCACCACCCCTGGAGCAGGGATCTTATACTGGCAGGACAATGCACCTGCTTCGCACGGAGGAAGCCTCCTCCCTTGCTGGCCCAGCAGCACGCCTACACTTTGGGGGCTCAGTCATCTCGCTGCTCGCCCGCAGCGCTGTACATGGAAGTACCAGCGCAACATTGTCACCAAGGAAGGGGACTGAAACCAGCCAGCAGTGGCACCTGCTGGCTTCAAGCCTTGCATCAAAGCAGGAGGACACGGCGATCTCCAGGGGTATAGTTAGCGGCCCAGCTGACGGCGAATCCACTCGATGCCAAGGAACAGAAGCAGGTTCAGCAAGCCCCAGACAACAAGCCCCACGCAGATACCCCGCAGTGGGCTCCCAGCCACCAGGGTCACCCATGGGATCCAAGGGATGATTAAGGATGCCTGAGGGCACCATGTCAGCCTGCCCTCAACCCACTGTGACCATGCAGGTGTGCCTAGAAAGGACTATCCAGTGTCCACGCCCAAGTGATCCAAAAGGGTAGGCCAGCCCAACCTGTCACCAGCAACATGTCTGACCCAGCGCAAGGCCAGGATCAGGCCGTGCCAACGTAAAAATGGGGGGAAACATTCCTATCTCTGCTCCCATTCGACACTACAGATACCACCAGCCTAGGACCTAGATGGACCAGGTGGATGAAGGAGTTTGATACCAACCTTGATGCGTCCGCCCACAGGAGGACAAGCGCAAAATAAGGCTCCTCATCCTTATGGCTGGCCCAGAAGTGCAGGACATCATTTTTGAGCTGCCAGAAGATATCAAGTACGAGTAACAAGACCTCAAAGAAATACTGTATGAACAATTTGCAATACATTGAAACGTCGACTACGGGAGGCACGTGTTCCATACCACGATGCAACTCCCTGGCGAGACTATGGAACAGTTTGTAACGCGCCTCAAATCCAAGGGCAAACATTATGAATTCCATCTACACACCAATGAGGAGCCATCAAGTCACAAGTCATCACGCGGTCTGAATCTATATCCTTAAAAAAGAAACTGCTGCAAGTGTCACACATGCTAGCTGAAATCCTCATCCTAGCAAGAACCACCTCAGCATTAGATCTTTAAATATCCACTCTGAGTAAAACACATATTTCCTCAGCACCTACCATCAAAGAAGAAGCCATGCGCAAACTCACGGTGCACCAACACTGGACACAAGACATCCGCCAGGAGAAACGGCAGTGTTTTTGATGTGGGTACTACTTCCCACACCACGGATCCTACCTAGCCATTGGCCCGCTATGCTCTGCCTGTGGGGGTGAAGATCACTTTCGCGTAATGTGCCGGAACTCCAAAACCTCTAGGACTAGTCCAATGGTCCCAAAATCACACTGGCACAAGTCTCATCCCCGGCAATACCGTGAAGAAAGGGCCAGGATCTCTGAGACACGACACCACAAAGAGAGATACCACACCTAGAAAAAGAACTCTACATCACGGGACAACCGCCGTAAGGTAAAGAGGCGGATACACCACCTTCACATGAACACGCCATCCACGAGCGAGTCTAAATCCCAGTCCAGGAAAGAGCGGAGGAAGAGAGGATACCTGAATGCCCTGGGCAACCCCGTATAAAATGATATGATATTAAATGAGCTGGCATTTATAACGCACCTCTACACAAGTGTTTGTAGGTGTGACAAGACTAGGAGAGGGAAAGAAGGGAGGACAAAATTATGATCTTAATAGGCCTTGTGCCATCCAGATCGCACAAGTGCGGGGAAGAGGGAAGGGGAGAAGTGCCAGGGGGGAGGTGAATAGGGAAGTGAAGTTAACTCACAAGTGCAGCCAGCGGGTGGCTCATAAGTGCAGAGAGAAGGAACTGTAGGATTGCAGGTACAGACCCTTAAGTGCTGGGGAATCCGGAGGCAGTGCGAGGGCAACTGGACATGCAGGAGCCTGGGCCCGAGTTCAGAGGGTGGCCAGGTGACCAGTGCACGGAGCAGTCAGGTGCATCAGCAGGGGAGAGGAAGAGAGAATGCAGAAGCGAAGGAAGCTCTTGAGTTGCTTCCGGAACCGGAGGTGGTTCTGCTCAAGTTTGAGAGAGGCAGGGAGGCTGTTCCAGAGGGTGGACCCAGCCGACGAGATAGATCTGCCCCCAACTCTCTCTTTGGAGAAGAATCTGACCCTCAGAGAGTTGGAGGTGGATGAGCGGAGAGCTCGAGAAGGAAGATGTTTTGGAAGTTGGAGGTCGAGCAGTCTCAGGCCCCACAGAGCCTTGTGGGCATTCAGAGGGTCTTGCCTCAGAACATAGCCCCACGTTACTGATACAATTCAAGGAAATGACTTCTACTTCCTCGTTGATTTGGGGGCTACGATCAACGCAATGCCGGAATGTGAATACCGAAAACTTGCACGAAGCCCTAGACTTAAGAAAGCAAGTGTTGCATATGGGGTAAAAAAAACACATCCATGCCTAGGTGCCTTCACAACCTCCTGTCGACACAAGAACAAGCAGGACCACATACTCACCCATGTCCTTGCCACCGAAGTTGCCAGTGGGTGTGTGATTAGTTTCCAATCGGCCATTCAGTTGGGAATAATTCATATTTTGTATCAGGTAATGGTGGACAAATACATCTTGCCCGCCGACAGGATATTGGCAAACTTTCCCAAACTCTTCAAAGGTATCGAGAAACTGAAAGGGATAAAGATTCGGTTGCATATAGACCAGACAGTAAAGCCGATAGCAAAGCACTTCTGTGGCATCCCATTTAACATCCAACACCTGGTGGAAAAGGAACTACTCTGGTTGATGTCGACATAATAGAATCAGTGTCGGGACTGACACCATGGGACTCCCGGTGGTCCCAGTGCCAGAAAAGGGACTGGAAGCACGAATAAGACTGCGTAGATATGCGTGTGCCGAACCAAGACGTAGTCAGAGAGCACCATCAATCCCCACGAATAACTGATATGATGCATCTGCTCAACAGAGCCAAAGTCTTCTCCCATTTAGACCTAAATAAAGAATACCACCAAATTGAACTCTGTGAAGAATCGCGGTACATCACAACCTTCACCCCCCACCTGGGATTATTACGCTATAAACGCCTGAGCTTTGGAATATTTTCAGCCACAGAGATTTTCCAGAAAGAGATCTGGAAAATCATCTGCCACATACCGCACTGTATTAATTACAGTGATGATATCTTGATATTCGGACAATCCCAGGAAGCCCACGATGCCATGCTGATGAAAGTCTGTTCAGCCCTCAGCGATGGAAACCGGACACTTGATAAAGACACGTGCCAGTTTAACAAGGCCACACTCAAATTCTTTGGACACATCTTTTCTGAAAAGTGAATCCAGCCAGACCCGGACAAGATCCAAGTGTTAACGGAGACCCCTCGCCCAGCTAACATTGAACAAGTGAGATCCTTCCTGGGCCTGGCAAGTTACTGTACTCGCTACCTGCCAGATTTGGCCACCACTGGCGCCCCTCTGCGCCCCCTTATGAAGCAGGAACACCTTTTCGAGTGCGGACAGACCCACCAGGATGCCTTTGAGAAAATCCAGAGGGACATTGCCGCAGCCGTCTGCATGTCCAACCCCAAAATGCACACTGAAGTGACAGTAGAGGCTAGCCCCGTCGTTCCAGGAACAATCCTTGTCCAACACTCGGGGAGTGGCCTTGCACAGAGGCGGATAGTTTCATATGCCAGCAAGAGCCTCACTAAGGAAGAACAGCGATACTCACAGGCTGAGAAAGAATCCCTAGTGGTCGCCTGGGCATGCACGCATTTCCACTTGTTTCTATATGGCAAATCCTTAACTATGATCACAGATCACCATTTACGGAGAGCCGACCGCTCAAATGACAACCAGGATAAGGAGATGGGGACTCTGCCTGCAGGAGAATAAGTACACCATCATTCACAAACTGGGAACAGATGAAAATCCATCAGATTTCTTTTCCCACCACCCGCTAGCCGGATCCCAGACATCAAGCAACTGTGCAGATGGGTACATCAATTACATCATTCACCACGCAGTGCTATAAACCATCGCAATGGCAGAACTTACTAAATGCACTGCGGAAGACACAACCCTAGCCCTTGCAACCTCATGCCTCCTGAATGGATGGTGGAACTTAGCTGAGTCATTGATACAGAACAACCAGGCACTTGCTGGACTCTTGTTCATGTCCCTTGCAAGATCTAAGGAGGAACTATCCCTGCCTCCTTCATCACTAATACTCAAAGGAGACCAGTTCATGCTGCCGGCATCCCTACACCAGCGAGCGGTTGACATCGCACATGAAAATCACAGAGGTATAGTGTTGATGAAGCGCATGGACAAAATGATTGAGACAACCCTAAAGTCTTGTCATATATGCCTCAGCCTGCAGGCCAGTGTTCCTTGAGTCACTGCGCATGACACCCCCCCCCGAGGGAATATGGGAAGAGGTTGTGGTTGACTTTTACAGCCCACTGAGGTCAGGAGTAAATGTGCTAGTGGTACTGGATGAACATTCAAAATATCCTGAAATGGAGATAGTGTCATCCACAGCCACTGCAGCGGTGATTCTGGCATTGGACCGAATATTCTCTGCATAGGGGGTCCCCAAGGCGGTCAAGTCTGACAACGGCCCCCGTTCAGCAGTAAAGACTACATATACTTCCCCAACTACATGGGATTCCACCACCGGAAGTTTACGCTGATATGGCCCCAGGCAAACGGGGCCATCGAGCGATTCATGGCAAACGTCAAGCGGGCCATCAGCATTGCCAACATCACCCATATGCCCATCGAACAATCACTGTACCAGCTCCTACAAGACTATCGGAGCATGCCCCACTACTCCACAGTGGCATGTCCGGCTGAATTGATGTTTGGTCACCCCGTGCGATCAAGGATACCCCATGAAGACCAGCATACTGAGGTGTACCAAAGAGAACAGGAAGTGAGAAGGAGATGACAAAGCCAAAGACAAAATGAAGGAATACGCAGACTACAGGAGCCGGGCTTGGAAGCCAATTTAAGAGTAGGTGATCACATCCTGGTATGACACCCCCGGTTCCACAAGGACACGGCACTGTTTGACCCCTTGCCTTTAACCATCACCAGCATGAAAGGATCCATGGTAACGGCCGAGAGAACCGAGTGGACAGTGACAAGGAGCAGCTCATTCTTCAGGAAGACATGCAATGGTATGCCTCAGAGCGATCAGACATGGACTGAGGACGAAGCCCGTACGAAGAGACATCTGAGTACTCTGGAGATTAGGACAACTCGGATTAAGAGGAACAAGCCCCTCTTGAAGAAGCACAGGCTCTAGAAGGAGCCCAACCCCATGCTGAGGGCAGACCATGCTGCACCATTCGAAAGCCAAGACGATGGATCGAAGAAATGTGGACAATGTTATTTTGTGGGTAGATGTAGCGTTGTCTGTGGTCACCTGACCAGGGAACACACGGCTGTACGCTGAGCATGGTCACATGACCGCAGTTGATGTAGGCACTCGAAGCACGTGAATAAAGCAGTCCCATGTTCACCTTAATCCCAAGCGCACCAGGCACGCGCACACCCAGCCCGGCAGCACGGATCTTATACACAGTTACTTCAAATGACAAGAAAAATATGTGTGGAATGGCTATATCCAAACACTTTCTGAATAGCTGATAGCCTCTCGAGGTCGTGAAAGCATACATCTTCTTCTAGCTTGCACTTTATTCTGCAGAATTAGGCTGTTATTCCCCTGTGACTCCTTCCCGATGGCATCAAGAATGCATCAAAACTGAATACCAGCACTAGAGGGAGTTTTAGTGTTGTGCTGCCAGCCACTAGATTAATGATCTATGTTACTCTTCAAAAACATATGAGACCGTGCCCCACTCAGCATGCCCAATATAATCCACTCCATGACAGACTCCATGTCACCCTCTCTGCCAGAGAATAGAACTTCCTAAATGTTACAGTGTGTTGCATTCATCTGAAAGTTAAAACAGAGCATCCAAAAAATGCCCTCTCTGCAGCCCTCTTCCACATTAGAAAATCCATAACAGGGTAATTTGTTACAAACCCAGATGCCCCTTACATTTTTAACACTATCTATGGAATGGGAGAACATAAAAGGTTGTTAAACTTGGAAGCAGACAGTTTTAGACAATTTGAGACCGGTCTAGATATACCTTATGCAAACAAATGGCAAGAACATTTATTTGTATTTGGGATTTTGTATAGCGCATCCATAGATAGGAAGAAACAGAGTGCTGTACATGCCGTTGAGGGTAACATACGAGGAAAGAAGTGGAGTTACACTATGAGGCATTGGATGTTGCGGCTGTGGGGATGGGATCTCATGAACACAAGGAGCCTTGGTGCCACCTCAGTATTGACAAAGGAGTAAGGTTTGAGTTCCTTCCTGAAATGCAAGAGGATTGGACTAGTCCAAACTGCCCCAGGGATGTTGCTCCAGTAGGCACTGCCATAGCTAGAGAAGGCTTGTGCCCTGTTTCTTCTTTATTGCCCTCTAGTTTCTTCACAAGCCTAATGATGAGCTGTCTCGAGAAGCAGCGACCTAGAGCGGTTTGCATTGAGGTAGGCTGGCAGATGTGAAAGAAGAGGCTACAGGTAGGCATAATGAGTATTCTGGTTGGAATGGGAAGGCGGTCCTTCATGCACTCACTAGTGAATAAATCCCTTCCACGTGACCACACAGCAAGAACTTGTCGGTGCACATGTATCAAATGCAAATGCACACCCCAAATCCATGGCAAGCTGTGCATTTCTTCACAGACAAATCTCTCCCAACAAATCATTGGACTCCCTGAGGCTGGGAACAGCACTGGTGCCATTATGTGCTACACCACATGCTGGTCAACTTATGCAGCCTACTTTCAAATCTTTTCTGCTCCAAAATCTGTAAGCTTAAAAGCAAAATCTGCAACGCCCTTCCATGTGATGTGCCCAATTCACTCCCTCCATGCACGTTTTCTGGCTACTTCTCCAATTTCGGACCTTACTAAACAGACTAAGCCCTTGTCTGGCTCCTAAATCCATCTTTTTTTCAGAACCACTTGCACACAATCTCCCTCCTGTTCATCAATAGCAATTCTTTTGAAGATGGTTGCTTTCCTTTGAGACCAAAGCTTGGGATAATGACCTCACTTAAGAAGCAAACTCTTGACCCGGCTCCACCCCACACCTACCACCCTATTTCATGCCTCTTCCCCTCGTGAAGATTATCGAAAATCTGGTGCTCAAACAACTTTAAAAATGTGTTGAAAGTGGAAATCTTTTCCACAAATCTCAGACTGTCTACAGAATGGAAACAGCTCTCCTGGACATTAGAGAGTTTCCAAATGGTGAAGTTCTAAAAGACCAACCTCTGCCATTAATCCTCTTACATAGGCCTTCAATTCCGTTCATCGTTCCACTGTCCTCGACCATCCCTGTTACTGGTTTGATACTAGTTTCAGTTCTTAAACGGCTAACTCTATGGCAAGGCTCAGCAAGCCAAATGTGGAGTACTCCAAGGTTCCTTCCTATCCCCCACGCCTGTGTCACGTAGCGAACATATTCAGATTCTTTAACCTGCAATATGAAGTGTACGCTAACTCTAACTTGCAATCAGAGCCTAACAGAACTCAATTTCGACCCACAGCATCCAATCCTTGCCTTTCATCTCCTTCCCAGATTACTCAAAGCACTATTATGATGGACGAACTTCATAACTTCAGCAAACTGATAATAAGTGAAATAATAGTTTTAGTTTTGTTGATTTAGAAAGACCACCCTGTAACCGCACATAGCGGTCTGTCTAAATCGAACTGTCAAGCCACTGCCGCACACGAGTGCCCGTAGTGGCTGATATGTGCGGATAAGAGAGAGGAAAGGAGGATTGCGTGAGGTAAGTGTTGAACGTTTTGTTCGTGTGCATGTGTGTTTTGGGAGTGAGTGTGTATTGGGCATGGTGAGAGGTGTTGGGGTAGGATATTGGAGGGTTTGGGGAGTTAAACTCCCCCAATTTAATAGAAAGCTAGACTGAGTGGGTGGGTATGCGGAGGGGATCGGCTTCTGAGGGCAGGGGCATTAAGGGGAGGGCAGGGTATTTAGACATTTTGAGGACCACAAAAAAACGGCCTAAACAAATTTTTCCTTTTTGTGTTTGCCTTTAAAATGTGGAAATATCACGTAGAACCCAGCAAACTTGTTCTCAATGGGGAGACATTAGAAATCCTAGCCCTAGGCATGCCACCTTACACCCCACCGCTTAGCCAATCTGGCCTCTCCCACAAGGTCCTCTATTCCATCAAAATAAGTTCAAAACTGGGTGTCGTCTTTGATAACAAACTCGCATTTCACAGAAAGTGATCCAACTCTTGATATCAAGGTGTTTACAACGGAAGCCGGCTGTCAACATCACTACCTACAACTCACCACAGGGCCTCTTTCCACAAAAAAAACATCATATCCACACTTGACTAGGCCAATGCCCGGTACGTTAGTCTTTCACTGACTGGCTTGGAGACACTGCTAGTCATACAAAACAAAACTGCCACTATGGTATGAATTTGAGGCCGCACAACCACCTGTCCCACAGCACTTGCCTAACTTATTTTGCTTTCTGTGTCCTCCCAGATCAAGCTTTGACTGCGTGGAACTCCACCATCAATGACCAACATATCTACTAAATGACATCAGACGTAACCAGCAAACTAAACCTCTGAATTCCACCGAGGCAGTGCCACAGGACTAATCTGCTGGCCATCACTTTTTAACATGCTACCTCCATCTCTTCCTCACTCCCCTGCCTCCTCTGCTTCCACTCCCTAGCCTTCCCAGCTCTCTTCTCCTCCAGAGTTCTCCTTATCCTGTTTATGGGCTCTGATGTAAACATTGGATTTCATGGGCACATTAAAACATAGTAACTGAATACATACATGCAATTAACTCCTTTACTATGGAGGAGGCCTCAGCACAGTCTGCCGTAAGGAGCTAACAGTTTGTCTATGAATGGCCCTGTGTCATGACACCTTGAACAAGCACACCTGCTCCATCCCACCTAACCTGCTTTGCATCCTGTGCTTCCAAATCAAAGTGTTGCCTTCTATCTCATGAAGTCGCCGCTGGCCATCCACTCTGCCCATTCTGCAACCAGTTGATCAGGTGAAATGAAGCAAACGTTTTTATGTACAAAGATCCAGAAAATAAAACCATGTATTCTATTTTTAGAGGTGACGAAGAACATGTAGTTCCTCCATCACACGAATAGCAAAGAGTTCCTTCTAGGCTCCGCAATGGACAGATTGGAAGCATCCTGCCAAAGCCTAGAAAGGGAACACATTTTTTATGATATTGATGCTTCCCACAGACTGAAATTATTGGGGCAATTCTATCAGATTGGTGGGTAATAAAGAGAAGGGGATCAGCCAGGACTCCTTAATGCCTTTCATAGTATCTGTTTATGTGTCAGGTCTAGGCACTAGTATGCCCTGGTCCTGTCCCACGCCCACCGCTTAGCAGGTAATTAGCGTCGTTATCAGGCTTTGCATTTGCAACACATCTAAATATTTTTAGATTGTCTCTGCTGGACAGATGGTTCCAAATCTTTAAGGGGTGCCCTAACAGCAGCAATGGAAAAGCCACTCTGGGTCAACAGCGCTGAAGGCAGCAGAGAGATCAAGGAGCAGGACAGATGAAAGGTGTCAGTGCTGAGCATCAGTGAGCAGTAGTGAGTGTGAGGGATGGCCATCTGGAAAGGGTGTACAAGCCTGGCTTTTTTGATCTGCATTAATGAAATGATTTGGATAATTCTATCTATGAACGAGTAATCTGCTAACCAGATTCCCCTTTCATAAGATAAATGCCAAAAGCATAGTGTACACGTGTGCCCTGCTGAATCGTTAACTTGATATGAAGTGCCTGCTCTCCAGTGGCACAGAGCAGGTTCAGAACTCTCAGGTGCCTACCTGACAGCTGCAGTGACAGCCAAGTCTATGCAGCACAGGAGCTGCATTTAAGATAAGCACAGCTGTGCCAAAAATGACATAACTGTGAGATTGCTGTCCTGGTGGCTCACAAAACTGTAAATATAGGCTGTCAGTTATCCAAGCCACATCAATTTGATATCACACATGTCAGCCTGGTGAGCCTTGCTCAGCTGTGGAAGGGTTCTGTACATTCTTACCACCACAGTCCGGCTAGCAGCAGCACGGATAGCCTGTTCCCTTGGGGATTGCCTCTCTTTGTTCCTTTGTGAGGGCAGGTAACACCACCCCTGGAGAGACAGCCACTTAACAGGAAGTTGTCCTGGGAACAGGAATCAAAGGGCACACCCATTCTTAAAGGTAGTAGCCTCACACCAGTGTGTGCTGCATATCAAAAGGCCTTTGATTCTATTGAGAAGGGAAGGGGTGGTGTTAGTGTAGACATAGGGAGATATTTACAGCTGGAGGAAGGTTCGACCATCTTGTTTCTCTTTGCCTCTATCTTTCATTCCTCTCCCATACACTTCCTGTAGCACAAATCACTTCAGTTGTGATGTCAGAAGTCAAAGTCCACTTGTTCCAAGAACAGGGATTGGACCCCAAAATCAGGCTAGCTTAGTTCAGTCACATGGGGGCCTTTGCCTTTAAAATAAGGTGCCTCCCACCACTTCTTTGAATCAACCCTAGACGTCAAGCCTTCAAGAACATTTTGCTGGATCCTGTTGGGAGAGCAGTCCTTCCTGAAGCCCTCTACGTATGAGGTGCAGGCCGGTGTTCCATGGCAGAGGCAAGTTCCATCCCCTACCACCCTCAGGCAGCACTGGGAGTGAACTGCTCCTTGAACAGTAACTGCAATTCTGCCAGCCACACTACTACCCAGGCCCTCACCTTATTGATGGACCCTTGAAGGTGTGTTCCAGCCTCTCTCAGGTATGGGAGACCAAGAAAAGGACCATCTTGTCCTTGACACTCTAAAGTAGGTCTCACAGCTCCTGAAAGCCAAGACAGTCAGGATTTCTTCAACTTCACTATCAAACCGCTGCAAGCCATGTTTCAAGTGTGTTTGTCCCAGTTAGAACCACAGAACCTTAGCATGTAATCAAAAAACGCAAAAACAGGGACACCAGGTATAACAAACTATGGTCATACCTGGTGAATACTAGTGTATATAGAGGTACAAAAGGAGACCGGGGTCATAATGCATCTAAAATGGGAAACGCAAGGTAACAAGGCTCTCCACTACTTACAAAGGTCACATCTCAATAGAAACCAGACAGTAAACCAGCATTTGGACATGAACACATGATATTTATATCCTGTTCATCAATGATATTGTAAACTTCTTATACTAAAAAGAATCCATTGATGGAATACTAAAAATTAATTATATAAATGCAATATGTCAAATAATATTGGTAAGAATAATCTGTTACAAACCTCAGATACTTAATGTAGGTAATGCAACACAATTATTAAACTTCAAATCATCAAATCATCCTCAAAACCAACAAGTTAAAGTAATACATATACCTCACAAGCACTCACACAACCATCATCTACACGGCATATTTGTACAAAATGATAAATTAAACACAACTAAACAAATATATCACAAATGCAGAAATAAATCAAACATACATGCTCATAACCAGGTTCACCTGTTACCATGAACCAATGACACAAAATAAATATAAAACTCGAAAAAATGAAACACAGGTAAATACAATGACTCCCTAACTAGAAGAATCTATCTGGTGTACATTGTTAGGTCATAATCAATAAGACCAGTCAGAGAACCCAACATGTTTCTTTCCATTTCAACCGCGATCTTCTATTGTGTGGTCATTCTTCAGGGGTTAGATTGCGTAAAGGTCTTGGGATATGGCACTTCTTAACAACTATTGAGTGGCAGAGTCATGTACCTTGAATTTCACCCTATTGACAATTCATTAGTCATTCAGGGCAGCTCAAGAAGTGCTGCTGCACTTGCATTGCTCTTAACCGCCATTTGAACCTCCAGCCTTATCACTGCTGCAAGTAACTCCCATCAAGCAATCCCACTAAGTCAGTGCCTTGTCTGGGATGCCCAAGGGAAGCCCTTATTTATATATTTTTATGGCAAGTTATAATCTGGATGATGAACCCTTGTATAACACCCCTCTCTTAAAATCCCCCTGACCCCACTGAGCCAAGAAGTAGATTTGTTTTGCAAATTTAAAAGGTTTATAGGTTTATTTGAAAAATTAAACAATATATATATATATATATATATATATATATATATATATATATATATCACACTTTTATAATAAATTAATAATTGAGAGCACACAGTCGTCAAGAATCCCAACAAAATGCAATACGAAACGCAGTTCCCCCCTAGCAAGCTTAGAGAAAAACAGGTATGATTTTAAAACACAGGCCCAAAATGCTTTGAATGTGATGAAAATGAAGTGAGAAATGTGCTAAAATGCTTTTAATTCCCTCTAGAGGTTCAGGGTGGGTGATATCTAGTTTATATTAGTTCAGGCTCACTTTAGCAATGCTCTATGAGTAACTAGCAGGTTAAAACGAATTTTAGCAAAGGAAAGCAAGGAGCTGCTGATTTTTACACGTGGCTGAAATTGTGCAAAATGTCAAATCGCGGCACATTTTATCGCGTGCGTCGAGAGTAATTACGGAGGCACTATAAGGAGTAGGAAGTCGGTTCTAGGCTCATTGGAAAGCTTAGAATCTTAGCTTTAAGATGACAGTTAAATTTCACTCAATCGTAGCACAAACGGTTCCGGGAGATACGGCCGATTTAGTCAAGGTAGTTTTTCGGATTTGAAATTTTAAAGCTCAGAATGATAGATGGCAGTTTTCAGTTTTAAAGATGACAGAATGACATGATTCTAGGAGGCAGATCTAATAGGCTAAAATAGTTTGGATTAGATTCTTTAAAATCTAAGAGATGGGTTTTGGCACAGTGAGTACTCACACTATATTTTTGAAATAAGCCGTCAAGGTCTGGTCAGGTTGGACGGGGCTTCCAGCGGGTGGTTCTGAAGTCCCGGCTACCTGGGTCAGCTCTGCTCTCTGGGTCTGTCAAGCACCGGTTCTGCTCACAACACTGCACAGTTCTGGTCTCTCTGGATCTCTGGTCTCTCTGGATCTCTGGTCTCTGGAGTTTGATGGATTTGAAGTCTGGAGTCTCCCGGCAAAGCGTCCCGCAAGAAAGTGGAAAGTGAATGTCCCTACCTGTCCTGCACTGTCTGCTTTTATGTGTTTAGAAAGTGGGTTTGTGAGTGGCATAACTGAGCCTGCCCCTCTCTACTTGTCACTGGCCCAATTCTCCCCTCTCCCATGATTGGGGGAAGGAAATGGATTGTCATCATGATGAGGTCTGTTTATGGGTCAGAGGATCCTCTCCTGGTCAATTTGCCCACAAATTTGATTCAAATACATATTTCCCAGATACACAAGTGGTTGACATTACATGTACATATTACAGATGAATTAAGACAGGTCTCTGTTCAAGCCCCATGTTCCTGCGAGCTGGGATTCAGAAATGACAACATTTTGCGCTTTTTCGTCGGTTTACCAATATCGGACATTTACCAAAAATTACACAAATGTGCGCAAGGAGTATGGACATTAATTGATGAAGTGTCAGATTTTTAACATGCAGACATTTGGAGTAACAACCTTATTTCTGCTACTACTCCCTAGAACATACCACAGGGTCCCAACACCTCTTAAAATGTGCAACGAAAAATCACAAGAATAATTATATTATTTATATAATTTTGACCAGTCCGCACTATGAGTTATCTATCTTTTTAAAATTATGCCCTGGTCAAAAAGGGGTGTGGCTTCCCACATCACATGGTGGAATAACTGGTTTATCCAATTCCCCCAAGCTCAGTTTGCTAGCAGAGGCACTGCCCCTCCCAGTTTCTCCCAAGAGGAAGCCATTTACGACCCCCCCAATATAACATTTGCCTGAGTCCAGACAGGGCTTTGTTCAACTTCCTGCAGTCCCCAGGTGCTCCTCCCCTAACCCAATAAGAGAGGTGTCATCTCCTTTTGGCAGGGGCAGCAGGATGCAGCTAGGCCTGGAAAGAGTGGCTGAGCAGGTTTCTCCTGTCGGGGGTAGTTGTCAGGCAGAATTCAGCTAAATGTCACTTTAGTTCCCAGTTTTCTACATTCAAATCCAACTTACATGCAGCTATTTTTTTATATATACATTAAATAATTACTTCCTTCAAGTAATTTCAGAATATAGTTTTACATTGTATCCACCTCTTAGCAAGTCTTTCCTTGGCCTGGTTTGGGTTCATTTGTTCAGTTTTACACCAAAGTCTGGTGGTTTTAAAACGCCGGCTTTCTGATAGTGGTGAGCACCGGTATTGCATCCATTTTTGACATTCAGAAAATGAATTCCCACAGTTCTGGGTTGCTTTTGGCAATCAGCATTGCCATTCCCAATGGTTTCAGGCTACTGTGTGTGTAGCCCAATGGTGGTTTTAGGCAGTGCCCTCCTGTGCTCACAACATAGGCAAAAATGGGTGGCAGCCTATTCTTCATGTTTTCCCTCTGCAGTCTCTGGGGAGTTCTGGCCATCATGATGTTTTCAATGCCAGTAACGCACAGTTTTATGGTAGGGCTTGGATGCATGGTTAAAAACATCCCACACTGCCTATTGAATCGATGACCAAAGTGACCCTGGTGTTCTCTTCAAGCCACGTTCCTCTAGCCCTTCTATCAAATCGATTCACCTGTGCATCCCATTTCCATCTCAACTGCTGTTGAACCTTGACCGCTGAACTGAATCTGGTGACCGCCATGATCCACATCTCTTGAGTAACGCTTCGAACCACAGCCCTCCATGATTTGACCCCACCTCAACATCTGCTTGCTGCTGGAGGACCATGATGCTGCATCTCAAACTGACTCGAACTCCCGAATAGCGATGAGAAGCCTGGTTCAGCATTATCAAACAGCCAAGACACTGTAAAAGGTATTATTCTCTGCTAACTGCCCCCTGGTCCATTTTTGGTCCTAGAAACTGGTCACATATACCCCTTTTTACAACCTATGAAAACATCCTTTTTGAAGAACATTGTGGGTTACATTGCCTTTTCCCCCCTTGTTTCATTTTCCAGAGTGCTGCATCTTGCTATCTTGCATATTCTGTGTGCCTCCTCCAGGGTGTTTTTTTGTATTGTTTTCTATTTAGTCATTATTGTATATAGTGTATTTAATTAAAGTATATATATTTTTGTAGGACCTTGATTGGGCATTTCTTAATTGTAGACTGTTGTGCTTTGCTGTTTGGGTTGCTACTGAAACACATTTACACCCATCTTGAGAGTATAGCCTTCCCTCAGCCCACGTTACCACAAAAGATGAAGGAGGCATATCACTTAACTGTGCCTATGTTACCTTTATGATTGAATTGGATCTTGGTTTGTAGAAGTGTGAGGGCTGAGTAGGTGCTTTAGCCTGTACTGATCCTTTGAAACCTGCTTTCCACAATAAATTCTTCTGGTCACCTCTATACATACGAGACACATGATCATTTTCCTCCTATGTTCCATGCACATCTCCTATCACCTTTTCTCTTTCCTTTGCAAATAGTTACCTTGCACAATGCAGGTCTTACACAGATACATCACACACACATGTTCTTGCTCAACATATACAGCCCTTTAGTTATGAACACACCACCAACCTCACTGGCTGTCTGTATTCTGATGCATGATCGTCTGGGGTGACTTACATATGGAGTTTCAAGAGGAATATAGGGTGTTTTCCTACCCCAATTAACCATACATTCACAGGCATTCAAGTGCACATTCTATATGTCCTCCGATTTCCCCAAATGCTTCGTCCCCCGCAAACTGCTTGTACAGCACAGCCCACCATAGCCCAGCAGCCCACACTGCAGGGATCAGACAGACATTTACGATAACAGAGCATCTGCTCAACCCTACTTTAGCTTCTCCCACTTCTCAGAGGAAGAAGTCACTAAGATCATTCCTGATCTCAAACCCACCTCATGCCTTGGTGACTGCTGTCCGGCAGATGTTTTTAAAGACTCAATTGAGCTATTGGCCCCCTGGAAGACCAAACTCATTAACCCCTCCTTTGATGAGGGTGTGGTTCCATCTTCTCTCAAGGAGGCTTGGATTGCACCATTACTAAAAAAGGCTAATCTAGACCCACGTGTTACTAGCAACTATCAACCCATTCTAAATGTGCCATTTGTCTTAAAGATCATTGACAAATTGGCCTATTTACAACTACGGAAGCATACTGAAGACCACCAAATTCTTGGCCCACGCCAATCAGGCTTTAGAGCTCAGCATGTGACGGAGACCGCAATGCTGGACCTTAAATCCATCTTGGCTGGCATAGTGGATAGAGGTCATCCCGCCCTGCTGATGTTTTTGGACCTCTATGCAGCTTTCGATCTGGTGAATCACTCTCTAGTGGTGACAAGTCTGGGGAAAATCACACATTGCTCCGATCAAGCATCCCAGTGGATATCCTCTTTCTTAGGTCCTCGGACCGTCTGGGTATCCAACGGTGCAGAAAGCTTTAACCCCGTCCTTCAAGCATGTGGCATCCCTCAAGGCTCCTGCTTGTCGTCTACCCTGTTCCACATATACATCAGGCCCCTGCTGGACTTATTGGACACCCTAGGTGTCCGGTATATGAATTATGCTGATGACGCTCAGATCGTCCTTGAGCTCAGCGGGAACTATGGACAGGGTCTGGCTGCGATAAACAAAATCTACAACACCATCCAAGCATGGATGTAAGCAATTCACTTGCCTTGAATTGTAATAAAACCAAGCATCTGATCGTGGCATCTAGAGCCCACCTTGGTAAACTAGCCCCGGCCTACACAAACTTCTGCATTGCAGGTAATATCATCATGGAGTCCAAGAAAGTGGAGAGATTTGGGGTTGTCTTGGATGACGAAATATCCCTGAGACCGCATGTCTCCTTCATTCGATCCTCTTATAGCCTCATTACTAAGCAAATAAACTGCATCCACCCATTTCTAACTGCTCAGAACTGTTAGCTCCTTGCTTCTACACTAATAAATTCCAGACTCGACTACTGCAATAGTCTTCTGGCAGGTACAACACACTCAACTATACAAGCTCTGCAGGTTGCACAGAACAATGCAGTTCTGCCCATCCATGGTATGTCCAAATGTGCGCACATCTCAGATGACAGTAGGGCACTTCATTGGCTGCCTATCCAGCACAGAATTACTCATAAGATCCTGATGCTGTCATTCAAATGTCGCTCCAATACTTGCCCAATATATCTAAACGATCAAGTAAAACTCCCTGTGGACGGGAGACAGCTCTGCACCTCCATTTATCCTACATTTGTTCAGTCCAGACACAAGCTGGCATGCTTTGGAGGGTCCTCCTTTGATATGCAGGCACCATTACAATGGAACTCAATCCCCAGGCATATACGCCTGGCTGAAGACCTGGCGTTATTCAAGTAGAAAATACAAACTTACCTGTTCAACATCAACCCAGGCCGAACTTAGTTTTTTCTTTCACCCCCTTGATCCCCCCTCCGTTGCCTGATCCCTGTCTGTCCTCTATGTGCGCTCTGAGGCCCATGGGCATGTGGCGTGTTATAAAAACTAAAATAAATAAACTGTTCTTGGGAGGTAGGGCTGTGCGGCCGGGCCGTGTGACCAGAGGACCCTCAGTGTCTTTGGGAGGCACTGGAGATCACATTGGGGTCACAAAAAAGTACAGTAGGCCTAAAAACGATAAATAAATCTATCCATGGAAGCATTGTATTAATTGGGAGCTATTTTACCATCATTATGTGATTGAATTGTATTTAAACTTGATTTTGAGGAATGAATGTTAATGTTGTTATGATCATTTTAAATTCGCTTCTAAGTTAGCTTTTTGAATTGCCCTGACCTGCTGCATCACATTATTGCTATAAGAGTTGAGTGAAACTGCTTAGATTTGAAGTTATTCAACTTCCCGCTAAGTAACACTATAGACCTACAACTACCAAGAGTATTATAGTTCTATACACTACTTCTTTCCCCTCAGGTGCATCAGCGCCGGTACATCAGAGGCAAACCAGCCTGTGCATCTATAAATAGATAGCCCTCTTTTTGCAGCGTTCAATGTATTAACTGTATTATCTTCGGTTTAAATTCAGAGCTATTTTACTATCATTATGTGATTGAATTGTATTTAAATGTGCTTCTTAGGAACTACTTTAAAGGTTTTTATAATCATTTTAAATCAGCTTCTACATTAGCTTTTTGAATTGCCCTAACCTGCTGCATCACTTTATTGAAACTGTCTAGATTTGAAATTATTCAACTTCCCGCTCAATAAGGCTATAGAACTACAACTACCAAGAGTTTTGTAGCTCTACACGCTACTTCTTCCCCCCCTGGTGTGCCCGTGCTGGCGCGTCAGGTGTGGTCTGTGCCGGTCTATGGCGTCCGTGTAGGGCATACTACTTCTTAGTGGTGATATACCCACTGACCTTGTAAGTTCATATGATGTTCCTATAAAAGACCCATAGTATAAAATGAATAATAGGTACTTTCCGTGATTGTCATTGTTTGGAGTGCACATAACCCTGTCTGGTGTCAATATGGCACCACATTATACAACACATTTTCTGCAGACTTTCAGACAAAAGGAGCATGGCACACTCACTTTACACGCTCTCGACAAAATCAGACACCTAGGCATCTTTTATAATGAACCTTTGTTATCCGTGCATGGCTTGAAGCCATCACTGCAGGCTGCTTCAATTAATGCAAGACCAGCAATTAAAATCTCTGTTGCACTCAACTAGCTCATTACTACCCTGAAACTAGATATTCTCTTTGTAACAGAATCCTGGTTTATAGTCAGCCCTATAGCACACTTTCACTTATTAGTTCCAGAAAAAGCTTGTCAAGTGACTACATAGAGGAATTCATAAATGGGGAGGAGTTGCTATTATTGCAAGATCCTCTATGGAGCTACTGAACTTTGAAACACTAACTTGGGACTCCATCTCTCAGAGCTGTGCCTGTACATATCATATATCTCCTAATGAATAATGCCAGTTGATTCTTCGCTACTGAGCCCCAGGTCCTGCTGGCTCTTTCTTGAATGGTCTGGATGCCTTGGCATGGAAGCATTATGCTACTCAAATATGATTATATTGGGGGACCTTAATATCTGGTGCAATAAGCCTGAGAACCTGTATTGTTTCCATCCCAAAGACATTTTACAATCCCATAGTCTTCAGCTCCTGACTGACTCTGTAACTCAATAGGGGGCCACTGTCTGGATCCCGTGATATTTAGGAGACAAATCTTGCTCCATCAGGAAAATATCCCTGTCTCTACATCAGACCATTTTCTGGTAACTTTTACGATCCCATGACTCCACGCACCGCCTGGGAATTCCCTGGGTACTAACACACAACTCTTACCCTGTGAAAAAAAGCTGATCTCATTACTAGTGATCACCTATAAAGTGACCTGAACCCTTTGCCATCACATTCAAAATGTGACCAACTTTACACAACCTACATGTCATGTTTACAAAAAAACTGTGATTCTATTGCCCCTCTTAAATGGTCTGCAAAACCAAGAAACTAAAATAATCAATGGTATAACGACTCATTAAAAATACCCAAGAAAGACTATCGAAACAAATATTTAGTTAGAGACTAGAGACATTAATGACTGTCAGGAGGCAAAGTTAGCGTTGAAAGGAATAATTTCAGCCAAATCGTAATGCCTACATAAGCAGATCGATCTTGCACAAAATAGACCCAACACATTATTTGCAACCATAAGGAACTTTGCCTCTCCCATGTGCACACTCCCTAGTCTTCCTATGTCACTCAATCTGGCGAATTAATGCAATATTTTATTTATGGACAAAATAAATTCTATTCAGATATAAAAGGACTCCCAGCCAATTGACAAACAGGCCACCACACTACATATGGAGGTTACACCAGTAGCAGAATCAACTCTGCCTGTGTTTGCATTATCTCCTGTCAATCTAGAGATAGTTTCTAATCCGATTTTCAAATTCAAGCACACTAATTTCAGCTATGACCCTATCCCAGCATACCTGGCCAGACAACATGTGTCAGCACTGAGAGGGACTATTCAATCAGTCATAAATGCCTCACTAGCCCGGGATTCTGTGCCAGTAGACCTAAGAAATTCCTACCTCACGCCACTCTTAAGAAAATCCACTTTAGATCATGACGTGCTCTCTAACTGCCAACCAATTGCAGGCCTTTTGTGGCCTGAAAAGATTCTCGAAAAAATGGTCAACATGCAACTCCAGAGGTTTTTGGAAAAGCACAATATTCTGGATGTGTATCAATCAGGATTCAGTCCAAGACACAGTACTGAGACAGTGCTTATCTCTGTATGGGACGATAATTTGAGGGCTGACGACGAGGGTGCCTGCTGGTCGACCTGTCGGCAGCCTTTGACACGGTCGATTTTGACATCCTTATTTCCAGACTGACTAGGGTGGCTTGGGTGTCTGATGACTCCCTGAAAAGGTTTACCTCCTTCTTAACTGATTGATCTCAGCAAAGTAAGCTGGGTCTACACTTGTCTGACTCTTCACCATTTAGGTGTGGTGCGCCCCAGGGTCCTTTTTGTCTCCACTACTATTTAAAGTTTATATACGTCCATTGCTCAATATTTATTCTCCATTTGATCTGCAATATCATTCCGATGCCAAAGGCACACAAATTTACGTCCGGCTAAAACAACCAGTGGAAGCAATTGACCAAGTTTTGTCCCGTGCAGACAAAATAAAACATTGGATGCTGGAAAACAAACCAGTTAAAACCTTTGAAAACTGTATTCATTTTATTCGGCTCAAAGAAAAAACTTGCTAACATCCTACAATTGGTATTATATCCAGCACTTTTTGCAGTTGCAACAAAGTTTTCACTCAAGGTAAAGAATATTGGCTGCTTTTGGCAGTCAAATTTGAACTGCAATCTGCAGGTTAATCGAACTGTTAAATCAGTCTACTTTCAACTTAAATTGTTGAAGCCTCTGCTATCTCTTATTGCAGAGAGTGGCCATCGAGTGGTAGTTGGAGCATTAACTAGCTCAAAGTTAGATTATTGTAATGCTGGCATCCAAAAAAATAATACAAAGACTTTAAGTTGCCCAGAATTCAGATGTTATGTTAATTATTTATTTGCCCAGAATATCCGCTCTTTATCAGTTTCGTAGGAGCCTCCATTCGCTCCTGGGGCAGCACAGATTAAGACCTCTCTGTCTGGTTTTTAAATGCATTCATGTCCTGGATCCCACCTATTTCTCTTCGAAGATCACAGTCTATCACCCAAATCGATCAGTTTGATCTTTGGTACAATGTCTTTTGATGGTTCCATCATCCAGGTCCGTCTCTTGGGGAGATAGATGTTTCTCCTCTATAGGGCCACGGACCAGGAATATGTTGCCAATTGACTTACAAAAAATTGATTCTCTCTGTATCTTCAGGAAAAGGCTTAAAACATATCTTTTTGAATAACGACCTGATGTGTCTTAGCTCCCTGTTCAACTACTTTCACCATCTGCGCCCAGATGCAGATTCTGCATGGTTCCACTGCGGGTTGCACTATATAAGTTCAAAAATCAAAAACATATCAATAATGGAGTACACAATTTGCAAGAAAAAACAGTCTTAATACATGTTATTATGGCTGCGAGGGGCTCAGTCAGCTCCTTGGAATTGAAAACTGAAAATGCTCTTGACCCTGTTACACCACGTCACATCTGGCATCTTTGGAAACACAACCAGTGCATGTTCCGTTCTCCTATGCTGGGTGTTCCTAACACACATTTTACATTCATGTGCAGCGGTCTAACCGATCCTATGCAGCATGATGATGTTTCCAGGAAGCAGTGTGATTATTTTTCCTGGAAGCTTGTTCCAGACCGAAGAATCCAATGTAAGCCGCACAACCACAGAGCTTGATGCATCGCTACTCTTCAGCAACTGACATTCTCGTAAGTTATCTGTACCCTGTCTGCCCTCCTTTGCATTTTTGTACTTTCCCCTTCTGAAATTCCACTTGCACTCAGTGTTTGTCTGTCCTTCTCTCCTCAACAGCGCTTCCCATGATCTGCTCTGCACTGCTGCTTTTCTGAGCCTACTCTGATTCGCTTGAAAGCGGTTTTCGCTTGATTCTGCTACAAACTGAAGACCTCACCACCAGGACTTCACGGTTTTCTACCTCAGTGGGTTTCCTCTTAGATTTCTCTTCTCCCTTCATTTTAACATCAGGGTAAGATATGTTTCAAGGTGTTCTATACAGTCTTCAGTTTTGATCCAAGCAAATATATCAGGTCAGTGCCATCGTCTTGTATATTTGTGACAGGCTTTTGAGTTCATGACAGTTGTAACAATTAGCGATGCCTGATATCTTAATGGATTAAATGCAGCAATTGGTTGCTGCAGTCAAGAACCTAGCTGTAGAGGTTCAGACACTGAAACCTGAAACCGTGGCTTTATGCCAACAGATCAATTGTGCGCATGGCCCGGTGAGTTTTCCACCAGGACCACTGCTTGGAGGCAAGTTTGATGGTAACCCTCATAAACCTAAGGAATTCCTGGATGCTTGCACTGCCCAATTCACATATAAGGCAGCTTGTTTTCCAGCAGAACATGATAAAGTAGGCTACATGATGTCTAACCTTGCTGGTGGGGCTTTGGCAAGGGCTACTCCATAAGTGACTACTTACAAACCAATTTTATATTTCTACCAAGCCTTTGTGAATAGTATTCAAGCTATGTTTGCTTGCCAGAAGATTATGGTGTCAGCCCAGGAATAGATTTTGTTTTTTAGAAAAGGTTCTACAGACATTCTGGCCTAGGTGACTCATTTCAAACAATTGGCAACAGATACTACCTGGCCCAACAATGCTTTAATTACCTTATTTAAGAGAGGTCTTTCAGAAGAGCTTAAAGATGAGGTCTCTCAGGTTTCCTGACCCATTAATTTAGCCACAATGATTACCTTGGTCATGCAACTGGACTGTTGCCTTCAAGAATGTCAGGCAGAACATACAAAGGGATGTTCAGTGCGCCAGTCCAGTGATATGTCCCGATCAATAGTCAAGGGCAACGAAAAAGAAGAATCCATGCAGCTGGGAATGGCTCATGGTCGGCTCTGCTCAGAGGAGAGGAATAGGAGGCACATGCAGGGACCTTGTATGTACTGTGTGTCTAAAGACCATTTGATTAGTGATAGACCTGTAATCCCCAAGACATCCAGTAAATGCCAGCTCCCAGTCGTATAGGGAAACACAATCCGGGAAGGTCAGCTGTGTTCCCCTCCACCTGATTTTCCCATCAAGATGCAATCTATGGTGGTCATCAAAATCGCTCTACTCCTGCTCGATCGTGTTCTGGTTAGCATGCCCGAATTGATCGACTGTGGGGCCGTTGGCTTATTTATGAACTATCAATGGACCTTGGCAAAAGGAATATTCAGAATCCTAAAAGATATTGTCATTCCATACATTTCATTTAATTACATTTTATTTCGAGAATAAAAGTCCTAAAACCGACATTCAACAATACAATTCAATATTACATAATACCATACAAAACAATCTCAGGAATAAGAATTTATAAAACAATACATAAGAAAAAATTGAGAATCACAGCTATCAAAACAATATCAATCATAATGATACAATTAGAGCACCCCCGGAACATTGTCAGTGGGTCAGCATCTTTTTCAATCTCACTCTACATGCCCACACCAAATACTTTCAACTATCATAAACTGCTAACACATTGCTAGAATTCAGACAAGTTAAAAATGGCCTCATTGGTTGACCAACAACCTCAGGCCAAAAACTGATGCTTTACGTATCGTACCCTCAGTGGGAGTGTTACAGACATATCAATAGGAAGTGGACCATATTTTCATTTGCATTACCACACACCGGGCACGCAGAAGATACATTTTCATTTCAGCTATGGCGAAGACCTGCCGTTGGTAGTATTCCCATCAGCAGTTTAGTGTAGTGAGATCTTTCTGATTTTGGGTAAACCTAATCTAAGTAATTTTCATAACCATCCACACCTTTGTACTGCAGAAGTGTGTCAACTATGATGATCCTGTCACTTTTTCTTATGACCCAGCTTTGCCAATGTGACAGCCTTGATCACTGCGTTGCTGGATTTGGTTATGCTGCAGGGAATGGCCCAGTACTCCCCCAGGCCCAAATCACTCAGCATCCTCTTAACATGCACAACCCACGGCCGGGATACGCCCCATGCTTGATTAACAACATCCATCAGGGCATCTTTGTACTTTTGTAGCTGGGAATTTGACCACAATCGAACCAAGTAGTAAACCAGTTGCAGTTGGCAAATTGATTCTATCCTCTGCATCCCTGTTCTAAAAGAACTGGGAGAATTGGCGTGGAGGATGGTAACCCCAAAATATTTTTGAGATAACTATTTTCTACAACAGCAAGTGAACTAACACTTGCATGCCCCTATAACTCTGCGCCATATGTTGCGGCCTGTCTTGCCTAGTCTTTGTAAGCCTCCAATGAGACGCGTACTGCGCCGTTGCCCTGTTCAACCATGTAGCTTGCCAGAGCACCGCTATACCTGGCTATGTTATCCTTGCTTCATCAAAGTGCAATTTCCAACTACAGATGACATTACCCTCACCCCTATATAATCATATGAGTCAACCTATTCAATCACACCCTCATCCAATACCATCACCAGACCTCTTGGCTGTTTCCTTTTTCCGGCACAAAATAACATTGATTTAGTTTTAGACACATTGAGTGCCAAACCATTGTCCTTACAAAATTACCCAACAATCCCCAATCGTTTGCCCACTCCGGTAAGAGTTAAAGATAACATTACCACGTCATCGGCAAACAATATGGCCAGAATCTTGTCACCAGCTAGAGTGGGTGCATCAGGCTGATGTGCAAGGAGATCATTCAGCACTCCATTGATAAATATACAGAATAACTTGGGGACCAATACACACCCCTGGCGTACCCCTTTCTCAATGGTGAAGCTCCTTGAGGTACTACTATTATACCCCAGCAGACCACTGCTGAATTGCCGGAGTATAGCTTCTGGATAGCATCCAGCAGTTGTGCCAGAATTTGCAACCCTTTTAAGACCTCCCACAGTCAACACCTGGCGACTCTGTTGAATGTTGTCCGCAGGTCTACATATGTTGCATAGACCCTAATTTTCCTGAGGGCAGCATACTTATCGCACACCAATCTCAATCGTAAACTCTGGTCAACAGTGCTCAGCCCACAATAGAAAGCCACTTGTCGACTGTTCATGATGAAATTATTTGGCAATCCAGGATTCGAGATGAGAGAGTATGGCTCTTGCATTGATTTTGACCCCCGCATCCGGCAGTGATATTGGATGATAATTAGTAGGGACTTCGCTTGTCCCCTTTTTATGAATAGGCACTATCTCAGCCTGTGTCCATGATTCTGATACTGCATTGTGTGTCAATATGTCATTGAACAGCTTGGTCAAGTAGGGTAGCCAAATGACTGGTTTGGTAGCATACAAGTGTATTGGAAGCCTGGGGTTTTCCACATTTTCTGGCTGAGCAAGGCTCTGCCTACTTCCTCATTTGTGAACATAAGCAGTGGATAATCATGTGCAACCTTCCTCGCACTAGTCACCCTGTCCTCTCTGGTACCATCAGATGACATTCTCTCTTCCCTATTTAAACCAGCAAAATGGTCTACCCACTTGGATTCAGTGATACATCCCTGTGGGGAGTTGTACCCGTTTTTTTGACCCATCCCAATTTGGCTCCAAAAGCCCCTTGAGTCCCCTTTGTCTATTGCATCAGAAAAGCATCCCAGTTACCTTCTCACCTGGCCCTTTTCTTGTCCCATGAAAGGATGCAATACTCAGTTCTAACTCCCCGCAAATGTGAAGTCCCTAGTGTGCTTCGTATCCGACCCTCACTTACTTACTTACCTTTGGCACGCCTACAATCAGAATTGTACCAAAGGGTTCCTACCCTCCTTACCTTTTTGTACGAATTTCTACAGTTTGGAGAACAAGAGCCCCAGCTTCCCATTCAACCTTTCTTGTACGTTCATTCGCGAAGCAGAATCCTGCCGATGCTTTCGGGCAAACTCATCTAGCAATGGAATAATATCCAGATGTACCAAGGGCAAAGTATTGTCCAAATGAAGGTTTCCCCATCTAATGTTACATCTGGCGTGGCCACTAAATGCCATTGGGATGCCCTCCTCTATATTAGTGGATTCTCCAACATCCAACTGGCCCATAAGTATCCCTTTACCTCCAGGACTAGTGGAGGATGGTCACTTTCAACCCTGCACTTCTCTCTAACACTATTAATAAAGTGCCATGCCTCAATGTTCAACAGAATATAATCTGTTTTGCTTTGGGCCAGCACATTTTCAAACGTAGGCATCGCAGGGGCATCCCTGGCAAAGCACCCATTCCATGCCCTAAGATTAGCCACTTCCTCTGCATTCTTATGCTGTCTCATTGGTTTCACTGAGTTGAGACTACCTATTCCCCATTGGCTATCTTCCTCATCAAGGATATCACCCATAGACTCCAGGGGCTCATACTGGACATTCAAATCCCCCAGAGCTAGGATCCTCATAGAGCCAGGTGAGCAAATTCACCACAAATGGATGTGCTCAGTAACGTTTAATATGAGATCAAGGCCTGCTCCAGGCAGGGTCCTGTTATAAATATGTATATGTGTGTTGATAATAGAGTTGTCCTTATGTTTCAGTTGCAGTTCCGATATGTCTGGTGTCCTGCACTGTATTGATTTAAAGAGTTCCACATCCACCCAAGTCAACAACCCCCCACTTGGACAGCCCTTATTTCCTTTCCTTGCTTAATTACAAAAGTAGCAGACCCTTGAAAATATGGGGCCTTAGTAGCCGAGGTTTCCTGGAGACTTATGTTCCCATATCCCTGGATAATAGTCAGCCAATCATTGTCAATCAAGCCCTTATTTACCCCAGCGATGTTCCAAGGTCAAACACGCACCCTTGGCCTTTGGTGATCAAGGCTGCCAGGACAATGCAACATTTCATGTCCACCCACGCCTACATCTATGATCTCCAGTACCCTTGACAGTGGTACTGGGACCCTACCCTGGTCTGGGTGCCCAGCCCTCAGCCCACTGTGTTCCCGGAAGACTCCCAGCTTATGTTCAATCAGCCTACTCTGCAGCCTAGTTTGCCGCTCCAAGTGGGGTTTCGCATTTTCATGGCCTATAACGCGTACTCGAGCAAAAACCTCTTTCTGAGGGTTTAACTTGCATGTGCTGAGGTGAATTCCTTCCACCCAACTGACCCAAGGACCGGCGGGCTGGCAGCTGACATAGCAAGCCACAATCTCCTACCCGGGCACCGTCATTAAGACCCCCCCAAACCCATGGTACCCCTGGGGTGGCAACATTTTGATTCTGATGGCTACACCCCACAGAGGTAGAGATCGCTGCTCCATTACCAGTATGTCCTGAACCATCTTTGGATATTTCATTTGTACTTTAATTCAATCCTGGTCATGCAGACCTGCCATTCTTACTACGCAAGCTGCATTTTATTTTAAATGATGGATAAGAATCCCCTTTCACCATCAGCCTACGGGTGACTTTGTTCAAGCTATCCCCCTGCTCATGGTGTACATTCAAGTGTTTGGTACATTCCTCAAAATGAAACCATTGGGCATGATATTCCTAATCAGGACTCAGCTTGTCATGGGACGGGTACCTGAGAGCCTACCTTTAATCTTTTTTGTTTCATAGCCCTGCCCAAGAGATTGTGAAGGTTGAGTTATTTGACCTTGCTGGCTCACTGCGCGAGCCCGTCCAATTGCTGCAAAAGCTCTTGCACGACTCCCTTTGCCCCCCTTCCAAGTTCAGGGCCCCTATCCAACATCATTGCCTTTGTCACAGCCTGCTCCAGGACAGTCTGCTCACATAGGGCCAACTCCGATACCACCCTGTTGAGCTTTCTCAATTCAGTTCTCAATTCCACATTTTATTTATTCACCATCAGGTGTACCCACTTGCAGCCGCAAAGCTGTCCATCCCTATGTCTATACCAATCGGTCCCTCAGTCGACTGTTATGATGCAGCCTTAATACGGAGTTCTCCTTCTACTGTCCCGTGGTCTCTCTGAATTTCTAACCTATTTCTAATTGGAGCTCAGGGAGGTAAGTTATACATTCCGTTATGACTGGGTCAGGCACATCTCCCTCCCCACCCAAACCCTCTCCCCCACTCCCTTACCCCCACGTAAGGGGACAATTGTCAGTGGGTGGTTTACCTCTACAGGAACATAAAAGGATTTCCCATCCTGCTGATTAGGATGGTTGGGGATCTCATAGCCAGGCAAGATATTCCCCACTTCCAATAAAGCAGCCATAGTAATTTTAGGTGTTCCCAAGTTATTTTGTAGCTTAATGCACATCTCCTCAATACTAAATTTGTGTGGTGGAAAATTGATCAGATTTGGGCCTGTGGGGGCACCCAATTCCTTTTGATAACCACACTACAATTAGAGTCGATTTTAGTTGCCTTACAGCTGCCCCCGCCTTCCCCTTTCCCAAAATTAGTAATCACCTTGCTGGGGTGACTGGTCTCCTTGGAATTGAATTTATATATAGGAGCCCAGCGATTCCATTAACCATAGCGTTGGCCTCATCGATTCGATCTACAAACTTTGAGGCTCTTTTCCTAGCAACATGGTTGAGCGGTGACCTAGCAGCCTTCCGTTTAGACATACTGGAATGCTATGGGTAAAGAAACATAAGCTGTATGCGCTTACTTCAAACGTACTAGAAATAATGTGAATATCACAATAGCAAGCAAATTATGGGCAAAGTCAATAGAAAAGTGCTTCCAATGTGGAGGAATTTCAAGATGATCAGAGGACAAATAGGACCCAAGCCCAAGTCAACTTGGTTGAATGAATGATTTGTGCAAAGAAGCGATAGCCAAGATGAACCAGCAAAACCTATAACAATTTGAAAGTGTTAAACCATAGTAAAACGTTGTGGTTGCTAACAATAAAATGTTTTGTTTAAAATCCTGTTTCCTCGATCACAGCCCAGTCAACAAAATGCCCGAAGTACCCACAAAGCAAGTGCACGAGGGGGAGGCAGACTCTCCCCGATAACAGTCAGTGTTCCATGCAAAAATAGTTCAACAATAAAAACTCCTGTGACAGCTTGGGGCTTCTGTAGTCTGTCCCCCCCCCCCAGTCCTGCAGCACTGTTTGCAAATTACATGCTGAATGGAGGCACAACGCTGATGGGGCTGCCCAATAAAATTTCAGACCCTATGGCTGGCGGCTTTCTACCACCTGCCGCCCTCTGTTGCTGCTACCCTTTATACGGGGGTCAATTTACAATCCAACTCCCTGATCGTGCAGGCAGGTCCCCTTGCAACGGGCTCCCACATGTTAGGTGTAATTCCTCACCTGGGGACCATAGTTGACCGTAATTAACCCCAAATAAGTTACAAACAGGCAGTCTATTGTACATTAGCACTTGACAAACCCTTTTTGGGCAATCCTTAACAGTATTGAGCAATATTTGCACAGTACTTATAGTTCCTGTGCAGCCAACACCATTACAGTGCAGCTGTGCTCTCAGGAGTCCCAGTAGTCCTCGACCAGCAAACTCCAGGCAGAAACAGCAAGCCTGGACGCCTGTAGGGGCCTATATTCAGCTCCAAGAACAGGACAAAATGGAAGGACCTCGAACCCCCTGTGAGTCTGCGAACACCCCTGCGGGATGCTAACACCCTGCACCCTCTTACCCTGTGGGCTTCCCTGTGCAAGGGGTTGACGGATCCCCTTTGGTTTCAGGTCCTATCAAGCAACATGCTTCTCTGTGAACCATGTCCATAGCCTCTCATACTGAACATTTAATTGACAAAGAACACTGAAACAAGGTTGTTCCTGAGGCGGGACTCCCTCTCCATGCTCAGGTAAGCCCGCTTGAGCTTTCATGGGGCCATAACCACTGCATTGCACAATTGGCGCACAAAGAAAAAGAAAACGGAAAGAAAAAAGCTTTTCATTTCATGCAAAGAAGAAAAGAAAATATTTAATTGTGTGTGCCTCCTAGATTGCTGGCCTCATTTTTAGGCCATTTTGTTTCCGGATTCCAATGTTTTTGGCAGCACTGTCTGCCTTCCCAGGATGGCTCTCCCCTTTGTCAAGGCCCTGGAGTGCCTGGCCTTCTGGGTGCAAGGCTTCGATTGGGCCCCTCTCCTGGCTTAGGCCCAATCAGCAAGCCGGCAGGCTAATGCCGACCCACCTCCCAAGGCTCTTGTCTGAGCCTGTCCGCATCTGGTTGGGCGTTGTGGGCCCCTCTACTTTCTCCAAACATCAATATGCATCATGAGACTGGGAATCTCACCGAGGAAGCATTGGGCTATGGGATCCCCCCCTGAGCTATCACGTAAGTGTGAACTGTTGCTATATTTGCCTGCATCATCCTCTGGACTCTGTGCCTGTGCCTCTCCTGACTATCTCTATAATTTATCTCAGAAGACACCTCTTTCTCCTTTTTTATTTAGAGGCACCAGGCCATAACACTCACTTCCATCCTAGATTTCACTTTCACTACCTACAGCCCTGTACTTTGTGCGCTATACCTGCTACCAAAACAAATAAACCACATTTAGCTCACATCCTGCATTGTTTCTGAAGCCTATTTTAAAATCAAATTTATCTGTGCCCACATCCTGCATTGGTTGTGATGCTTGTTTTAAAAATCGGATTTAGCTGTGGGCATATCCTGCATTGTTTCTGATGCCTGTTTAAAAAAATCGAATTTAGTTGTGGCCATATCCTGCATTGTTTCTAATGCCTGTTTAAAAATCAAATTTAGCTGTGCTCACATCCTGCATTGGTCGTGATGCTTGTTTTAAAAATCAAATTTAGCTGTGGGCATATTCTGCATTGTTTCTGATGCCTGTTTTCTCTCATCTATCACTCTCTCTCCTTGTGGTGTCCTCCAGGGATCTAACCTTTCCCCCTAGTTCTTAAATACATACATGGCCCCCTTGGTCCAAACCACAGGATCTCTAACTTTACCTCTAACTTTCAGTGTTACGTGGATGACATGCAGCTCTCTTTCAGGCTACCCTCAGCCTCCTCCTCCTCACTTATCCCTGACTGTCTATCTGCAATTCAGTCTTGGTGTGCTGCTAATGATCTCTGCCTGAACACCAGTAAAACAGAGTTTGTCCTCATTGGGACCCCTGCTCCTGCTCTCCCACTTTCGCACTGGCTGGCCTCCCTTGGCCCTACGCCCTCACCTACCAATGAGGCTAAATACCTTGGGGTCATCTTTGACTCCACTCTCTCATTCTCTTCTCACATCTCACACATCTGCAAAAAGTCCCATTACCAACTGTACCTCCTCAGAGGTATTCTACCTTTTCTCACTTTCCTCCAAGGCTCACCACGTCAAGAGCCCTGGTTCTCTCTAGGCTGGACTATTGCAACAGCTTCTTTCTCAATCTTCCTACTTCTACTCTCCATCCTCTCCAGCTCATCCAGAACAGAACTGCAAGACTTATACTTGGCCTCAAGCCCAGGGATTTCATCTCTCTGGCACTAAAATCCCTCCACTGGCTCCCTTTGGCTGCAAGGATCAAGTTCAAGACGCCCTGCATAATACTTTACTTTACGTTGTATTTTTTGTATAATCCACAAGTCTTTCTGGGGCCCGCACTATGTACAACGCTCTCTTCCAAAAACTCTCCCTCTAGAGTCCTCCGCTCGTCCTCCTCCATCTCACTGTGGGTGAGCCGCTTTCACAAACAGAGATTTGGGGGTAGATCATTATCCTCTGCAGGTGCCTCCCTCTGGAACAGCCTCCCTGCCTCTCCCCGTCTTGAGTCGGAGCACCTTAAGTTCTGGAAACTCCTCAAGACCTTCCTCTTCTCTTCCTCCTTCTCTCTCCCTCTCCCACTGCTAATCTCCCGTCTTTTTCTCTCCACTCTCCTTCCTCCTTCTCTTCCCTGGTCTGTTCAATTTTTGCCGACTGGTTTCTTGGTTCACCTCCAGGGCCTTATAGGCCCCAGGCCCCCCCGCCAGTCTTTGCACTTGCCTCCGGGCCATGGCACTAGGTTCAGCATTGCTGCACTTTTCAACTTAGGCACCATGAGCGAGGTAATCTCTCTGCACTTAACCCATTGGCCTGTTGGAATGAACGTGTTTGACTCCCCCCACCCCCCCCTCCTCGCACCTCTGTCTGTATGCATTCATGGCCTAAATGTACTAGGACTAGTTTGTCTGTCCCCCAGCCCCTCTTTTTTCTGTCATCCCCCCTAACGTGGTCGCAACTGTAACACTTCATGCACTTGCACTAGTAGAAATGCCGTCAGGCCTAGTATGCTAGTTTTTCTGTTTAGATCTTTCGGAAATTTCAAGGCCTAAGACTGATTACTGTATTCCCTTGTTCCGTTCCCGCCTTGAAGTGCACTCCACCTGTGTATAAGCGATGTAGAAATAAACAATTACAATTACAACAGATTTCTTTTGATCTCATTAAAGCCACCCATTATCTGGTAATTTTGGGATTGCCATGGTTGCAATGCCACAACCCCTTTGTTAATTGGATGGCAGGTTCATTGTTTCTTTGCTCGGACTATTGCGTCTCTCATTGTTTGATGAAGGGATCACTAACAGTTCCTCAAATCACCTCTGCCCCCCTGGTTGACAATGTTTAATCCATTTTTGAGCCGTACCATTGTTTTCACTACATATTTTCGGAACACCAATAAGCGATTGACCTACAACCTGACAAGCCAGTACCCTTTGGACGCGGGTACAAAATCACCCTTCGAGAATATTACTACTATATTACTAATATCTACTAACTAACCTTGAAAACGTTCTTATCACAGAGTCTAAATCACCTGCAGGGGCATCTATATTATTTATTCTAAAGAAGAATAGCAGAGAAATCCCCGCTGTGTTGATTTTCACATTCTTAACCAGATCTCTGTGCCCAATAGCTATCCCATGCCACTCTTTCCTGACATTTTGGAGGGCATCAAGGGTGCGTCCGTTTACACTAAACTGGACCTCAGGGGGGCTTACCACCTTATATGCATCCATCTCGGAGACGATGGAAGACAGATTTCTGAACCCCCTTTTGACACTATGGGCCTCATTCCGAGTCCGGCGCTAACCAATGGCGGTAGTAGCGCCTTGGTCGGCACCGGACCCGTACCGGCACCGCCCTGGTGGAATGGGAAATTACCGCCCTATTCCGAGTTGACCAGGGCGGTAATTTCCCATTCCCCAGGGCTCTTCCCCATTCCCAAATGAGCCCCCATAGGACTCAATGGGAATGGGGAAATTGCAAATAACGGTGACCGTACTTTACGGTCACCGTTATTGGCTAAAAAGCCCTTTTGCGTCCTCGTCCCTAACGCCTGCTAAAAGCAGGCGTTAAGGACGAGGGCGCAAAGGGAACTCGGAATGTGGCGGTAAGGGATTACCGGCACCGGTCTCGTTAACGGTGAGCGGTATCCCTTACCGCCATACTCGGAATGAGGCCCTATGACTACTGGGCCATGACATTCGGTCTCTCAAATGCCCCTGCGGTGTTCCAGCATTTTATGGACCATGTAATTGCGAACCGCATTCTCCATTCCATTATCTTCTTCTTAAAAAGTGTGTCTTTCACCAGCCTGAAGTCTCCTATCTAGGCTACATATTGTCTGCTCAGGGTTCAGAAATGGATCCTGACAAGGATTCAGCGGTTCAAAACTGGCCTATTCCTATGTCTTTTAAAGAACTTCAAAATTTTTTAGGATTCACCAAATTGTATAGAATGTTTATCTAGAACCTTTCACGCAAACTGCTGCCTTTCATTGCACTACTCAAGAAGGGAGTCTGATTTGTTTGGATGCCTGAATCCCAAAATGCATTTTGTACCCTTAAATTTGCCTTCACCTCAGCCGCCATCCTACAGATTACAGATCAAAACAGAGGGTTTATTGTTGAATCGGATGCCTCACAAAGTGCTTTGGGGACTCTTCTTAAGCAAAGGAGTTGGATGGTGATGAATACCTGGTGGCATATTTGTCTCCAGTAGCATCTCCTTCAGAACTTAATTATACTGTCTTGGAAAAAGAGCTTTTGACAAAAAAGAGGGCCATCCAAGAGTGGAGGCATCTCCTATTGGGTTCTCGATTCCCTATAGAAGTAAGAGCTGTCCATTTAATCTAAGGAGTCTTCAACATGCAGAGGCCCAGAAGAGTCAACATGCATGCTGGTCTATTTCTTTTTGCCCTACAAATTCATATTTACTGTGATTCCAATGTTATGGCAGATGCCTTGTCTTGAAAAACTGTTCCCCAAAGCATGTATTTTGTGTCAGATTTTCTACAAAATCTTCGCCAAGACTTCCGGTCACAAGCACATTACTGTTAATCCATGGTGGACAAACATGGACTCAAGCAAGAAGGAGATCTGTTCTTTCACGGCCAAAAGGTTTTAATTCCTACAGTAGCACTGCAAAAAAGCATCCTACAAATGTGTCATGATTCTCTGGTGGCAGGAAACGGTGGAGTGAAGACCACCTTGGATCTCAGTCAGCGTAATTTTTGGTGGCCAGGTGTTACCACTGATGCCTGTGACTATATTTTCTCCTGTATCGTTTGTCTTCAATCCAAGACCCCTTACAAACACCTCTTGGGACAATTAGTGCAAACTGGTTTACCATCTCAACCATAGCACATGATATATATTGACTTTCTGCTTGATCTACCTTCCTCTAATGCCCTCATGAGTATCATGTGACCATCGATTCACCAAGATGGCACACTTTTTGATGTTCCCCGAGAAACCTACCTCTCCTCAGATGGCATGTCCTTTCCTATGCTCTGTCTTCTCTCATCATGGACTTCCAGATTCCATACTCTCAGATTGTGGGGCACAGTATATATCTGCATACGGGCGTATTGTATGCAAAATATTTGGGATTCACAGAGCTCTCAGTTCTGGGTTCCATCATCACCACACCAATGGCCAGACTGAGAGACTCAACCAGACCCTTGAAAGCTATCTCTGATATTTTATTTCAGCTGCACAGAAAAATTGGACAGACCTCCTCCCCCTCGCAGAATTTGTTTGTAACAATTCTCCACAGTCTGCTGTGAGGTTCAGTCCCTTTCGATGCACTTATGGTTATGATCCCACCTGCTTTACTTGGGTATTGCTGTCTTCTGTCAAATTTCCTGAAGTCACTGCATTGATATCAGACATCCAGAAGGGTCACAACGCTGATTTTATGGCTCTCGCCGCTTCACATGTTCATGCTAAGCAATATGCTGATCTGAAACGCACCTAGGCATCTGTCCTTTGGCTGGTGGATTCGGTTTGGTTGGCATCTCGATTTATTCCTTATCACTTGATTGCCTCAAAGCTCTCTCCAATGTATTTCGCTCCCTTCAAGATTCAGGCTGCAAGGGGTGCTCTTGCTTACAAGTTGCATTGGCCGTCATCCTGGTTCCGGATCCATCCAGTATTTCATATCTCCCAACTAAAGCCACATGTGTCTGATCATTTCCAGAGGAATCCGAGATGTCAACCACCTTCAATAGAGAAGGCTTAGGGACCTGAACATGAGGTATCCAGCATTTGTGACTCTCCTCATTTAAGGGGGAGATTATATTGGATTGGAAGGGATATGGACCTTCAGAACGCACTTGGGAACCTGCTGCTCATGTCCATGCTTCAAGATTGGTTTGACTCTTTCACCAATTTCATTCAGCAAAGCCTGGGTTTTCACCTCTTATGCAGCGGCATACTGTTACACCCCCATCCCAGGCAATCGTCTATCTGGCATAATTGGAAACACATCCAGTGCATGTTAATTTCTCCTATGCCGGATGTTTCCGATGCGTATTCCACATTCATGTGCAGCAGTTTAGACATTTTCAAGGGAGAGGATTGATGACTTTTCCAGGAAACTGGTTCCCGACCAACGAATCCAACATAAGTCACACCAACATGAAGCCTGATTCATTGCTATTCTTCCGCCACTGACACTCTCGTAAATTCTCCATGCTCTCCTCTCTTGTTTGCCTTTTTGTACTTTTGCCTTCTGACTTGCACTCAGCATTTGGCTGTCCTTCTGTTATCAACAGCGCTCCCCGTGTCTGCTTCCCTTGATCTGCTCCACACTGCTGCTTTCCCACGTCTGCTCCGATTCACATGAATGGGGTTTTTGCTTGATCCTGCTACAAACCGAAGACCTCACCACCAGTCGTCAGGGTTTTCTACCGCAGAGGGTTTCTCTGAGATTTCTATTCTCCCTGCATTTTAACATCAGGGTAAGAGAAGTTTCGGGGCGTTCCTTTCAGTCTTCAGTTTTGATCTAGGCAACTACATCAGGTCAGTGCCATCGACTTCTATATGTGTGACAGGCTTTTAAGTCCATAACAGTTATAACAGACCAACCCAGATTGAGTTACAGTATTTAAAAACAGAAACCACCAAATTTGAATACATTTCAAAATATCGAACAATAATCCCATGTTCCCTATTGGCTCCACCTATATAAGAACCTAAAAACAACCTACACTAGCATGTTTTAGTGGTTAGTATATTACCCATCACTATCCTAAGTACAGCACCTACAAATGACCCAATTATGCAGTCAGCAGGACATACTCTGTCCTGATTGGCTGGAGTTATACATGTAACATTTACTAAAATGCCAGACCCTCATTGTTCAAAACAAATTCATGCAACTGCAAATGTGCAGTCCCCTCAAAATGACAAAATCATGTAGTGAGTATGGACAGTGAATCCAGCTCCCTTAACCTCAGTTAATTTGGCAACCAGAGAGCTCCCAGGCCTTGTAGCATCACTCTTTGCAACTCCCATTTTGAAGCATGTTTGTACCCCTGGCACGCATTCTCCTAGCTATCTCTTGGGAACCAGGTTGCTCCATGAAAACATAACTGAGTTGAAAACTAATTTCTCACATTTACTCATTCTACTATGCCATTGTATTCATGATCCATCGCCGAGAACACAAACTATCATTCTACATTTCACACAAGGCTCCTGAGAACAACTAAACCCTCCAACAATAACTAATATGTGTACTGCACCTCACCCTCTCCAAGGAGGACACACTGAACACTTACTGAGAAAAGAAGAAATGAGGTTTAATTAACTGAAAAGACAGAGCCCCAGATCTGCGCTCAACTTCAAAAAGGCAGAATTCTGGCTAATGTGGTAAGAGGTCCTTTTGCAAATGAAAACCAGTAACAATATCTTTTGATGCCCATCGTTCCACCACATACTCAGTGGCCCAGTTGTAGAGCAGGTCCCAAATATGGCCTGCACTCCAGCCACCCATTTTGAAGTACAAGGAACGCTCACACCAATATATGTGACGTATGACAAACAAATAAACCAGCACAGAGCCTTGTTAGGACAGTCCAGTGCCCATCAGAAGAGCAACACCCATTGAAATGCCAATAACCCAGCAACCATGGACAGTAAGGTATCCATTAAGGCAATCCTACCAGCAAATGACACAAAATGAAGATTGCTTTAATATTGTTCCAGAGGAAACTCAACAGGCCTTAATTGAAGACGTATGGTGACATCACGAGGGCCCAGACAGACTCACAAATGAAAGAAACGACAATCAATGAATGGCACACAGAGATGAAATATCATAAATAAGGACAGCATGAATTTAGAAGGAGAGACGATGTTGAAACATAAGGAAACTTGAACTGTACACAGGATGAAGATATTCAACCAGCTAACGCCTGTACATATGCTTGTAACACAAGAATGCAAGAAGCTAAGAAAGGAGCAAGGCTTGCTATGCTTAGTAGAAGAATAGAGCGGCAAGCACCACTTATATATATATCTACCTCAACAAAGCACGCTATATAAGTGCAAGTCCACTTTATAAGAAAGCAGAATTAACCCAAGTTACTAAGGGTTGAAGAGGACAGAACTCTTATTCCAGCTAATACAAGAGGAAGACATTGGAATCGAAACTCAGCAAAGAGCAGGCCGTGCCTAGCAGTGGCGTAACACAAGCTCTGGGGGCCCCCCTGCAAGCCATGCAGAGGGGGCCCCCCAACTCGGCAACAAATCACGAGTCGCGCCTCACTCTGGGCCGCCCTAGATTACAACGCTTGCGCACTACGCACAAACGGGTTGCTGAAGGGGTATGCCACACACTGTACTAGGAGAAAGATATAAATATGTGTTTTAATGCAATATACAGCACACTTTCTGAGAAAAATTGACTAAAAAGCCACAGTGTTTGCCATTGTTGTGTAGGGTTACAGCAATCCAAAACATGCAAGTCACCAACAGTGCACATGAACATTAATGCTTTGCTATTAAAAATGCCATGCCACAATAAAAACATGTCCAACTGGCTGCACAATGTAGGCCAGTGTAGACACATAATAACATTACAGTAACATTTAGACATACCTAGACTGGTTGCACAGAAATGCCAGTCGAAGCAATAAGACTCATCAAGGACACAGCACACATTCAAGCCGGCGCCTCTACGGGCTCTAACAACATAGCCAAACTCTTTAAAATCTGCAAAGAACTGGCCAATCCTGTTGTGGTTTCTACCTCTCCTGTTCCCTCAACAGGCCCTCTGTACGGCTTTGGCCTCTCGCTTCTCCGCTAAAGCTCAGGACATCCTGTCCACTATCTCCTCTTCCTCTCCCTCTTCCTCTCTCGGCCCCCTTTGGCCATCTCTCCCTCTCCTCCTCCTTTCTCCTCTTTCTCTCTAACACCTGACAAGGTTTCTAGACAAGTCCCATCCATGGAAGTGTCGTCGAAACAGGTGCTCACCTGCTCCTCCAGAACCATCAAGGACCACATTGACACGATCCAGCCTTGTCCGATTTCTGTGATCCTTCTTTTGCCACTGGAACTTCCCCTCTCCCAAATTCTTAGAAAAGCTGGCCAACTGCCAGCTTACACTCCACACTGAATCTGTTGGTTGTCTCCATGACCATCAGTCTGGCTTAGGAGCTGCCAGAGGCATGGAAACTGCTCTCCTGAACACCTGTGAAGGTCTGATCTCTAACCTTGATTCCAGCATTACTTATGTCCTCATCATCCTGGAATTTCCTCTGCTTTCGACACGGTCAACCACGCCATCCTGATCAATTGACTTCATGAGAACCTGGGCATCATGGATCAGGCCCTGGAGTGGCTGACCTCCTTCCTCTTGAACCGCCCCTCCCAGGACCAACTTTGTCCCGTTCACTCCGCCACCTCTCTCTACATGTGGCGTTCTTCAGGGCTCTATCCTCTCACCCTGGTTTTTCAACCTCTACTTGGCTCCTTTGACCCACCTGATCTCTACCTTCTCCTCTAACTTACAGTGTTGTGCGGATGACACTCCGCTTTCCTTCAGTCTCCCCTCAGCCTACTCTGCTCTCTCGCTCATTCCTGGTGTCATCTTCAAATCCACTCGCTCTTTCTCTCCTCACATCTCAGACATCGCCAAGAAATCCCACTACCAGCTGCACCTCCTCAAAGGGACTCTTCCATTTCTCACTTTCCCCCAGAAGCTCACTGTCTCCAGAGCTCCTTTTCTCTCTAGGCTGGACTACTGCAACAGCCACTTTCTCAATCTGCCTTCCTCTACTCTGCACCCTCTGCAACTAATCCAGACCAGGACTGCGAGACTTATCCTTGGCCTCAAGCCCAGGGACTGTATCTCTCCAGCCATGAAATCTCTCCACTGGCTCTCGGTGGCTGCAAGGATCAAGTTCAAGACCCTTTTCATTGTCCACAAGGCTTTCTGGGGCTGGTATCTGCACTACATCCAACGCTATCTTCCAAAATACCTTCCTTCTCGAGCCCTAAGGGTTAGATACTTCTCCTGGCAGAGAGTGGGGGGGTAGATCCTTCTCCCCTGCAGGCGCCTCCCTCTGAAAGGGCCTACATGACCCTCCCAAACTTGAGCCGGAACACCTGAGGTTCCGGAAGCAACTCAAAAGTTCCTCTTGTCCTCTGCTTTCTCTCTCTCCCTCGCCTGCTGACCTACCTGTCCGCTGTAGCAACAGGTTGCATGGCTACCCTCTGTCTCACTGAGTCCAGGCTCTTTCTTGATCAGTCACCCTTGCACTGCCTCCAGCCCCACCACGCAGTTAGGGGCTGTAACTGTAACCCTACAGTCCCTTGTTCTCCTTGCACTACCCAGAGCCACACTGCCCTGGCGGCACTTACTCAGTGCATTGCTGCCCTGTTTTCCCTTCTCTTCTCCCTTGCACTTCCACCCTCCCTTTCCCCTTTCAATTCTCGTTCTCGATCTGGATGACACAAGGCTTAGTAAGATGATTTGTCTTGTCCTCCCTCAGTTTTCCGTCTCTTGTCTTGTCGTGACTAAAAAACACTTGTGTACAGGTGCGTTATATATGACTTATCATATCATAACATATCATTTTATCACAGATGCCCAGAACAATATACAGTGCCACAGTAAGAAAAGGCAGACTGGCAGAACCCAAATGCCAGTCTAGCTAGTTAATTACACTTAGCAGGACTGCTTTATCAGAAATTCCCAGTAAAAAAAAAGTCATACCAAACTGAGGAATGACTAAACTGGCTGCACCAAAATGCCTCTCTAGCCACTAATACCACATATCATGCCTGCTTAGCATGGACATGGACGACCATTATGATTTATTGCACAACCCGACACCCCCCCACACATCTCTTCTCCCTGTCATCCCCTACCCCAACCTCCAAAATCGGCTCATTGGCCCAGAATTACCTCCACGTCCCTCTTCCTTGTCCCAGTGCTTACCTATGAGGCTCCTTGCCTCACTGGTAAGTACTGGAGGAAGTGGGACTAGGAGTAATGAAGATTACAGGTAGCTAAGTCAGGCATTACCTTCATGTACCTCTACCTTATCCCAGTACTTGTGTATGAGGCACAGTGCCTCATACACAAGTACTGCCTCATACACAAGTACTGGGATGAGGAAAAATAGGACTAGGTGTAAAGAAGATTACCAATAATTAATAAAGGCATTAGACACAAGTAGGGGTGGAACACCATTGAGGTGACTGGGCTTCAGCACTCCCCTTCGACCCTCCCACTGAAATTGTGGGCTATGTTGACTTGACCTGGCTAACCTTCAGAGCAGTTGCCGGACAGAAAAAGACACAGATGTTAAACAGCACCTGGGTTTTGCCATTAACAAGGGCCCAGCCCAGCAATTACTAATGTACATCATTTCACTGTTAGTACCTGCATTAAAATGCCACATTTTTTAAGCAATTGAAATTGTGATGTGGGTTTAGTACTTGCATGCCCGGGGAGTAATTCGAAGGGTAGAGCGGAAACAGGAGACCAGTCATTCTCACAGCAGCCCATAAGTGGGTGCTTTCAGACCTATAGGAGAGAGTTAACTGCTTGTAACATTGAAGCTGCACTAGAATAGTCTCATTAAAATGCGTAAAGAAGTTAGATGCCCCCACACAAATAAGTTTGCTCCTCCCCACCACACGTGAAGTTAGCACCTCTTCCAACATTTGAAAAGTTAGCCCCCCTGAAATGTAGGTTTTGTTGCACCCCTGAACACAAGCACACACCCCATTAACCATATATACAAACGCACACCCAGCCATCCATCTATTTAAGTGTGCATCCTTTCACCACACAGGCACACCCAGGCAGCCACCCGTACATTTAAGTGTGCAACCTTTCACCACACAGGCACACACACCCAAGCACCAACCCATACATTTAAGTGTGCACCCTTTCACCATACAGGCACACCCAGGCAGCCACCCACACATTTAAGTGTGCATCCTTTCACCGTACATGCACACCCAGCCACCCATACATTTGTGTGCACCCTTTCACCATACACTCACACAGGCTGTCACCTATACATTTAAATGTGGACATTTTCACCATACAGGCACACCCAGGCAGCCACCCACACATTTAAGTGTGCATCCTTTCACCGTACACGCACACCCAGCCACCCATACATTTGTGTGCACCCTTTCACCATACCCTCACACAGACAGTCACAGTCACCTATACACTTAAGTGTGGACATTTTCACCATACAGGCACACCCAGGCAGCCACCCATACATTTCAATGTGCATCCTTTCACCATACACTCAAACACGCACACGTCATGGGTTGACGGGAGCCATAATACTTCAAAAATACATTGGGCCTCATTAGGACCCTGGCGGTGACGGTATGAATAATGCCGGTAAGGCACTGGCACCGTTTATACCGTCCCGCTGCATTACGAGTTCTGCTCGCCGGTTCCTGACAGCTCGCCAGGTCTTACCTATCAACGGTTATCAACGGTGCCGGCGCAACCATGCTCCCCACCCCCATTCTGCCCTATTGGCGATAATACCGCCACCCTCGAATGGGCAATTACCGGCCCATTCATCTTGTAATGGGCCGGTTATTGCCCAATCACGGGAGGTGGTGCTGGTAGCCGTGTCTGCCATAAAATGCACGGCTACCGCCATGCTCGTAATGAGGCCCATTGTTTATTTTTGAAATAACTCTTACTTCATAAAGAAAATATTTCCGTTAAGGACTGAACCATAACGGAAATAATTTCTTTATGAAGGCAGAGTGACTTCAAAAATAAACTATTTATTTTTGAAGTCATAGGGCTTCCCCCACCCCATGACATGGAAGACTCCAGCCTAAGGTCTTCTTGTCATGGGTGGGGGTAGCTACTGGACTTTTTGAATTTACTCTGCCTTCATAAAGAAATTATTTCTGTTACAGAAATCATTTCTATAGAAATGCAGAGTGAATTCAAAAAGAAAATGTAAAAAAAAAAACATTTTTTTTTTACTCCAAGTGGGGCCCCCTTCCAGAACATGTGGTCACGGGGCCCCCCGCACCGCAGAGTGTGTGGGGGGCCCTGTTACGCCAGTGGTGCCTGGGAAATCGAGGTCAAACCAAGAAAGGGAGGCGAAAAGCAGCTCCGGAGAATCGAAACTTAGGAGCAGAGCAGCCTGCCCCGTGAAGGTCTAGATAAGCAGGCCCAGGCAGGAGGCAGACCAAAATGAGAATTAAATGCACAAATAGAAGGAAAAAGAAGCAGATTCACGGTGTGCTAACACGTGACCAGCTAAGCGCGAAGAGGTACAAACATCTGATGTCACCCAAAACAGGAGATACCATAACTTTTCCTGACAAGAAGATACAGTTTCGTGGCCGACCACCGCCAACTAATTGACACATAGCCATTCGAGTACTGATTGATGCAAGGGAGGCTGGGTGAATGTAGGGGCATCCGGCATTTGGGTGACCATTCTGCATGCTGCTAATTAAAGTGGAGATTTATGCTTGGGGGTGTAACCGACCCAATCACAATGGACCAAATAATCTAGGGTCCTATAGATAGTAGAACCAATGGGACGTCGTACTTTTAGTGACGTCTACATGTGTAATGTTAGAGGGAAGGGCGTAGATGCCCTCCTGATAAGAGTTAACCAATCCTCGCTATCCATTACCATATACAGATATAGCACCTATGCATAAGTTACCTTTCCAAACCAATAGAATTACATGACAAATTTATGACTGTTACACGTCAATTGATGACAAATTTTGGGTATAACAGTTACTGTTTGAATGAAGATTGTTGGGAGTTGAAGCGAGACGGGCGATCGCACCACTGCCGATTTCCAATGTTTCCCCGTTTTTTGTACTTGTCATTAAACAGATTCCCCTTTACCAAACCATTGAGTTGTCCTTATTGATTGGTGTCGGAGTAAGAAATCCTGCACCCCTTCCACCTCAGGGTGCAGCTATCTTGTCTTAAAGGTACTCGAGGGTGAGCTCTGACTCTATGGGCCGGTCAGGGGTCACTTTCCCTCCCGTACACTTGGTAGCAGAGGATGGTTGGAAACCATCGATTATTGATTATCGATTCAGATAAGACACCTATTGACCACCGACACGAAGTAACTTCGGTTCTTCAGCAATATCACAAGTCCTTCGCCATTCGGCTGAGTAGACATCCCTTCCCATTCCTACGGGCAGCTAATCGGACGAAAAACCTGAAGGTGGCGGTAATGGAGGCAGTGATCCCGAGAGCCTAGAGACGAATGGTGCGAATGGTGAGTGAAACAAAAAATTGAGTGCTTTGTCAAATGACGTGCGGCTTAGAACAAGTAAAGGGAAAAGGTAACGGAGGGAGGAGGAAAAACAAAATAGTCAGAAGTAGAGAAGACTGTATATATATATAAGGGGATAATGACCCAAAAATAATTGAGACGATAGAGAATACCTGGGCGGACACCTGAGGAAATAGAGGATACCGGGATAGACACCAGAGAAAATAGAGGATACCGGGGCGGACACCCAAGAGGAGAGAGGATACCAGGGTGAACACCTGAGAAGTGAGAGGATACGCCTTATTTCTGCGCTTTAAAATAGCGGTCAGAAGAAACATGAACTCAGAGCCCCACATAATGAGGAACAACTAGGCTACCACCACGGTTAAAGATGTCATGAACGGGGTTTGTTTAAACTCCATGTAGGGGTAATGATTAGAGGCAGAGATATTTGTGTACAGCTGATGTCTGTCTCGTATGTTAAGTGTCTGTCCTACATGTTTTATGTGGCATCATTTGTGAAATTTTTATTACGAAAAACCTGGTTGAAAGATTTGAGCAATGCAATAATTAAGATTGAATTGTACCTGAACTAATTATTTTTGAGCAAAGTGGTGATATATGAGATTTTGCTAGGCGAAAAATTTGGTTTGGAACTTGCGGTGTTTGGTGCTCGCTCATATTGTTCAAGGTGTTGTATAAGGAAAGAAAACAAGTATTAACATGGAAGACGTAACTCCATTAGCACACTTATGCAAACAGTTACCGAAACACGCACCCATGCTAAAGAAGTATAGCACCGAGTGGGTCAAAGGAACTGCCCACAAGACGTTTATGCCATGGCTGCAAAATGGGTCCTTATCTAAAGCCGTTTTACAACACATGACCACATATTTGCACGCCACATATACAGGCAAAAGGCTAGAGAAACGTCTTGCTGTTCTAGAACTGTGGAAGATGTTTGAAAAAGCGAAGGAGGAAGAGCCGCCAGCAGATTGGATGCATAATGTATGCACAGAGAGGGGTGAGACGCCCACCGTGTCACCTGCCCCACCTGAAACAGAAACCGAAGAGAGTAAGACTGAGAGACTCTACCCATTAAGAGACCTCAAAGCAGCCACAGGCTACAGCAACCCCGCATATGAGACACCTACATATAGTAGTGACGAAAACCAAGGGATGGATAAGGACAAGAATCTTACCTCTGCAGTCCCAAGGGACAAGAGGAGATGCGATGATGAAAGAAAGGATCAGGCACAGACAAGTGCATCTCTCGACAAAGAGAGAGAGGGTAAGAAGCGGAAGGAAAGCGAAGACAGAACTGATGAGATAGCATTAGCAAGGAATGAATAGATGGGAGGACAAATCTTATTGAAACTTGATGGGATAGGAAATGATGACGTGAGACCTAGAGGGAGGTTAGATGAGGCACAGAGAAAGGAGAAGGAGAAGGAGTTAAGGGACGAAAGGACACGAAGGAAAGATAGGCTAAGGCTATAACAGTTATATTGCGAAGAGCAAGAAAAACAGCTCAATCGCAACCCGAGAGCAGCCTATGATCAAGACAGACAGAAACTGCAAAGGTTAGAAGAAGAGCAAAGGGTATGTGAAAAAAGGATAAGGAGAGGAAGAGATGAGGAAATTCAAAGGGCAGATGAACATAGAAATGAAAAGATAAAGGAAGAAGATAGGGTCAGAGAAGAGGCAAGGAAGCGCAAAGAATTTAATGATGATATTGAATGTAAGAAGAGACAGAGGGCACGCAATCTCAAATATTTGGAAAGGGAAGTTAAAAAACTCGATCCAGTTGTAGACTGGGAAGACATTGAAGAATTCTTTCCTGCGTACGATCCAGTACCAGGCACATCTAGGGCAAATATTGAAGATGACTTTGACACCAGAAGCATCCGGGAAATGATCGAAAAAATATATGACGAAATGGGGCTAGAACGATTACCTCAAGGGGGGGGACGAGCGCCTAGAGAGCACTCAGCTGTATGACACTGAGGATGTCACCCGAAGCAGTGGGAGTAGGAAACTGTCCCTGGATAGGTTAGAAATCAATAGAAACGATGAGGACACAAGGAGTTGCATGAATTGGGAACAACAAATGTCTGAGGAGGAGCGCGAGGCAAATGCAGAAGGCAGACGGTGTGAAAACCGACACCCAAGGGAAAGAGGGGTTCAATGGTCAGATGCTAGCGAGTCCGCGCCGAGGACATCAGAATCTGACCGGCATGAAGGAACACCGCATGGTGAGAGGGGGGTGTCATCACCAACCTATGTAGACAGATTGAGGACATTGCCAGGTAGACAGCGATGCAGGAATATTGCCCCTGCGATAAACAGGAGAGCTATGAGGGAAGAAAAAGAGGACTGTGCATTCCAATTTCCACTACTAGAGAAAGGGGGAGCAGGACCACAATATATTCCATGGCCACATATGGTTCGAGAAAACCTAAAGAACAAGCTTCCAATGCTGACATCGGGAACCGGAAAATGGATACATGAGTTAGAAAAAATGACAGGAGGAAACACGTCAGCAATAGGGGACATTAAGGGTCTCCTGATCGCCATACTTGGTGAAAGAGCCGACGATGTGTGGACACGGGCAGGCTATCCTGGTGTTACCACAATTAATACTGCGCATGACGGACCGCCATTTAACAACTGCAGAGCCATCATTATGGAAAGCGCTACAAGTGCTTTACCCAGACACTTCTGATATGGGAGCTATAATGACTCGAAAAATGAAGGAGTCAGAAGATCCGTTAATTTATATCCAGAATTTCCAAGATGCGTGGGTACTCGAAACACATGAATCTTGGACGAAATCAATACCTGTGTTTTACCACATATTGTGCGAAGGGCTGCCAGAATAAGTGCAGAAACAGCTCAAGAAATTGGTAGGAGTTTAGGCTAAATCTAGGGCTGAAATACAATTGACCATCGCACATTACTGTAGACTGTTGCAAGAAAAGAATCAGAAAAAAGAGGCAACTCGAATGGGTGAGGAAGCGAAGCTGGTGCAAAAAAAAATATCAAAGTATGCTCTTAATAGAGCCATGTTAACTAACACAGCCGAACAGGACATGCAGCAGGTGATTAACCCGCAACAGAATAACCAGGGTAATGTAGGATTTTACCCGAGGGAAAGAGGTTTTAGAGAAAGAGGATGGCAGAGCAATCAGGGAGGTTTCCAAAATAATCAAGGATGTTTTCAAAATGTGCAGAATGGTAGTCCAGATATGTCAAATGGACAGATAATCTGATCACCACCAGTATGTTGGTTGTGTGGAATGACAGGGTATTTGGCGCACACGTGCAGAAGTATAGGCATGTTGCAGAATGGCCAAGGAATGGGGGCAGGCGCAGCAAATTCACCTGCAACCTCACAACAGGGCATTGCACAGAATCACACGGTGCAACAGCAAGCTCCCGGAGTGCAGCAAGGTGCGCAACAAGGGGTGCAACCACAGAACATGGGGAATTTTTCACAAGGACACAAGGACAATCCCAACAGATACCATTGCACGTGTCACACACGATGAGCACATGGCAGGTCCAGAATTTTGGAAGGAGAAGCAACACTGGAAATGGGGAAAATCCGCAAGTGCACAGTGGTCCAAACTTATATATAAACTAGGACAGCTCACTGGGAACCCTGATGTGCTCTATCCTATTAGTGACAGCAGACCCTCATAGGGAATCTAGGGTGGTTGTTGTTATAGGGGGTAAAGAATATTCCTTCCTAGTGGACACAGGTGCAACATGCTCATGCATATGTGAAGGCAAATTTTCCTTGTCCGGCGAGGCCATAGATACTCAGAGTTTTGCAGGCGCTCACAGTCGAGTTCCCTTTACAGATGCTCTCCCAGTCTCCATAGGAGAGTGCGAAATGAATGTACCTTTGTTGTATTCACGTCAGACCCCAGTAAACATTTTGGGTCGAGACTTAATGACAAAATTGAACATGACGATTTCATTCACGGAGGAAGGCATAGTATGCTCCTCTCCAGGAATGCATTATTCTAATGTATACGAAATGATTAGAGCATACTCAGGACATATAGCCATGAGGGCCATACCATTGGAGCCAGAAATGTTCGCATATGGCATGCGTGTACTTATGACAGGATTGCCAGGCCTTGCAGATAGAACCATGAGAACCCATGATGAGTTTTTATTTAGACCAAGGATACCTATGCATGAGGAGGAGAGACAAGTATTTCCCTTGATAAAACACGCCGCAGCAGTGTGAGGGAAAGTAGTGTTGGTTGACGGATACGATGATGAAGGCAGACAATGGTGCTCAATCATCGCCATCGAAGAAGGGTATCGAGTGACTGACGTCACCTATGACGATCTGTTTGAAGAACAATCAGACATGGGAGAGTCAATGGTGGAAGTGAGTCTCGTATTTTGGGTAAAAATGATCAAAAGAGAAGTGCCCCAGAGAATGATGTTGGCACTAAAACACCCGGAATATTTTGATGAGGATATAGCTAAAGTAGCTGTCTCAGTGTGGACTACAGGACCCTATGACGTAGGCCTCTTGAAGGGAGTCGGAGAAGTGAAAATTAAACTTAATTTAGGAGCAATTCTGCCGAGAGTCCGACAATATCCCACGTCCAGAGAGGCAGACGAAGGGATTTTTAAGACAATCTCTGTGATGATGGACCAGGGCATTTTAGTGACGTCAGAGTCGCCATGTAATATGTCGGTTTATCCTGTAAAGAAATCAAAGGGGGGGTTGTGCCGTTTAATCCAGGATTTCCGAGCATTAAACGATATTGTTGAAGCCGAGTTCCCTTTAGTCCCTAATCCATCTACAATTCTATGTAATATACCTGTCGAGGCAAAATATTTCACGGTGATTGATTTAAAAAATGCCTTTTTCTCAATCCTGCTGCACCATGACTCACAAGATCTGACGTCATTCACATTCAGACAAATGCATCTTAAAAGAATGAGGCTGCCACAGGGATACTGTGAGTCCCCATCTATTTTTAACAGAGTCCTGCAAATGGACCTTAGCAATATTGCATTAGAAATTGTTGTCTTGCAGTATGTGGATGACATCCTAATCTGCAGTACTACAGAAGTGCAATGCAGGCATGATTTTGTTCAGCTATTGACTATACTGGCTGAAAAAGGTTATAAGGTTGACATGGAAAAGTTACAATATTGTCAACAGGAAGTGCTGTACATAGGCCAGCTAATATCTCATGAAGGGAAGAAGGTGACCCCAGAAAGGTCTGAAGCCATATTGAACATGGCTAAGCCACACACGATTAAACAAATGCAGAGCTTTCTAGGCCTGTGCAACTATGTTAGGGCATGGGTTTTCAATTATAGCTTGTATACTAAGCCTTTACTTCAGGCCCTAAAGAAGGCCCAGGTGACAAAGGAAAAGATTGAATGGTCTGAGGCGATGGAGAAAGGGTTTGCTGAACTCAAGAGAGTGATTTGTACGGCTCCAGTTCTCGGAATTCCCGATTATGCAGAGGAATTTTACCTGTTTTCACATACAGATTGCAGCGTTATGACGGCAGTGCTCGCCCAAAGAATGTCGCTGAGGTACAAGCCCTTAGCATATTATAGCAGGAACCTGAACCCAGTTGTGAAAGGTCACTTACCATGCAAACAGAGTTTAGCTGCCGCAGCGTTCACCATAGAGAAAGCGACAACCATTGTAATGGGATGTCCCATAACGTTATACGTCGAGCACTCATTATTTTCCATCTTATAAAAACCAAAGGGCATATTGATATCTCAGAGATCTTCTGCCTATGAAGTGATCATCTTTATTGACGGGTCTTCGAGAATCAAACAAAGTGATGGGCAAAGATACACAGGCATTGCTGTGATAAAACACACAGCAAATGGAGCGTTTCCAGTACTTTTTAGTGCACGAATACCATCTCATTACTCAGCACAGGCCACAGAATTATTGGCGTTGATACTCACCATTGAGAATCACGCAGACCAGGAAGTAACGGTGTACAGTGACTCCGCCTATGTGACGTCAACAGTGCACGCAAGATTAGCGCGCTAGAAAAGGAGGGGCTACCTCCATGTTGACGGCACGCCAGTGCAGCATGCAGACTTATTGGACAGGCTGATAAAAGCACTACAGCTCCCAGTGGGCATAGCAGTCATGAAATGAGCCGCCCACACCAAGGGGACAGATTTTGTGTCACGCGGAAACCATGCAGCAGACACGGAAGCTAAACGTATGGCCTCCAAAAGTGAGACGGTCATGGAAGTAGAAGTGGCGTGCACCCATGAAAGGATGATGATAGCACGAAGCACACCAGAAGCCTATAGTAATCCTGGGCAAACGCAATTGATGGAACTCCAGGGGGAGGCACCACATGAAAAGAAAAACCTGTGGAGACGTTGAGGGTGTTCATTAAACCCCTCTGACAGCTTGTGGTGACAAGACAACACTGGTAAACCAGTAATGCCTTTAGCCCTACTAAAAATAGCGCTAGAGCAATTGCATTACCCGACACACATGTCAAGAGATAATCTGGCAGCAATGCTTGGGGAAGACTGGTTTATACCGAATTTAGCTGAGCAATATTGCATTCTTTATGCTGAGCTGCATAATCTGCCAGCAATTCACCACTGGGCACACATTAAAAGTAATGAGAGGAGTCATCCCCAAGCCAAACCAGCTGCAGCGCAGGACACAGAAAAAGAAAACACATCAGTCACAGCTCAGAATCTACGTATTCTGCTCTGTGCATCCTAGTTGCAGGGTGAAGAAGATAATTGCACATATAAGCCACAACACATCGGTTGACACAAACTTTTTAACCAAGTCTCACCTAAGCCTGGATGAAGTGGGAAAAAAAAGAAAAAATAAACTATAAGCAAACTTTGATCAAATACATTTACATTGGAAACAAACACAGCATCCAGATTCATCCAGCACCGAGACTTTGTTTTGCAGCACTCATGGTGTCCCACAATAGAGATATCCCAAGGACGTGGTCACGTATTTCCAATTAGTGTTAATATCCTACCCGTCACTGGTAGGGAGGCTCACAAGTGTCACAGACTTTCTTCAAGATCCCAACAACGAAAAGGTGATCAGACACCTGCTTACTGTCATTGCAGAAGCATTCATTGTAGTCCCGGAGTACAGTTAGAAGGTCGCAAATGCTTCCACCGCAGGCGATACTAGATGAACTCATCAATACACTTTTCTTTCACATAATGAAGAGTGCCCATCTATTGTCAGAAGAACCACAGATACGTTGACTTTTCTCCGAGATCCAGCAAACACTGAACATTTGAGTCATCTGTTAAATAAAATTAGAATCTTGGTCGCACTCCACGCTCAAAGAAAGAACATTTAATCCTGAATCCCAACAAAGACAGGACGAATGTCTCTATCACCAGAAGATAGCAGATTAGCACATAATGTCCTTTTTCGCTTAGTTTCTGACTTTCCAGAACTGGTTGGGAGACCCATCGATGTTGACATCCTCACCTTCATCAGAGGTCCAGCTAATATCGCACAGATGGGAATGCTCCTGCACAGAATCATTCTCCAATTGGAACGTTCCAACCTTCACAGAAATTATCTGAGGAGATCCTGAAGAAACCTTCCGCTGAGGGACAGATCGAGGGAGCAGAGTCAAGAACTTTAATTATTATATTTGTTGTCATTATTTTCCTATATTTCTTCACACTGACTAGCGTCCAATGTGTCCACGGACTGAACTAGACTAAAGGAGTGAACTGGGAACCTGCACGTTTCGAACATACACAGTGAAGGTGTCTAATCGATGTGTTATTTTAATATATTTTTCCATAGTTTAGCAAAGGAACTGTATCCTGTATTAAAAGACAATTACCTCCCGCAAGAGGAGGGACACTTGTGAAACACTTGACACTTTCAACGCAAAACTGTTCAAAGAACGATATTGGGTGAGGGAACAATAACATTGACATTTGGTAAAGGATCAAGATGGGGGCTCAGAACAGTAACCTGGTCCTCCCACAAACAGAGAGGCACCCCCGCTTCTCAGGAAGAAAATTCTGTCGCCTTACATATCAAACTATAATGTACTTATGCATTGTGTTTATCATTATTTTACTGTCATTAACGATCAGAACTGCATTTTTCAGTGGTGCACGAAGCGTTCCTATTTCAATGCACCCAACTGATGATGTACGCATGAAATCCACAAAGGGACCCAGACCTTATATAGTCATTCCAGGCCCTAGGAGTTTTGATGGTAAAGTAAATGAACTCGAGATGAATGTGATTAATAGTGATACACACACACTTGTGGTAACGAATGAGCAGGAAAGCCGGAGACAGGGTCGGCATGAAATGAATGAAGAAAAAACACTGACAACTACACGCACACACACACTGAATGCACATGAACCAGGCTGATGTCAAGAAGCACAGAACCTCAAACGAAAGCAGCAAAAAAACCAAGACTGCCTACCGAAAGAATGCTCACAAGAGATAGTGAGAAGAAACAAAAAGAATTAAGAGGCGAGCCAACAGAAGCAGTCCTGTCAGAAGCCCTAAAGAAAACAGAAGTGGCCGCAGAAGGACTTTCTTCAAGGACGCACATGTTAGCAGGCGGTCTATTCCCACACCTGATCAGAGCTAGAAAGCGACAAGAGGAACTGGAGAACAGAATGACAGAGGCTGTATTACCCAGCACGCATAGTCCAACACAAAGGGCAAGTACCAGGTCCACAATACAATCATATACCGGACCAGTGCTAGGCTGGTTGGCCTGGGCACTTGCATGCAGGAGAGAAAAAATGCGCAAGGACCAGGAAAGAGCTTCCAGACTCTTGTCCACTCAAATGGCACAGATGAAGAAGCCTGTACCATGGACCAAAATACCTGAGAACCTTCCCACAAAGAAGAGCCATACAGATGCTTTCAGTTGTAGCAAACTACAGGAAAACATTAAGAATCAAGAGAAGCATGTATGAAGATAATAATGAACTCAATGACTACCTGGACAGCACAGCACATCTAGGGAATAACATTTGGTACCAGCACATGAAGGAAGTTGGAAGACGAAATTCAGAAGGAGAATGCTTCGTTTGTGCACTTCTATCGTACAGCATGAGGAAATCCAAGATCTTCGTGGCTGTAGAAATTGATGTCCCGACAACACATTGGGCCTCATTACGACCCAGGCGGTAAGTTACCGCCTGGGTTGTACCCTTACCACCATGGTGTAAACTACGTTTACACCATGGTGGATGGCGGATTTACCGCCCCATTCCAAGGTGAGGGGGGCGGTAAATCCCCATTTCCCATTTACCCTTCTCCATTCCCATTTTTGCCCCATAGGGCATAATGGGAGTGGGGAAGGCGCTAATTACGCCACCGTAAATTACGGTGGCGTAATTAGCACCATGGTCCCTTAGCGCCATGGATTTTAACGCCTGCAAAAAGCAGGCGTTAAACTCACCATGGCGCAGAGGGACCTCGGAATCAGGCGTTAAGGGTCGGCGCCGTTTACGGCGCCGTTAACCCCTTAACACCTGACTTGTAATGAGACCCATTGTCTGTCACATGTAGCAATGTGCAATACCAGAGGCCAGTTCATGGGGAGTGATGCCTCATTGATATGGACAACTAAGAAAGATTAACCCCAATGAATATGATTATATACAGGACATTAAGACGAGAAAAAGAGCCCATATTAGGAATCACGTGATCAGGTATGAGAAGCCTGGAGTTAAAGGAGCAGCAATCAGATGGGAAGTGAACCCAAAGCTAAATGTCCAAGGAAAACTCCAGATGAGGCTCAAAGTTGGAAGAACAGAGGCCAAATGCAGATTTGGGGAACAGTGCTTTCACCAAATGGATGGGAAGGAGTGGCGATCTGCCGAGCATGGATGGTCCTTGGAGCCTGCAAGGAAGCAATAGAGAACTCACAGAGACTGTGCAAACCCTACTGGCCGAAACTCACAATATTACTGACATGGGTAGAAGACAGAGGAGGACCCCTGCAGATATTGCCACTGGAAAGCCTGAATTTGTGTTTCAGGAACAATGGCACAAGGAAGATGGGAGAGAATCAGAACTGCGGACACATTTTTTAAGCTCCAGATATGACTCACAGAACTGCAGTAATTATGGATCATTATTGGGCATGTGGATCAAAGACATACATCAGACTGCCGAAAAACTGGAGAGGCATATGCACGATAGTGAATGTCCCTTTCCAGCACTAGTGATTCCGAGAGGTGACCTGAATATTGACATTTTCCCGAAAGCAGATGCTCACCTGAGGAAGAAGAGATCTGTGGAACTGACAGCTAGAGTAAAGAGAGAAAACTATTTCTCTGCCAAGTCAGAAGAAGCATTTCATGCAATCCCATATGAACACAGGCTGTTCAGCCTCACCTCATCAGTGCGCGAGACAATCCTCAAGCCAAGATTCCAAGTTGGAGCAAATACTAAAGCAAATACTAAATGGTTGCAGATAACCAGATGGGAGTTACTGCAAACCATCAACTCAACAATAAAAGGATTCAACGCAATCAAGGAAAGTTAAGAGCAATCGACTGATGACCCTCCAGAACAGATATGTACTTGACATGATCACAGATATGGCTGGAGGTGTTTGTACAAAAATTGGAGAATAATGTTGCACATTTATACCTTCTCACGACGACGAAAACAGAACTTTAACAGAAGCCATAGGTATGCTAACAAATCTACAGAACCAGATGATCATGGAAACAGACGAAGTTGATGATGACAGCTGGTTTGGATCGCTATTTTCATGGGTTCCACAATGGATGGCAAATGCATTCAAGTTCCTGGGAGCCCTGCTAGTAATGATATTACTAGTATTTTGTGTTATCAAGATAATAATTTCACAATGCCAGAAAACTGCAAAGGAAGCCATAGGGATGAAGATCATGATTGATGTCAAACCAGGATGGAAGCCCAGAGATCTAACTGATGATGAAATAAGAGACTTTGTGAAGGCAAGCGAGCATGCGCCAGAAGGTACGAAGTTCTTGTACCCCAGGAAACGCAGAAAATATGAAGGAAAATGGATCTATTGCAGCCCAAATGGACAATGCCAGCTAATGACATGGAACAAGGACGAACATATAAAGACAAATGCATTCACGTTCCTAGGAGCCCTGCTAGTAATGATATTACTAGTATTTTGTGTTATGAAGATAATAATTTCACAATGCCAGAAAACTGCAAAGGAAGCCATAGGGATGAAGATCATGATTGATGTCAAACCAGGATGGAAGCCCAGAGACCTAACTGATGATGAAATAAGAGACTTTGTGAAGGCAAGCGAGCATGCGCCAGAAGGTACAAAGTTCTTGTACTCTAGGAAACGCAGAAAATATGAAGGAAAATGGATCTATTGCAGCCCAAATGGACAATGCCAGCTAATGACATGGAAAAAGGACGAACATGTAAAGACAATGGGAAGCCTAAAAGGAGTGATAAAAATATGGACTCCAAAAAGACACTCCTTCACGCCATCATGTACAAACCTGGAAGACGAAGAAGAAATGGATACAGAAGAACCAAGTAAGACGATTCCAAAAGAGGAAGCGGAAGTGGTTGATGAACCGACCAGAGGGGGGAGTATAGAAGAGGTCCCAAATATGGCCTGCACTCCAGCCACCCATTTTGAAATACCAGGAATGCTCACACCAAGTTATGTGACGTATGATGAACAAATAAACCAGCAGAGAGGCGCGTTAGGACTCTGTCCAGTGCCTATCAGAAGAGCAACACCCATTGAAATGCCAATAACCTGACAACCATGGACAGTGAGGTATCCATTAAGGCAACCCTACCAGCAAATGACACGAAATGAACATTGCTTAAATATTGTTCCAGCGGAAACTCAAAAGGCATTAATTGAAGATGTATGGTGATGTCACGAGGGCCCGGACAGACTCACAAATGAAAGAAACGACAATCAATGAATGGCACACAGAGACGAAATATCATGAATAAGGACAGCATGAACTTAGAAGGAGAGACAATGTTGAAACATAAGGAAACTTAAACCGTAAGCAGGATTAAGATATTCAACCAGCTAACGCCTGTACATATGCTTGTAACGCAAGAATGCAAGAAGCTAAGAAAGCAGCAAGGCTTGCTATGCTTAGTCGAAGAATAGAGCGGCAAGTGCCACTTATATATATATATCTACCTCAACAAAGCACGCTATGTAAGTGCGAGTCCACTTTATACAAAAGCAGAATTAACTGAGGTTACTAAGGGTCGAAGAGGACTGAACTCATATTCCAGCTAAAACAAGAGGAAGACAGCGGAATCAAAACTCAGCAAAGAGCAGGCCGTGCCTGGGAAGTCGAGGCCAAAACAAGAAAGGGAGGCAGAAAGCAGCTCCGGAGAATCGAATCTTAGGAGCAGAGCAGCCTGCCCCGTGAAGGTCGAGATAAGGAGGCCCAGGCAGGTGGCAGACCAAAATGAGAATTAAATGCGCAAATAGAAGGAAAAAGAAGCAGATTCATGTTGTGCTAACACGTGACCAGCCAAGCGCGAAGAGGTACCAATGTCTGATGTCACCCAAAACAGGAGATACCATAACTTTTCCTGACAAGAAGATACAGTTTTGCGGTCGACCACAGCCAACTAAATGACACATAGCCATTCGAGTACTGATTGATGGAAGGGAGGCCGGGGCATCCAGCATTTGGGTGACCATTCCGCATGCTGCTAATTAAAGTGGATATTTATGGTTGGGGGTGTAACCTACCCAATCACAATGGACCAGATAATCTAGGGTCCTACAGATAGTAGAACCAATGGGACGTCGTACTTTTAGTGACGTCTATATGAGTAATGTTAGAGGGAAGGGTGTAGACTCCCTCCTGATAAGAGTTAACCAATCCTCGCAATCCATTACCATATACAGATATAGCACCTATACATAAGTTACCTTTTCCAACCAATAGAATTGCATGACAAATTTATGAGTGTTACACGTCAATTGATGACGAATTTTGAGTATAACAGTTACTGTTTGAATGAAGATTGTTGGGAGTTGAAGCGAGACGGGCAATCGCACCACTGCTGATTTCCAATGTTTCCCCGTTTTTTGTACTTGTCATTAAACGGATTCCCCTTTGCCAAACCATTGAGTTGTCCTTATTGATTGGTGTCGGAGTAAGAAATCCTGCACCCCTTCCACCTCAAGGTGCAGCTATCTTGTCTTAAAGGTACTCGAGGGTGAGCTCTGACTCTATGGGCCGGTCAGGGGTCACTTTCCCTCCCGTACACAGTGATCTCTAGTATATGGCAATACTGAATCCAATTTGAAAATGACCTGAAATGCTGTGGTAAAAGACAGACACACTTACACTAAAAATTACCCAATCTTTATGCTAATAGAATTTCCGCAGCTTGTATTATTTCCCATGTATAGGATGTTGCACCTGCATCCCAACATTCTCTGAACCACTGGCCGCTCAATGCCATAGAAGGAAACTAACAATCAGGAAAAGTGTCATATTGATGGACTGTCTTCCGGGTACTTGTAGAGCTATGCAATAAATGAATCTACTAAGAAGGGATCCCAATGCAGCTGCCTGAACACCCCCTTCCTCACATTATATACAGCCCTTGTTCTCAAGGAGCCACTATTCTGGACAAGTTACGTCAGTCTCATTCTTGAAACCCATTTGCAAGGCATGGGAGTGGCTGTACATCAGCAGGAGGGATGCACCCATCACAGAAGGACATGTCGAGAAAAGACTGTGCCTAGCCCTGGTAGAATTCTCTGGTTCCCATGCTACCAAATAATAACACAGTCCCTCTGAACAAAAACACCTGTAAGGAATTGAAGCTTTCTTAGATAGCCCTGAGATACATAGTTAGACGCAGGGGTCGCGCCACACAGGCAGCTGTAGTTTTGGGTTATGGGGCAGTCATCAGAGTTGCAGATGTGTGCCTCGCAAGCATTTCTGCAGATATTCACAGAAATGTCTTTGGCACTGAAGTGGTTACGGTAGGGAGAACAGGGAATGGGAAAGGGAATCATTGGCTAGCTATGGCAATCCAGCCCTATGTGCGATAGTGAACTCGTTTAAGAGGATATAACAAGCTTCTGTGATAGCCCTTTAGCCCTGGTGCCTTACTGGATGTACTTAATAATGGATCACTGATGCTTTACCAGCTGTGCCTATGCACAAGTAATGCCTTACTGTCCCTGTATGATCCAGTAGTAAAATGGACCCACCAGCTCTGCCAGGCCCAGTACCCCAATGCCTTACCCGCTCTTCCTTATCATGCACCAATAGCAGCCGGGATCCTCTGGAAGCGCAGTCTTCATTGCTCTGGCTCCAGTTCTCCGCTCGTGCTGAGAAGTGATAGCACTTTCCTGCATGCAGCTCCCATTGGTTGTCAATCACTGTAGGCGTAGACGCTGCTGGGAAAGGACAGCCAGAAGTTACCTGCTGTTTAGGCTCACACTGAAACGGATACCGTTGCACCATTCTTTGTGTATTTTCTAGAAACAAGGGGCAGCTCTTGTCCCTCCCTAACAAGGAAGACAGAAGTAAAAGTAAGTTCCTGATACACTCTCTTGCCACACACACTCTCACGGCACTCACTTATGAAACACACACACTTATGGCACACACACACGACACACACTCTTACGGCACACACTCTTGTGGCACATGATATTATGACACACACTCAGAAGCATTGTACATCTTCTATACGAACCGTACAAGTACATGCAGGAGATGTCCATGTTCAGCATATACACTAATGTACATATGAAAACTCATATCAAAGTCAGAACTGATATGGAAGTCACTTTTTATATGTTTAGCAAACGAGCAGGAGATGCAAAGTGTGTACATGTATGAACTGTAACACTTTTATATGCCTCCTAAATGTATACAAACTCACATTAAAGTGACTTCACACCAAACATACAATCATGGCAGGCACACACCAAACACTCATATGCCTTACACCATAGATTTGTATGATACACGCTTTTACTACACAATCACCTATGTATATAAAGGCTAAAAGACATGCACTAAATGAATGGCCATCCTATACTCTAACTGGACTTGCATGTACATGAAATTAACATTATGTACATATATGCATACACTACTATAACTATAAAAACTTACATTAAAGTCAGGACTAAGTTTGATGTGAATGTTCATATGCACCTAAGGCATTTGCGATTTAAATTGCGCACATGTATGAAATCGAAACCATGTGAGTCATATGACAAGTTCATATGCTGATACACTCATAAGGCAAACACTCATACCGCATAGGTTATATGTCATACTCCCAACATCTCCACAAAAAAAATGGAATTCAGTATTTAAAAAAACGTTTTTTAAAAGAGTTTAGGTAATAAAACTAAAAGTACATCTACAAGGAGTGGGAAAACAACGTTAAGGAAGAAACACTCACTGTATACCACAACAAATGCAACTTGAAACTCCAAGTATAACACTCACTACATCCTACTACACATCCAACCTTAACACTCACTGTTATGTTGGCAGCCCTCGGCCTGCGCGCGCGGGGGCTGGCAGAATGCTGGTAGGCCGCGCGGCCTGTTGCGCAGCTCCAGCGGGAGCCGAAGAATCATACACCCACACAGGTTGCTGGTCGGCCCCCGAACTGCCTCCCGAACGCGGGGGCGGGGCTTTTATTTAGGACGCCCTGCGTCACCGCGTAGCGGGACGCAGGGCGGAACTTAACACTCACTTTAAGTATTAGGCTGTTTAGATCGCTTTCAGACAAAAATAAACATTTTCTTCAAGATAGATGTCAGTTTCTTGAGCAAGTGAAACCTGCAGGGAACTAGGCTAAACTTCAATGTAGACAAAACAGTAGTTCCCCAATGTAAAAGGTTTTTCCTGGGCGAGTTCCTGTTCTCTGGAACGTACGTAGGAGGTTTTATCGAGTTATGATCGAAGTAAGGTTTAGTTTATTATTAGAAATACAAGTATTCTTCATTGCTGGCTGATTATTATCACACTCATCTTCCTGCCTCATGATGACTCAGTAATCACAAAAGTGGGCTTGGATCCTGACTAACTGCTTAGGATTCTTTATCTGTTTGTTCGGCTTCTCACTCTCTGTGGGGCCACTCCCGACTGAGGCAACAGGCCTGCTTTTCCATTCTGCTGACATATTGCAATTGGAACAGACAGCTAATAGACAAAGTTTGCTGCATAAAATCACACAAATGAAGCCACAATGGCACGGGCCTTGCTTCCTGATTCTGCTTTGTTTTGAGGTTGCAATGATCCTTATGCAGAACACTCAAATTTTCTGTGGCCATGTTTGAGAAGGCCATCCAGTCTTGTATTTGACTCATTGGATTCTGGGACTTGTTTATAATTTCCCGTTTAAAATGTAGGAAATCTGCAAGTCCCAGAATTCCAAACTGAACCAGAACTGATGGCCTTCTCACTGGCCCTATGAAACTCTGCTAATCGCGTGGATGCCTAACCACACATTGTAAATGCTTAAGAGAAAGAGTCAACCCTCATGTTGCCTTTAAAGTGAGATTAATCATATAAACTGAAAAAAAACAGAGTGTGATGTCCTTGTCCGCAGAGCCTAACCTTCACTGTATGTTAATTCTGTGTATTCTCAAACATCACATTGCTTTGGAAAATAACAAGAATGTTCCCCTTCCAGTGGGTGGTATTATGACTATATGCAGTAGAGACATGTTGACTTGAGAATCAGCAATATTTCAAAGGGTGCTGATCACCTTTAACACACTTTGCGCCTCATTATGTGTTGTGTGGTTGTGATGTTGGAAATGCATTGGAGGGACAGGGCCTCCATGTCCTTGTCCTGTACGCCCTTATCATGTGTGTTCTGTTTTATTTTCTGCACAGGAGTCTAGTTGGGACCCTTGGCAGTGCAGCTCTCCTCTTTTCTTTTTGTTTGTGGTGAACAGAGACCCTTGGGATACCCTTATGGCACCCAGGGGTGGGGGGTACAGCCCTGTACCCTTAGTGTATGTTTTTGGGCACCTGTGTGTTGCCCACAGAGCAGGGTATGGGCTGTTGGCAGCTTCATGCTGATATGACAGGCGCTCTGAGTATCCTCCATTTTGGGATACCCAGGCCCGGCCATAAGAATCAGTGGATTCCTGATAGAAGGCAAGATGGCACCTGTGGCCGATTGGTTTCTATTGCTGTTACCTTGTTTTCCCAAAGTCCTGGGAAGCTCTGACTCTGTTCCTTCCCCTGACTAGCTGTTGGGTGGAAGAACCATATATGGTATGTGGGGACGTCCAGGCTAGACTGGCTGGAGCCTTCCCCGTGAATGTATGTTGTGGGTACACCCTTGGGGTGCAACCTGTGTGAATAGAGTATGTGACCAATATGCATTCTATGTTACGGGTGCCTGGGTTCTGTGTGTGTGATACAATGAATGAGACAGCCCTGCCTGAAACTGACATGAATACAGTGTGGTGTGCTGAAAATCCACATTCATTGTTATGGGTGTCTGGGTGGAGGTGAATGGTCTAATTGCCGGTGAGCCTGATCGGCTGCCTACCTACATGAATGCCCTTCTGTGTGATTGGATGACTGAGCGTGGCTCAGCCAGAGTGAATGAAAGACAGATGTGTATATCTGGAGACCCCCCACTTTCCAATTTGTTCAGAAGCTGATGTTGAAACTTGAAGCTGATCATTGAAGCTGAGCTGGAGGAAGAAGATTGCTGCTGCATTTAATTCGATGTAATCCAAGAACTGTTGAATCTGTCGAGGACTGATCCAAGAGTGGACCTTTTTAGGAGACCGCTCCCCGAGCTACGAGGGACCATCATGGAAAACGTTTTTTCTTCATTGAGGGACCCTGGAAGCCAGTTCTATGAGTCTGACATCCGGAGAAGGAGTCCGCCGAGAATCCTGAAGAGAGCGCCTTGACATCGAGGATCGTCGAAGTCCATTGGTGTCGACTGGGTTTCGGAAGATTTCCATGACCGCTGGAAGCAAAGTTCAATCGTGTCACCCAGAAGAGGGGACACCTTGATGCCATGCTGCTCGACGGCCAGAACCAAAAAGCTCTGCATTGCCTAAGAACATTTGAACGAGGGATCCCTTGCCATCAACGTCGACCACTTTGTCCCGCCGGAGAAGGTTGAGGTCGCCGGCTACCAAGATAAGTCCGCCGGTGAGTTTCCCCCCACCAGAAGCTGACAAAGAGGTCACAAAGACACTGAGGGAGCGAAGGTCCGAGGTCCAGCCTGTGGTTGATTCCTGATCGGCAAAGCTATCCCGAGGTAGGTGATGCATCTGCAGCACCGACAAACCAGAGGACCGCTGAATACAACTCCTGACGCCCGCTGCTTGGCCTGCATTCATCACTGCCGAAGGTCTTTAAAGTCCACAGGATCTTACTTGCGGCACTGAACACTTTGCATGGAGGTCTACTGCATGCCTCACCTTCCTAGGGCTTCCACCATCAAGAAAACAATTGTCGAAGAGCACCACAAAGGTTGAAGCTGCTGTATCGGCACCAGTGCAGTGTTCCACTTTTCTGTGAGAATCTCGACGCCCAGTGGCTCCTTCTTCAAAAGGGGTCCATCCTCGAAGGATACTGTTGATGATCCATCAAAGAAACTCTTCCACTTCAGGCACATTGAGGTGGATGAACTTTTAACCAAGAAGCAAGACTTATTGAGCATTTATGGACTGGCTAGTTAATTCTTTTATTACAGGCTACCCAGGTGGGCGTGTTCCTCATTCAGAATTGTGCATCTGTATCCAAAGAAAACATTCTGCCTTACTTAACCTTACCTGCCTTCCTTCCTTATTATCTATGCTGATACACCTTACTGAATGGTTTGTATGCTCTATTATAACTGTCAGCAGTTGATGCATGTTAAAGAAATCTAAAGTCTAAGGACCTCATTACACGTTATGCGGTAAACCATGGTGTTAATAGCACCATGGTTGCCGCCGGTATACTGGTACCACCGTGGAGAAAAGTGGAATTACCACCCCATTCCAAGGTTGGCGGGGCGTTAATTCCCCCTTTCTCCATGGCCCTTCCCCATTCCCATTTTTGCCCCATAGGGCTCAATAGGAATGGGGAAGGAGCTAATTACGGTACCGCAAATTGTGGTACCCTAATTAGCACCAAGGTCCCTTTGCGGGTCCCAACTTTAACGGCTGGTCTACACCAGCCGTTAAGGTCGGGTCCCGCAAAGGGACCTCGTAGTAAGGCGGTAAGGGTTTACCGGTACCGGTGCCCTTACCGGTACCAGTAAACCCTTACCACCTACCGTGTAATGAGGCCCTAAGTGTGGTACCACATAGAATTGTATAGATTTGTTATTATAGAATTACTAAAGCACAAAGTATGTTATTGAATTGTGTATATATCTCTGAATCTTATTTTTATATAAAGAACTGAGTTAGTGACTAACATAGTGTGTGGACATTCCTTTGAAGGGGTTTAGGCACTCACTGTACTTAAGAACTAGCCTGCATCACCTCCTGATCGTTTAAGCCTTGGTTGCTCATCCATAGCTACCATATAGAGAACCTTGGCTGGGGTGCTCTGTGTCTCTACTCTACCATATAGGGGGCAGAAATACAGATACCCCCCCTCCAGTCTTCACATTGGTGGCAGTGGGGGATGCTAATGGTTTTAAGCTCAGTGCGTAACCTTGCCACCTTCAAAATATCCACACTTGATTTGAGGTTTAGTTGTGTATGGTAGTATACTTACATTACAAGTAATGGAATCTATTGCAAATGGCAAACTGACAAGGATGAGCTTAGAGGCTCTCCAGAGTGCTTGTGAAGCCAGAGAGTTAGACTTTGAGGATATGTCTAGGGCAGAGCTTATAGCTGCCTTGTGGACTGCCAGACTGAAGGTGATGCTCTTGATAAAGGGGGGGATGGAACCAATGAGGACCCTACCACTTGGGTAATTACTGAATCTGTTTCTGGGATTGTCACCTCTCCTGTCGCCTCTATTTCTAAACCTCACACTACTCTTCAGGTGGAGGCCCTGAAGATTGAACTTTTAAAATTGGAGCTACAAAGGGAACAGTTAGCATTTCAATACAAAACGTTGGAAACAGAAGCGGAGTTGAAAAAAGAGGAACCGGCAAAACAAGCAGTACTCAAGGATAGAGACACTGAACATCAAAGACTCCAGCTAGAGAAAGCTACAGTGGAGACTTCAGCTAGACCAGTTGGGTGTGTCTGTCTCATGCCATTAAATTTGTGACAGATTTATTAAATGTTTATGTGGAGAGATCAGATATTCTCCAAGGGTTCTAAGCCTTTGAGATGGCTTGTGAAATCAATTATGTAGACTGACAGGATTAGGTTAAGAGTTTGTTAAGTAGAGTGCATTAGACTAGTTATGACTGCATTCTGAGGTTGAGCATGGGTGAAAGGGGCCATTATGAGTGCATGAAAGCTGCTTTGGTTGCCAATGTTGGCAAGACACCTACCCAATACTTAAAAGGTTCAAGGAATATAAAAAGAGAGAGAATTTGTCTTGGGTTGACTGGGTGAGGGCCGCACATATTAACATGATGGGGTGGATTGATGGATACAAGGTGAAAACGTTAGTTGAATTGTCCCACCTTTTGTTTTTTGAGCTTTTTCTGAAGCCCGTTCACCAGAGCTGCATCTGTACATTGCTGACCAGAACATTTTGGATGCCTTTAAGCTGGCCTAGCTGGCTGACAAGTGGGTCTCCCACCGGATGTCCCTTAAGGATCCCAGTGTAAAGGACAAGGACAAAAAGAAAGGGACCTCTCAGAAGGCTGAGGAGTCCAATAAGCAATCACTGTCAAGTAAACCTAAACACCCCTCTCCTAAGACCCAAATTTCTAGTGGCGATAAGTCTCATGGGTGTGGGAGCAAGAGTAGCAGTTCTTCTGCAGCAAAGCAGGCTCCCAGTGGCTCCAGTACAGTACCTCACATTCCTGGCACTTGTTGGGACTCTGGGACTCTGGACCACAAGAAGGGTGACCCCAAGTGTAAAGGTAAGGCACTTGGAGTCCAGGCTGTCAGCCTGACCTACACTTGCTTCATGCCTGAGGTGGAGACCACTGTCCTCCCCTCCTCTCCAGGAATCCCCCGTCAGTGCTCCTGCAGAGATTTCCCTAGTGTCCCTTAAGGCCTGGGACCAGTACTCAGAAGTACTGGCTACCATCTCACAGAATACCCACCGATTTTTACAAAGTGTCCTCCTGAATGGCCAGCCTTCCACTGGTTTGAGAGACACTGGGGCAAGCATGACAGTGGTGGACAGGACCCTGTTCATGCCAGATGACTATGTAGGTTCTCCTCTGAGAACTACCAGGTTAGCTGGTGGGCCTCCCACAGTATCTCCTATCCCTCTAGTCATCATACAGATTGAGGACAAGACAGCAAAGCTTCCTGTCCTGGTTCAGGACAATGTGCCTGCCCATATATTACTGGGTAATGACTTAGTAGAGTTGGGGTTGATCTCTGATGGGCTACCGCTGACTGCTGCTGCAGTCACTAGGTCCCTGGTCAATCAGGGTCTGACTGCTAGTCAGTTACCCACGCCAAAGGGGAGACCCAAGGCAGAACAGAAGAGCAAGAGACCACCTCTGTGAAGGATGCTCCTTCTCTTCCTGCTGTTTCAGCAACACCCACTGGGATCCAAGCTCCGGATGGGTTACGCCCAGTGATAACCCTAGACTCAACTGCTGAGGGAGAAGAGCCAGAAGACCCTTCTCATGGAGAGGTACTCAACCCAGAGGATCACCCTGGCCTTCAATGCCTGCTGGCTGAAGGTGGGCCCTCTAGGGGAGACTTCTGTAAGGGTCAGAGAGAGTGCCACTCTCTCTATGGTCTAAGAGAAAATGCCCAATACAAGGTGAAGTACCTAGGTCATTCAAGATCTATTGGGGGTGGGGGGGGTGAGCTCCTTTGTAGTGAGCACGCTAAGCCTGAACCTGGTGCCCTCAAAAGGTTGTTGGTACCCAAGGTTTACAGGCCCTTCCTTCTGCAGTTGGCACATGAGGTGCCCTTAGCTGGTCATCTTGGCACTAAGAGGACCAAGGAAAGGCTCTCTGCACATTTCTACTGGCCCTGGATGGGAGCAGAAGTGGAGTCCCACTGCCGGACTCGTCCCACTTGTTAGATATCTGGCAAGACTGCAGGCAGTGTCATTGCCCCAATGCAGTCTTTGCCAGTGGTTGGCACACCATTTGAGAGGGTTGGCATCAACATTGTCGGTCCCTTGGACCCTCCCACATCAGGTGGACACAGGTTCATCCTGATATTGGTTGATCATGCCCCCAGGTACCCTGAGGCTATACCCCTTCAGACCGTAACTGCCAAGGTGGTTGCCAGGGCTCTCCTGGGCATTTTTACCAGAGTTGGTTTCTCTAAACAGGTGGTCTCTGACAGAGGATCCAACTTCATGTCTAGTTACATGCAAGCAATGTGGAAGGAATGTGGTGTAACACATACGTTCTCCACCTCCTACTTCCCCAGACCAATGGTCTGGTTAAGAGGTTTAATACGACTCTCAATGGCATGCTGTGTGCTTTGGAAGAGCCCCTAGGGAGGAAATGGGATCTCCTCCTACCATGCCTGCTGTTTACCTACAGAGGTGACTCAAGAAGGTGTTGGTTTCAGCCCCTTTGAGCTTCTCTTTTGACATTCAGTGAAGGGGCCCCTTGCCTTAATCAGAGAAGGTTTGGAAGCCACCCCTCCAGGTCCTGACAAGCAAGTGGGTGAATATTTTTTCACCTCAGAAGGAGGATGGCACAGATGATGGGCCAGGCATCAGCAAATATTAAGGCAAGCCAAGAATTAAATAAATACTGGCATGCCCTTTAATCCTCTCAAGTGGATTGGACCCCAGACCAGGAAATCCTTGTGATGGAGCCTACCAAACCTAGAGTTCTGCCAGATAAGTGGACTGGACCTTCTGGATAATATCCACGATGGAGGAGGTCAACTATCTGGTTGACATGGGAGTCCGTGGGGTAGCCCCATAGGTAATCCATATTAACAGGCTCAAGCCATTCCACAGAAGAGAGGACGTCTCATGTTTTCTGCTAGCTTCAGAGCAAGAGGAGCATGAGAGTGAGCTGATTCCTGATTTGCTGCATAGCAACCCACAGGATGGCTCAGTGGAGTGAGTACATCTCTCTTCAGATCTGACACCAGAGCAGCAGTGGGCCTGCAGGGCTTTGATCCGGCAGTATGCCCCTCTGATCTCATTGACACCAGGCCTCACCCCGTGGTGTAGGCATGAAATTGACACTGGTGACAGTGTACCTGTCAAAGGTAGATGCTGTCGGATGTCAGACACTGCTAGGAACCACATCCAGGCAGAGGTCGCCAAGATGTTGGATCCGGGTGTAATTGAACCCTCAACCAGCCCCTGGTCCAGCCCAGTTGTCCTTGTCCCTAAGGCAAGTTCCCAGGCAGGTATCAAGGGTTGGAGGATTGGACTACAGAGGAGTCAACACAGTCACCAAGATTGATTTTCACCCATTGCCCAGGGCTGGTGAGCTTGTGGACACCATAGGTGCTACCAAATTTGTATGCACCTTTGACCTCACATCAGGCTATTGGGTAATAGCTCTGAAGGACCAGGCCAAGGAAAAAATGTGCTCTCAACACCTGAGGGACTCTGCCAGTTTAGAGTCATGCCTTTTGGGTTGAAGAATGCCCCTGCCACCTTCCAAAGGTTGGTCAACCATGCACTCAATGGGCTGGAGGCCTTTTGTGTCGCATATCTAGATGACATTGCTGTCTATAGTTCCACCTCGGGTGAGCATTTGACTAATTTGGACAGGTGTTGCAGGCTTTGAAAAGGGCTAACCTCACTATCAAGGCCAGCAAGGGACAGATAGCTCAGGGGAAAGTCACTTACCTTGGTCATGAGGTAGGAGGGGGTCAAATCCAACCTCTCCTCAGTTAGGTACAGGATGTACGTGACTGGGAGACTCCCAATACTCAAACCCAAGTGAGAGCTTTTTTGGGCCTCAATGGGTACTACCGAAACTGCATGGCAGACTATGGCACCACAGCTGCCCCTCTGACAGCTCTGACATCACCCAAGCAACATAGAAAGGTTAATTGGGCTGAAGACTGTCAGAAGGCCTTTGTTGGCATGAAGGAAAATGTGTGCAGGGCACCTGTGTTGTGTACTCCTAATTACAGCAAACCCTTCATTGTTCAAACTGGTGCCTGTGACACCGGAATTGGAGCTGTCTTGTCCCAGCTAGATGACAAAGGGAGAGAACATCCCATTATATTCATCAGTTGACAACTCAAACATATATAACTTAGGTGGGCACTGTTGAAAAGGAATGTTTCAGCATAGTTTGGAGCCTTAAGCATTTTAGGCCCTACCTTATTGGGTCTACCTTCATGGTCCAAACCAACCATACGCTTTAAAGGCCTTCCTAAGAGAAGGGTGAAAACCCTAGACTGCTCCGGTGGTCCATTAGCCTGGAAGGGTTAGACTTCACAAATGAGCATAGACCACGGAAGAGTGCATCAACAATTCCGAACGCTGAATTGTTGATGCACAAAGAATTAAATTGCAGCTCATCAAGCGCATCAAGATACTTGTGTTGATTTACATTGAATAAGAATGGAAGCCTATCAACTTATCTTTGCTAAGAGAATACTACTTTCGAGGCTAGTGCAACTACCCAGAGCCACCCTATGTCCACTGTATGTTGTGGGTACACCCTTGGGGCGGGACCTGTGTGAATAGAGTGTGTGACCATTCTATGTTATGGGTGTCGGTATTCTGTGTGTGTGACACAATCAATGAGACAGCTCTGCCTGAAACTGACATGAATGCAGCGCAGTGTGCTGAAAGGCTGAGTACTTGCCCCAATCCACATTCCTTGTTATGGGTGTCTGGGTGGAAGTGAATGGCCTGAATGCCGGTGAGCTTGATTGGCTGCCTGCCTGAATGAATGCCCTTCTATGTGATTGGCTGACTGAGCCTGGCTTAGCCAGAGTGAATGAGGGACAGATGTGTATATCTGGGGACCTCTCACTTACCAATTTGTTCAGAAGCTGAAGTTGAAACTTGAAGCGGATCCTTGAAGCAGAGCTGGAGGAAGAAGATTGCTCCTGCATTTCCTTCAATGTAATCCAAGAACTGTTGAGTGTGTCGAGGACTGATTCAAGAGAGGACCTGGCTAGGAGACCTCTCCCCGAGCTATGAGGGAACATTGTGCAAAAACTGCTGTTCTTCATCGAGGCACCCTGGAAGCCAGTTCTGTGAGTCTGATGTCCGGAGAAGGGGTTCTCTGAGAAACCTGAAGAGAGCGCCTGGATATCGAGGATTATCGAAGTCCATTGGCATCGACCGGAGTTCGGAAGATTTCCTTGACCGCTGGAAGCCAAGTCGAATCGTGTCGCCCAGAAGCGTGGACACCTTGACACCATGCTGATCGACGCCCAGAGTCAAAAAGCTTGGCATTGCATAAGAACATTTGAACGAGGGCTCCCTTGCCATCACCGTCAACCACTTTGTCCCGCCGGAAAAAAGTCAAGGTTGCCGGCTACCAAGGAAAGTGGGTTTCCTGCCACCATAAGCTGCCAAAGATGTCCCGAGGACACTGACGGAGTGAAGATCCGAGGTCCAGCCCGTGGTTGAATCCTGATCACTGAAGCTATCCTGAGGTATGTCCTGCGACTGCTGTACCAACAAGCCAGAGGACCGCCGAACGCAACTCCTGACTCCCACTGCCGGGCATGCATCCATCACCACTGAAGGTCTTTCAAGTCCACAGGATCTTGCGACACCGAACACTTTGCATCGAGGTCTACCACACGCCTCACCTTCCCAGGACTTCCACCATCGAGGAAACTATCGTCAAAGAGCACCGCGAAGGTCGAAGCTGCTGTATTAGCACCAGTGTTTCACTTTTCTTCGAGGATCTCGACCCTCAGTGACTCCTTCTTCAAAAGGGGTCCATCCTCAAAGGATACCATTGAAGAAACACTTCCACTTCCGGTACATTGAGGTGGTTGAACTTTTTAAGCAAGAAGAAGGATTATTGAGCATTTATGGACTGGCCTTGTTAATTCTTTTATTCGAAGTTGCCCAGGTGGGGGGATCCTCATTCAGAATTGTGCATCTCTCTCCAAAGAAAGCATTCTGCAATCGATTAACCTTAACCTACCTTCCTTCCTTATTATCTATGCTGATACACCTTACTGAATGATTTGTATGCTCTATTATAACTGTCAGCAGTTGATGCATGTTAAAGGAATCTAAAGTCTAAGTGTGGTACCACATACAATTTTATAGATGTGTCATTATAGAATTACCAAAGTACAAAGTATGTTATTTAATTGTGTATATATCTCTGAACCTTATTTTTATATAAAGAACTGTGCTAGCACATAACATAGTGTGTGGACATTCCTTTGTGGGGGCTTAGGCACTCACTGTACTTAAGAACCAGCCTGCATCACCTCCTGAGAGCTTAAGCCTTTGTTGCTTGTACATAGCTACCACATAGAGAACCTTGGCTGAGGTGCTCTGTGTCTCTACCCTACCATATATGGGGCGGAAATACCGATACCCCTCCTCCAGTCTTTACAGTGGTAACTCTGGAACGGGCTGAATTTGGGAATAACACCTGTTTACTGCTCTGCCCAAAATATGGGTTTCCCCCACTACAGACAGGCTTTCGAAAAGGTTACAATTCCATCAATAACATATTCCTTATCCAATTCCTCATAGAAGACACCAAACCAAAAAAAAAAAAACAATAATCAATTATATTGCTGCTACGTCGATTTTAGCAAGGCCTTCAACATGATCCCACGCCCTCTACTCTGGGAAAAATTACTTAAATGGGGGATCGATCCACTTCTCTTACATCATATACAACAACTTTACACAGATACTACTGTGTTGATTCACATGAGCCAATGCCAATCAGGATCTTATTCCAGCTTAATTCTGACCACAAGGGGTCTAAAACAAGGCTGTCCACTAGCCCCAATATTATATAATCTGTTTACTTCAAATATAAAAGCCCATGTAGCATTGGCCAGAAACCTTTCTCCTAAAATAAAGGGTGAGATAATTGCCTGTATCACATACGCAGACGATACAATCCTATTAGACAAGACCCTGATAGGACTCCAACGCACCATAAATGCCCTCCTGGACTACACAAGAACAAATAAAATCCAAATAAACACAGGGAAAACAAAATTGATGCACCTAGCGGGCAAAACCAATAGGAAACCACTAATGATTTGGAGGCTTGGCAGCCCAAAACTGGAAACAGTGATGGAATATAAATATTTAGGCTTTTCGATAAAATCTGACCCCACGAAGAACTAATATATGGACACCACCTTCATTAAGGCATGGAAAAAATGTATGGTGGCAAAACAATTTATTGTTAAAGTGGAGGGCATAATGTTCAAGCCCTATTGGAGATCACCCATACCAGTATAGTCCTTAGTATAACATATGGACTATCAGCTCCTCCATATCGCCTCGTAGAATAGACAGAATTGAGGCAAAAATCCTTCAAACCATTATCAACCTCCCTTCTTCCATTGTAGTTGAGGCACTATGACTCACTTATCACTACTTGGGGCATAGAGCGCTTACTCCTTTATATCAAACTTATGCCCACGTATAATAACACAAATCACATCCTGAATCTGTTATGTGAAAAGATGCTATCAGGACACAAAAACTATTATTTGATGGAACTTCACTAGGACGCTTTTGACATGGCTACTTTACTAAATCTAGATATGAAAATCTTAGTAAAAGAAAAGGTGAAGGGCTATGATAATAGCCTACAGATATCCGGTCATTGCATCGACAACCAAAGCATCTAATGCCATACCATCTAAAAAAAGCATCTTAAAAAAAAGCATCTAATGCATTTTTTTTAGATGTTAAAGGGTTTAGTTTAATAAAAATGAGTTTTAAAGGTTAAAAAAGAGCGTTGGGGGATCCCCCCATTAAAAAAAAAAGAAAAACAAATGCATTAGTTGCATTTTTTTAGATGCTTTTTTTTAGATGGTATGGCATTGGATGCTTTGGCTGTCGATGGAATGACTATAAACCGAGCTACAACGTCTCGACAAGTTAAACTCGACCTCTAGATATAGGGAATACTCACATCAGAGCTTTTTAGCTAATGCCCCTTGCAGCTACCTAACCAGATATAGCTCAATTGAACTTTGAACTTAAATGATTTACTCTGTGCCTCAGATTAAATCGTCTCTCCACCAGAGAACTAACTGGTGCATGCTCAGGAATTACACCTGAGCAGCGGAACTGTCTTTTATGTAAAAAATCAACAGAGACCCAACAACACCTCCTGACCTCATGTCCAGTACTAAAACCTCATTATGTGAGGGGCTATTCACAGGCTGTGTCAAATATCGATTCCATAGAAACTGACCAATTCTGGTCCAACATCAAGGGTGCTACATCAATGGTATTAGTCGCTGCAGCTCAGCATATCTGGAAGGCTGCTGCCTTGATGTTTTAACTTTCTCTCTAAAAACACACCAAAGTACCGATTTTGGAAAACCTCTCACAAATCCGGGTATCTTTCGAGAAGATTTCCCAACTATGGGATTAACTAATTTCTTTTGCCCTTTAGAGGTCCCCTATAGTTCGTTTAAAGCCTTTTTTGTTTTTTTTGTTTTATTTGTTTTGTACTATTTTACTTAGCTATTACATTACAATATCTAAATTTCAATGTATTGTATTTTACTGTATTTTATGTATTCAAATGTTCTTAAAGTTTAAGTTAACTAAATGCACAATAAAAATAAATATATATGGGTTTTGAAACCCATAAAAAAAAACCAGGCTGTAAATGGAGGTACTAATGGCGGAACTGAATCACGCAGTACCACCCTGTGCGGTAGCATGACCCCAATGGAGTCCAATGTAAAATGGGGAATAGGTGGGACTCTAAATACTCTGGAAGGTGACTGTTACGGCATGTCTTGATGGAAATTGAGTTTGGCGGTATTACCATAACTAATACCGCCAAACCCATAATGAGGGTCTTTTCTTAGGATGTTTCTTCACCATCTAGAACAAATTACCTGCAGAGATGAGAAATATCACAGTGTCTCTGGAGTTCAAAAAGCATTTGAAAACTTTTATTTCAAATCTTTATGTAACAGTCTTTGAGCTTCCTGTTTACTTTGAATGTGTAGTATGTAGTTTCCATTTAATAGGTATCGTTTTTTTTTTTAAATAACATATCCTATTATTCACCGCTCTGAAATGTCAAGACCATCTTATTAATTGCTCCCGATTCTACGCTTCCAACAACATAGACATTATCTAAATGTGTGGCTTGGTATAGATGTAGCTAATTGGCTAACATTTGAAAAATGGATTCATTTTTTTGGCATTTTATATTTCCCATTTGGGTTTTTACACTAAATGGTAGTGTAGTTGTGCAACCACTAACCATAAATCACTTAAAAGAGGGCAGTCTTGCTAAACACAATACTTGTTTATGTGTTATGTGAGTTTTTATGGAAGAAAGAGACTGCTACGCAGGGACAATGGTTGATTGCCTGATCGGCCGGTGGGGCTGGGCAATAATTAATACCTCACACGCATATCAATCCTGATGTGTCTTTCAATGCCGGATTGTACATGTGCCCTTTGCCATATCCCTTAAATTACCCTTTGACACACCTCCAGGGAGCAGATTTGCTGCCTTGATAAAGATGTGTTGCTTTTGCCAACCTCCGAACTCCACATGAATACATGTTTACCTTATTATGTTTTGGCCGTTATTCTCTGTGCTATTACCGTCACATGAATTAGAGTTAACGCTTGCAGTAACACTCATGGATTATTTAGTGGGACAGCGAGCCCCCATTTTGGAAAACGACTGCATGGGTCCATCATGCCACCATTTTAACCGAAGTTAACTTTCCCACTGAGAACCTAATGATTTTTATATCATGGGCTTTAACACACATAATTGGGCACAGTGGTAAAACGGGCGGTATTTCTTAATCTACCACAGGTTTTACGTTACCACACACTCATAAAAAGGGCCGCTGAATGACTTTAGAAAAATACATGGGCCTGGCTGTCTCTGTTCCTTCTGAGCTCTGGCAGCGGGTACTACTTTTTAATTATTGTTTTTATTTATTGTGATATTAGTCAGAATTTTGACTTTTTACACAAAAATACATTCTACAGATAAAAAGCAGCGGGTACTACTGAAACCAAATTGCCACCACCCTCACTCCATTGTTGAGTTTCGAACACATGATGCACAGGAGATAGAACATACGAGCACGTTTACCAGACATGTTGGAATCGCAGCCATTTCCACACAGTCTCCTGATTTCGTGCTTTTCCTGATGTGGCCTGAATGCCGCTGAAACAGAAAAGGCAAACAAGAGGAGAAGGGGATTATTTGAATGCACAGGGACAGTTGAGAAGCAGCATTGAGAACACAGATTTTGACTTGAGCACCCAGCATGCTTCACTCAGGTCCTTCCAGGTCCCAGAAGGCATAGCTTGATAATGGCTGTGCTACGCTCTAGGCATGTGGCATCAATATTCCTGCAATGCTACCCAGTTCTGAATTGTACCACCCAAGCTCTGAACCCCACGGACGTGGCATAGTGGCAAAGCAATATGTGCACCCCTTTTATTGCAGGCGCCTAGACACATCTGAAAAGTTTGGGAGACGGATTGGTTGCAGGTATTTTAGCAGTTTTTGGTGAACATATTAGTGTCTGTAAAGGTAGTGATGCCTACTGGGTTCCCCAACAACAGTTGTCCCCCTACAGAGAGATCATTGTATGCGATGAGGTCACCAAGCTCTCCAGGAAGCTGGCCTTGTATTTATTTCAGACTGCTTTACTCTATCAGGGAATCGCCAGTATTCTTGGCCACACATTAAAAAAAGGATCTGTTTGCACAAAAAAGTCCTATGTGTTTGAGCCCCAATATATAAATAAGACACAATGCTTTGAATGGTCACAGATTTTTAATTTGATAGGGTGTGTGACCTCCTCACAGAACCAACGTCATGTCAGGACTGTCATTTCACGCATGCGCGTTTTCCCCAATGCAAGGAAATGACATATTTGCACATTTCTGTTCTATGCCGCTATTGTTTACATTTGTAATTTCGGCTGTTAGGTGGCACCTGCGCCACCTATAAGCCAAAACTATGGCATTACAGTACAGATAGGGAGAAATTGGCACGAGGAGGGGCACACAGCTCGTAGGAGCGGTTTGGGTATTTGCCCATCCATTGACTGCCCATGGCCATTCTAATCCCTACTGCCATTCCCACCCAGTTCCTGCCCCTCCCGCACAAAACACCTCTTTATGGGATCTCTTTGAGCTATCTTTATTAAGCCTTACCATCAAACTTTGCACCCGAAGTGCCTGCCGGTGTTTTCTCAAAGCAGTCTTCTGAGGTGTATTATCTTATATGGAGGTGTAAATCAGCTACAGGTGTAATACAAATGCCCAAACCAGGTCTGCCTTCAGTCACTCCATTTATAAGCACTGTGCGTGTCCTTCACTGAAGTCCTGTTAAAAGCCAGCATGGGCAAGGCCAACACTTTTGGCTTGTGTATAAATATTAGGCATTTGCCAGACACTGCTATGAGATACCCTCGAACTCGCAGCGTTTTGCACCTGCTACCATCAATGGGCAATGAATACCACTACGGCAGTGCCTGGCAAGTGAATGTCCCATGCTTACATAAAAGCCCAAACTGTTGGCATTGCCAATTCTTGTTTATGATACTGTTTTGGTTGAGGAGTTTTCAATGGCTCGGGGTAGAGATTGCTGGCTTTCTTGTAATCCTACCATGTTGACTGAATGTTAATTTGATGTATGATAAGAGTTGTTTCTTTTTTCTTTTTTTTTTTACAAAGAATATATCTCAGACTGGGCATTCCAGTGCATTGATTGGGTAAAACCTTACTTATGGTCCATGGGATTGAGGGGAAGAGGGGATCCAAACCCTGTCTCCCTCTCATTGGAGAGACATTTCTTTTCAGCAGCTGCCCCAGGCTGGGTGGACAGCTAAGGGGCAATGCTCGTGCCTTGGAAGCAAGACAGTGGTGGATACCTGATCCCACACTTAGAGGCTGTACTCCGGCATTACGCAAGCTTAGTTTGATTACAATGTCCAGTGATGGAGCTGCCTGTTCCCAATGTTTCCCTTGATGTTTTCTTCATTAGACCACAGTCCAAAGAATGCCTGGCCTCTGCGATCTTTCTTGCTTCGTTGGTTCTGATTTTAGCCACTGTAAATCGGCCCCCCTTTCCTAGTTTAACGCACTCATTTGGTTTGGCTCCCTAGTATAATACACTTCTCTGGTTTGCCTCCCTAGTATAATGCACTGCTCTGCATTGGTACAGCACACCACCTGCCCCACTGTCAGCTTCCCAACCCTGTTTCTCTCTTTTTGTCCGCTTCTTTTCCTTATAGAGTCCAGTTTATGTCTGACATACGACAATCAATTTCCAAGATAAATTCCCTGCATCCCCTTTTTTGCTGCAGAGAGGACCCCCAGCTTGTGCCTTACACAGCGTGTGCCATTAGCCACAGTCCCCCCATGACCCCTGACTTTCGACACAAGATTTAGTTACTTACCCCAAACACCGAGACCTATGAAAGCCAAGACTTCCAGAACGTGCAGGCTTCCCGTGAGCCACAAGAACCCTTGATGCCACCGGGGACACTGTGACTCCTCTGCAAAATGCAATGAGTGAGAGATGCATTGATAATTAGCGCGTGTGTACACAACACCCATACTGCTGTCTGTGCTACGTAATGATGAAGCCGTGCACCAATACACCTTTCATGCAGCAAGCACTAGCAAGTGACTTTATTTAGGAGAGAATTTGTACCAGTTCTGCAGCGTTTAAAAGAAAATTACACTTTGAAGAATTGTTTAGTAACCAATCTATCATGGCTGCCTGTTTGTTAGTACCCTCCTCCAGCGAAGCAGACCCCCGGCTTTGTGCCAAAACTTTGTTACTGCATGGAGCACTCCCCTTAATTGATGTTTCTCTATTTAATGACCATTGCACACGTGTCGAAGAGGGCACATTGCACAGGTTGCCAGTGATTACTGCCCAATGCCAATAATACTCTATCGGAAGTAGGCCAGATATTAGGCCTACCTGGAAAATATAATCAGGATTGCTACAGATAAAATATAATGTAGAAACAGGACTGGAAGCCAATGGATAGATGCGCTTAGATGCTGTTCCCCAGAAGATATACCAGAATGGTCAAAATCATGCGAGCATCAGGTGGCCAAACAGAACCAGGCCCAGCCACTATATTGAAGGACTGCTCTGTGAAGCTAGCCACTCCCATGATAAGAATGATCAGTGCTTCTGTAAACCCGGGGCAACACCCCAATCCTTGAAACATGTCACAGTGACCTCCATACTGAAGAAAATTAATGTAGGCCCCAATTTTCTCAATCTTGAATACACCCTTAATGGGCAAAGCATTGGCAAACGGAGAAGACAGGTATTGTGAGAATACAGTGAGATATAACCCCCAGATGGATAACAACCAATCAGGGTTTCAGTAGTTTACACATTCTGAAATGACCCTCTTCTTTATGAAAGAACCAATCCTAAATGCTTTACATAAAATTGCTGTCCCGTCTTGCTAGACCTGTTATCAGCCTAGTGCCATAGTTCACACTATCTTGCTAGATCGTCTCTATGGCAACCTGGTTATTGACAGCACTGCCCTTGCGTGGTTATCCTCCTTCCTTAGGGAACACAGCACTTCAGTGACGCTGGGTGAGTTAGCATCCAATCCATTTGGCTTGCTATTAGGGTTCATCTAAGGGTCAATCCTGTCACTGTGGCTAAATAATAGTTACATTTGACCATAACACTCTTTGCTTTATTCATTGTCTGCATCACTTTAGCTAAATGTGGAGAATATAGAGATGTGGTTCAAACTATCCAAAAAGCGTGTCACCCTTGCGAACCTACCTAATTATTTAATTGCTGTCCAAGAGTGGATATCAAACAACAACCTCATTCTCAATACTATTAAATCCTATATCTCAATCTGGTTCCTGACCACAGTGCAGCTAAGAGACAGCCACCATACAGGTAATCTGCACATCCTGGACAATGGAGACTCATGCTTAATGTTCCTACTCAACCTCCTTGCAGCCTTCGATACCATTGTCCAGGGAGCCCTCATCAACAACCTTGCAGAAGAGCAGGTGGACGCATTATCCCTAACTCCCACCCCCTCACCGCCAGATTACTGGAACATCAGGAGAAGGGCCCTAAATGGGACTCAGTGTGTTATGCATATACCACATCGAGTGCACAAGAGATGATATGAACTCAGACAACCGTATCTAATGTATCCTCGCGCTGAAGGAGTGGAAGGATATTGTGTCGAGGGTTGTCAGCATGCACCACTGGATATCATGTAGTGCTGAGTGAAATCTGAAGTGGGCAGAGTGATGTCATCAAGAAGCTGTACGAGGACATACTGAAACGATATGAAAATACTGAAGAGTAACAATGTAACTGAAGTGATAAGAGAAACATGTACGAAACGATAAAGTAATCATAAATCCAAAGAAGAATGAAGTACATTGTTGATCAATAAGTGTAAATACTCAGCAACGTAAGGTAGATGATACATATAGAAGCTTGCTATAGAGGAAAATATAACGTGGCAAGGACGGCCATGATAGGAAAATGGGAGCTGGCTCGTGCAAAGATTCAATTCAGCTACCTCAGAAACAGACCAGGGCTGCAGAGTCAGGATATGTTGGAGAATTAGCTTAATTTCCAAAACAAAGAGGAGTCTATGTTGGCCTGGGATCAAGGATGCTATGGCAAGGAATAGCTGCAAAGCACAAAGGACGGCAGACAGATAAGCCATGGACATGAGACATATTAAAGAAGAAAACATTTGCAAAAGCTGAAGTATTGGAAAATGAACAATGAATAAGGCTCCTACGCGATGGATGAGGAAGTCTCTAGAGGCCAAGAGGAGCAATGACACCTAGCATAATTAAATCAAATAGCAGTAAATGGGACACATATGCGGTCTCCTCACAAGTGATCCAGAAGTTGAAAACAAGGGCTATTCATTAAGCTGTGAATGAAGATAGTGATGTGCTTACACTCCCTTGAATGTCCAGGAACAGAGAGCAGACTACAAGGTCAACTACAAATGGGAAACTTTGGCTTATGGCCCGACCGCTGAGAGATGATGGACTAATTGGGAACGTGGATGAAGCATCTGGGTTTCATTTTGCTTTTGTGCTGCTAGCTGAGACGGAAGTCCAGGGTTGGGAGGGAATGCCAACCAATCAGTGGGTCTATGGAGCAACCTGCTATACAATGTTGCATAGATCAATCCGCTGCCATTTTGTCCGCTATAATCAGTGTTATTAGTATTTAGAGGTAGTTCTAGGCGTGTCTCACAGATAAGAGACTGCCAATGAAGTACTAACTCATATGTATTCTATAAAGTAGATATATTCCCCTAACCAATCACTTCCGTCAATAGTTTTCACAGTTTGCCACGTAGGACATCATAAATGACGCATATACATAACCTGTGTGAGTGTGCATGCATCAGTCCGAGGTCTGCCACTTTATTAAATTGAGAATAATTGCCATATTTTTTGAGTCTGTCCAATTAGTTGGTCTGAAGCCTTTATTGGTAATCCCATCTAGCACAAGAGAAGGCTCAAGGTGCTATAGCACATCCTTGCCACACTCATGGGCTTTTCTGGAACAATCCTGCTGTCGATCACTTCTGTGAAAAATCGAGAGTATTCATCCCTTCTTCCCAGGGAGGAACCACCCACTTTGAGGCAAGGGAAATGAGCCAGCTGTGCAAGACCCTCCTTAGCGCTCTTGGCAAATGGAACCTCTCAGGGAGTGACTCGCCCTTAGGGGACAAAGACTCTCATTCTCACAAGGAAGTTCCTATGCAAGCCACCTTACCTGCTTATATGGGACTGCTTCTAGTAATGAGTAACGCGCCCTCCTTTTGTTTGGCTATACGCAATGCTCGATCAACTGTGACGCTTGAAGGAAAAGGGAATAACCCTTTAAGAACAGACTTGATGTAAGAAGGACAGGTGGCACAGAAGAGAGGAGAGAGAACCATAAATATATATAAAACCAGAAACCAAGGGGATGGTTATAAGCATGAGGCTTTGAGAAAAACAGAAAGAGTATCCTATGTCAGATGGAAGAAGTTGCCAGAATTAACTGTTGATGATTGGGGGAATCCCTTAATGAAAGTCTTTGAAAATCAATATGAGTCAAGATTACATATTGTGCCAAAGGCTCAGATAAAGAGCGTGCTAGAGCGACCTTAAGAGTGGTGGGGTCTCATCCGTGATAAAAAAAATAGCAAACCCCAGAAGGGTCTAGTGGAAAGAGAGTGAAATGCTCAAAGTCAAAGGAAAGACTGTAATAGACTATCTTAAGAACCTCCTTAAGGGAAATACAGAGAATGCTAATCGCCATGGGCTTAGATTCAGTCATCCGTGACTTATGGAATCACTGAAGGCTGACACCAGGACTTTCCTTTCAGCTGTATAGGACGTTATCTAGAACATTGCAGCAGCGGTCTAGTGTTTCAGCAACCACAGCTCCTGGTCCGTCTCATGGCATTGACGTAACACTAAGCCGCTGCTACTCCATTCATAAAAAGCGCAACTTTTCTCTGGTAATATGTGCTGCAACTTCCTTGTTGTGCTGGACTTATTGTTTCTCTTTCCCTTGTTCTCCACTGCTAGCTCCATTTCTCTGCATGTTTCCTCCGTCGAGTGGTTGCTCCTGCTTCCTGCTCCTTGTTACCGTCTTTTCGGATCCTCCAAGAGTTACTGCTGGCCCTACTGTTCACAGTTCCTGCCTCATGCTCCTAGCTACAGTCTCTTCTGATTCAACTCGCCACGGCTCCTGCCAGGTCATGAACGGAGACATCATCTCATTGAGTTTTTGTCTCCCGGATGTGAGGTTTTCGCCTAGAGGTTTGTTCCTCAGTGGAGCCACATTACCGTTGCACTCAGGATCACAGCAGTGGCACGGCCTTCTTCATATGCTACTCCAGTTACTCAGGTGGGTGCATTGCTGAAACTTAAAGAAAGAGACTAGTTGAGAGACCCCAGGAGTGGTGGTGTCTCCCCGATGATAATCATATAACAAACCCCAGAAGGGTCGAGTGGAAAGAGAATGAAATACTCAAAGTCAGAGGAAGGCCTGTAAGAGACTATTTTAAGAAAACCATTTAGGACATACTGAGAATATTGATAAGCAATGCACCGCCTGGAAGACCAGACCTATGAATAGTTGGCAGGAGCTAAAGGAGCTAGGAGCTAAAAAATAAGACACTGAAAACCAGAAGAGACCATCATAGCCCACTTAGTTCTGTAGGATGACATTTTCATAGCTGAAGACTGATGACCGAAGGGAATCAGCCAGGAGAGAGACATTTTTCTTGCAATTTTTTGTTATTAGTAATAGTGGTAGCGTCAGGTAGATTAGGTTTTGGACAGAGGGCATTTTGCGTTAGACTTCCTGATGACAGATGAGCACTTTAGTTAGTTTGGATAGGTAAGGAACATACCTTTAGAAATAGGGTGAGATAGGCCTTTTCTTTATTGAGTAAACATTACAAAAATGTCCAATCTGTGTCTCCTTCCTCTGAACCACCAACCCTCCTACCTCTCCAACTTGGACCAACTCATCCAGGTGGGCCCCATAAGATTCCATCACTGTGCAGTAACCTGTGGAGTTCCACAAGTCTCCTGTGTTCTCCAAAATGTAAATAGAATCTCTAGGGGAACTCCTAGCCAATACCGACATCAAGATACACCTTTACATGGATGGCACACACCTTTAACTAGTGTCCAATTGTATCATTGAGATCCATCTGTTCAGGTACTGTCTACCCATCATCCAATACTGCATATCAAGCAACCGTCCAAAGCTCAACACAACAAACGTTGTATTCAAACTCCTATGTAATCCCACCAAGCATGTCCAATTCCAAAAACTGTCAGACTGACATGAAGCTCGATGCATTCATGCCTCAACTGTGACACAGTTAAAAATCTCTTGGCTTTGCTATCGACTGTGACCCCTCATTCAAAACACACAATGACAGGAAGACCTGAACCGCATGGTACCATGTTGTACTCCTTCGTAAAGTCAAACCTTTCATCCCTGCTGCAAGTTTCAGAAGAGTTGTCCAATCCCCATTCCGAGGAGTCTGATGCCAACTTGGCCCGTCTGAAGCTGTCCTGCACGCTGCAGCATGCCTCAAAGGAGAAAGGAACTGCAACCACAGGTACCCAGTTAATTTACCGAAATAATTCAGGGTGGTATATTTCACCGAAAACCATAACACTGAAAAATACCGAAAATATGAAATAAATATATATAGGGTAGTGGGGTAAGGGGTTAAAATGGGTCAGGGTGGTGTTCTAAGGAAAAAAGATTGGGAGGCTTGAGGGGCAGGGGGCACCCCAAATAAAAAAAAAATGGTCACAATATTTCTTGTTATTTTGGTCGCAATGAACTGTACCACTTTGAATTTTCCGTCAGTAAGATCACTTATAACCCAACCACATCCCCTATCCTCAAGGAGTTCAAACCACCAGTTATAAGCAGTCACAACCAAAACACCACTGTGCCAGGCTGACAAACTCATCATCTCCAGAGTCACGGCCAGTACCAGAAGCCACAACATCGCCAAGCTAGAACCAAAGAACTGCAAGAAAGAAAAAACGGCAACAGGTCTTTTCTTGCTATGCACCCTGTCTCTGGGACAAATTACCAATGCAAATAAAGGTGCTCCCTCGATTCGCCACTTCAGGAGGGACCTAAAGAGCTCATCTTCAAAGAACAACTCTCCAATAATGGATCACTCAACCCTAGTTCTTCCTTTCTGGAGCTCCATCCCTCTTTTGCTGCCATTAAATCCCTGCTCCTCTTTCATCCTTACGTGTAATTCCCTGACTGCATCCCCCATGTACAGCTCTCATGTTCTTCCCAGTTAGGTTTCCCACACATGCATAGATTGCAAAGGTCGCTTGTATCCCTGTTATCTAGTTGAAGAAGAATGCTTCTTCTCTAACACCGATCTTGGGGGCAAGATATGTTATATCTGGGATACGAACTCCAACCATTACAGGGAATAAATTCTCAGAAATGCAAACCTGTTTTCCCTGTACAAGTGAAATGCCCAATTTTCATTTGATTCTCCTGCAGCATCGGCATTCCGGTTCCATGATAGCTCATCCATGTTGGATAATGCAATAATACCACTTGGTGATTGTGTATTCCAGCAATGGAGGTAAAGAGAAGGCTGGAGAGTTACCATGACCCTGTTGTTATGTTGGTTTCAAACTATTCCTTGGTAATAGAGCCGCAAATTACTTCTCATATAGGCAATTCTGCAACTGTTCCAGGCCTGATACTGCTATCTAACCTACATGCCATGAGGTGGTCCTCGCTGAATATTTCTGATATTTAGGCCATTCTTACCAGAACATCTAAAATCCATTTTCCTGTGCCCCCAGACAGTCCCATCCAAAGACTGTATGTACTCTTGGAATTTTTGACACTAGTGCCAAACCCCTCTGACTCATTTCATACAGATGTTTTGAAAAAACGCAAGGGTGGGAGGGAGAGTTAACAGGGTATGGCCCTTACTCTTAACTAGTTTTAACACACAAAATACGTCAAAAACCACTGTGAGGAAATTTGGTTATAGCTCATGTAAATCCAAAGGCCTATGTGGGCAAGGACCGTGTACTAGAACCCAAAGAGAGGGTGCATGTACTACAAGGCTGTGGTAGAAAGACAGAAAAGGGATAGAGTGAGTATCTAACTAATCCTGCCTAAGTGCAATGCCTCCACTAGGTAACGGTGCTGTGCCGCTTACAAACATGGGATAAAAAAAGAGGTAAGCTTACCACTTCTAAATGGGTAATGCTTTCAGCCTTGTTGGCCCTATTCCACTCTCTCCCACTATGTGCAAATGTGTATAGGAAGAGAAGTACTCAATGATAACTTAAAAAGATACACCAATGGTCAACTGAAAAGGCATCTAGTGGGGTATCAACCAGTTTATTGACCACTAGATTGTCTATCTCACCATGGTGGACTCAAGTCTAAAAATGACACAAACACAGTGACAGACAATGTTGAACAGAACATTCAACAAAGAAGACACCAAGTCCCATACTCCGTCTTAGGGTAGTGTTAGTGTGACGGGTTGTGGGCCATTGCTAAAAGGTATGCTCAAACTACAAGGTAGGCACAGTTTATGCCTCTTGTATGTAGCAACCACCGTTGACCGGTTTCAATGGCAAACATGTAGTTGAGGCCACTTTCATCAGGACAGTCTTCTACTCCCATCAATCGGTTCAGTCAAAAAAAGAGTTAGGAACAGACCATATTGAGAGAGTAATGGTACGACAGTTGGAAATGTATATACGTTACCCCCAAGACGATTGTGCCGTGAGGCTGGATCAATTTGAGAGGGAGCCTTTAATTTGGTGATCCCTGTTCATGATGTAATTGCAGGGAGTAGAGTGTGTCCGCATTCGTGTGGAACACATAGATCCAAGCCCCAGGTGTTTTGGAAAAAGGAGTAGGCGCATGGAAATCCGTGTCCTGCCGCTCGCCATGAGTATTATTTCATACAGATACAGCGTAAAAGGCTTGATCAGGCGATAGCCATGGATCGTTTGACAACGGAAGTTAGGAGAGAACGCGCTATTGACAAGGCTGATGTGGGATACAGTAAATGATGAATTGAGAGGCTCGTCTCAGGTTTCCGCCCCAAGATCCCTACAGAAAAAATGAATATTCAAGAAAAAGAGAGAAACATAGGAGAGGACCTGGAAGAAACTGATGGAGGCAACAATGTCCAATTTTGCCTCGATCATGCCCCGTCTGATCTAGTGGGTTCAGCGACCCCCAATTATTATTCCTGGTAAGGAAACAAGGAGAGCAGTAGTAACATTCCCATTCAAGCTGAATGAAGTCTTCGTAGCACTAAAGCATCAAAATAAAAATAATGTTCCCGTCTTAAACTAACACGGCTTGGCATGTAGAGGCTGGACATGGTCATGTGAGCTCTTGTTCTGCTAACACTGTTCAATGCCTTATTATTATCATTATTGTTATAGTTATTATGATTATTATTAGTATGTTTACTGGGCACGGACCTAGCTTTGAGAAGCAACGTAGCACTTTTATTTATTTATTGATTGAACATGTGTTAGGCGCCTGTATACCCAATGGTGTTTCCAGGTGCCACAAGGAAAAGAGGGAAGGCAACAAGGGGATTAATTAATCAATAGCAAAAGGGGGTAGCTGGTGTCCACTGGGCAGAGGGCCTTGTAACCTGTGGGACATATGAAGGACCAGGCTGCCAGTCTCAGCAGCGGGGGGATGAGGGGGATTAGCAGTGGAAGGTGAGAGGGAAGGAGGTAGGGAAAAGAAGGGTTTTAAGAAGTTTCCAGAACTTAAGGCAGTCTGGCTCAAGTTTGAGAGGGGCAGGGAGGCTGTTCCAAAGAGAAGCGCCAGCCCCCCACTCACTGCTTGGAGAAGCATTTGATTAGCAGAGAGTTTGAGTTATAAGAGTGGAGGGCTCCAGCTGGGAGGTATTTGGGGTGAGAGCGGTGGACATAGCAGGGTCCCTGACCCCAGAAAGCAGTGTGAATTATGCAGAGGGTCTTGAATTTGATCCTTGCGGCCACCTGGAGCCAGTGGAACGATTTTAGGGCTGGAGAGATGTGGTCCCTGGACTTGAGGCCAACGATAAGTCTTGCCTCCCTATTCTGGATTAGTTGAAGGGGGCGGAGGGAGGAAAGAGGCAGATTGAGAAAGAGACTGTTGCAGTAGTCCAGCCTGGAGAGGACCAGAGCTCTGAAGAGATTGAGCTTCTAGGAAAAGGTAAGGAAAGGGAGAATGCCTCTAAGGAGGTGAGGCTGAAAATGGGCCTTCTTGGCAAGGTCCAAGATGTGAGGGGTAAAGGACAGAGAGGAGTCAAAGATGATTAAGAGAATTTTGGCCTCACTGGAAGGTGAGGTTGGAGGACCTAAGGAGGGTGGCCAGAGGGCAGGAGGGACACAGGGTGCAGCTGTCCCATTCAGAAGGACCTCAGTCTTACTGTCATTAAGCCAGAGATCATTAGCAGCACACCATGCCTGAATAGCAGTAAGACAATCAGGAATGAGAGAGGAGGAAGAGGAGGTATTAGAGGGAAGTTTGAAGGAAAGCTGTGTGTCATCAGCATAGCACTGGAAATGAGGAGGGAAGGCAGAGATCAAGTGGGCAAGAGGGGTGAGGTTGATATTGAAGAGCCACAATGAGAGGATAGAGTCCTGGGGAATACTGCAGGGGCAACGTGAAGCGGTGTAGGAGAAAGGGCCCAGTTGCACATGGGAAGGGCAGTTAGCTAGGAAGGAGGTTAGCCAATCCAGTGCCTGGTCCGTGATGCAGAGGGTATCACAGAGCTGTGTTGTGAGGATAGAATGGTTGAGGCATTTATTCCAGCACACAAAACCCTGAGGTATTGAGGCGCTAGTTACAAATTGCATGGTACATTGGTCAAATGCAAGGCATCGCGTACGGTTACATTTGTATGTTGTAATGGGTACACAGACAGGCAAAGCCTCGCCTCTTGTTGCGGGGGACTACATCTGGCAGCATAGTAGTCAAAGTGGAGTGGTTACACAGACAGGCAAAGCCTCACCTCTTGTTGTGGGGGGCTACATCAGGCAGCATAGTAGTCAAAGTGGAGTGGTTATGCAGACAGGCAAATCCTCATCACAGGGTACAATGGGTTATATCAGCAAGCAAATGATGGATGATCCATATAATGCAGCCACTGCAGGTGGCAAGGGTGAGCCCCAAGAACTCTCCAGGACCTGGACAGGCCCAGACAGGATTCACAGTGCCCCTTAAATAAGGCCACTAGAGTTCATGGTTGATAGCCAGGTCTGTATGTCTGGCTTTTCAGTGTTGTTGGTGAGGAGTAGGAATTCAGTCTTGGATGTGTTGCTGCAGTTGCACGACTACCGCTTTCTTGATGATTTTACCTAGGGAAGGGCAATAATTACCTAAATTGTCAGGATCCACTGTGTGTTTCTTTAGTAGGAGGATTTGTCCTGTCTTTATGGTCGAGGGGAAGGTGCTGTAAGGAAGGCATGGTATCAAAGTAAGACAGACACAAGTGACCACAGTTCAAGGGTGTTTATTGAATTATGACAAGGGTATAACCAATCTAAGATGGGAGCAAGCTACGACCATCAAATAATAATAACACAGTCCTAGTGGAGTCTCGTCAAAATAAAAGGCCCTATACTAAAACAAAACTATTGCCACTCCTTACATCTAAATACAAATAGTGTGGGATAATGTTCATGAAAAAGAAAGAACTGTTCACAACATGATGAGTCAGGATGTTCAGGCCGTTGGCCTCCCTTCCCCATGTTTTCAGCACGGGACAAAGCAGTTCACTTGAGCATAGCACACTCTTTTGGCTTCTTGAGCATGAGAACACTGTTCCATTACCAACATCAGGGCCTTCTGTGCCCATGGGCCTCATTACGACCCTGGAGGTAACCATGCCGCTTTTTGCGGCATGGCTACCCCCATTCCGGGTACTTGCTCTGGGTTCCCTGCATGGGGAAATACCAGGCCGTTTCGACCTTGGAGGGCCCAGTATTTCCCCATTCAGGGAACCCGGATCAGGTACATCCCCATTCCCATTTGAGCCCCCAAAGGGCTCAATGGGAATGGGGGGGATGCAAACAACGGGCCCGTTAATGATGGGCCCGTTGTTTGCATCCTGGCCTGCACGTGGGACCCACTAAGGACGCCTGGTTTTCCCAGGCGTCCTTAGTGGGTCCCGCGAGGAGACCTCATAATGAGGCGGTAGGGGGTTAACGGGGCCGGCAGCTCTACTGGCCCCGTTAACCCCCTATCGCCTAATGTGTAATGAGGCCCCAAGTCTCTTAAGTTATCACAGTCTCTGTATTCAGGGGGCCTGATGTACAAAAACATACAAAAAGTTCCTTCATAACTACTCAAGTCAGGTGAGTAACTCTTCACCCTGGATCCCCCTCAGCCGGTCTCAGATCCTTTTTATACCACAGTTTTTTAGTTGGGATCCCCCTCTTCCGGGATCAGAGCCTCTTCTCCAATGCTTGTAGAATACCTTTTCTCGGGTGACTCACGGTTCACTCAGGGTCCCCCTCAGCTGGGATCCAATCCCTTTTATTACACAATTAATCACCCTCATCCGGGCTTGGACCAATTGCAGTTTGTATCAGCTTGACCCGTTGCAGGACCACTTCAATTTCACAGTTCACAATTTTACACGCTCAGTTGGATAGCTAGCAGAGACCTTGCAATGAGCACCCACATGGTGTCGGACCACTCTGTATATGTATCTAGATTGGTTTTAAAAGTTCAGTCAGTCCTTGGATATTTAATGGCTCTTGAAAGCAGTGGTTCTTCTCCGAAAAGGTCAAGCGTACTTCCCTCCTTGCAACCATCTCTGACCTTACCATCTTTCTTCTCATATTAAAGTGACATCTTGGAACCGCTGCTTCCTCATTTGTTTTGCCTTCCTCAGAGTGTGCTTTCGTGCTCCGCCTTTTATCAATGTGGGCAAGTGTGATGGATGTTAGGTGTGTGTGTAATTATCAGTAATTGCCTGACTCTGCCTGACCCATGCGTTGGGACATTTCAGGTATATGGCTCGGGTGTCAGTCCGTTTTCTCTCACAGTGGGCTGTCCCTGAGAAAGTGTTTGTGTTGGGAAATGGGGAGGGGGAAAAGTTCCTAAGTATCCTACCAGGTAGGATGTGGAAAAGGTGTTACACGGAAAGGATACTGCGTCCCACCATCCCGTGTCCCACTCCCCGAAGACCCCTCATCCAGGTGATCCTCCAGCACTGGTCCACTCCCAGGAACTGCATCCAAAAGTGATGGCCGTTTCCTGGCCTCCTGGATGACAGATCCTCGGGGACTAGTGGGTGAGACACCTTCTGGTTTCTCACATTGCCCTGAGTGTGGGAGCTGTTGATGATCTCCAGGTAGAGAAGGAGAGCTTCCGCAGGGAGGGTCTTGAGGATGGATGCTGAGAGGATGTTGTCTGTGTGCATTGTGGCTTTGAGGGGGGTCAGGGTTTTAACTAGGTCCTCTGCAGAGAGTGTCTTGAATGTTATACAGTGTGATTGCACAAGGAGGGATGTGAGCCGTATCTGTGGATGTTGAGTTGGAATCTATGTACTGGGAAATCCTGCTGATTTTGTCAATGAAGAAGATGTTGACGTCAGTGGATTATTTGATGGAGTGTGCTATGGCATGGTGGGGTCGCCGGTTGGCACATTGCTTGACCACATTTAAGTGGTCTCTTCTTTTGTTGTCGACTTCTGCTTTGGTGTTCTGATAGTAGGAGGCCTTGGCTATGTTGATTAGTTGTCGGCGGGTTACTCAGAGCTCCTTGAGGAGCACCAGGTTGGATGTGGTTCTGGAGCAGCGCCAGGTTTGTTCTTGTTTCCTGATGACTGTTTTTCTGAGGTTGAGTTCTTGCATGTACCAGGGTGCTGACAGTTTCAGTTTGCAGGTGTGTTGTTTCAGAGCAGCGTATCAGTCAATGGAGGCTGAGAGGGTGGCGTTGAGTGCTTCCAGTAGAGTGTCACAGATCAGTTGGCAGTGTTTGGTCTGTGTGAGGTTGAGGCTGGTGAGGTCTTCCATGAGGGCTTCCACCAGGAAGTTCTTGAAGGACCTGCAGGTTTACCTGATGGGTTTCTGCTTGGAGCAATTGACTGGGGTGGTGTGCAGGATGTTGAAATGCACCTCAGAATGGCACTCAGAAATACCCCTGCAGGTATTGACTGCAGAGGTCATGCATTACTCGTGGAAATCATCATCAATAGTCCCCATCTGCAAGATGGTGTGATGGACGAGCCTGTCAATTACCATCCTCTCTCCCTTCTACATGCTGTGAGTCATTTTGGAAAATGCTACTAACCCGGATTCTGGCATGGGACAAGGAATAGGGCTTTAAAACAGTTTCCCAGCCAGGTTTCAGGAAAGTTATCTATAGAACAGTGCATAAGCTTATCGTTGCTAGTGGCAAAGCACATGACAGTGAAAAAGTCAAATTTATTGGTTGTATCTATTGATTTCAAAACGGATTTTGACTCAGTTGACCATAGCTTTTATGAGGAGGTATTGAGTCGAAAGGGGCAGGAGAAGATGTCTAGATTTCATTGTGAAATTTGCATAGTGAAAATCAAGCCTGGTACCGCTTGAACCATATGGAGAGACGAGAGTCTAATTTTCAGGAATACCTGGAGTTCTCCAAAGCTGCCTCTTGGCCAATTTATTTTTAATATGTTTTCATATGATATGGAAGAGATGGATATTAGGTTTGCTGTCCACCACATTCATTGATGTATGGTTAACGTTCAGAAAACATGATTGGTGCTTTACTTAAGCAAGGGACAAACTTGTTGTAGGGAATGTTACTGGAAATACACACAAATGGAATTGAACACCTTAACATGCTTGACTCACCACAGATCATGTGTTCATGATATTGAGGGGAACAACTTGTCAAATGTGTGCCTACATTGGCAAAGAAACTCTGCCAAGAACAACCAAAAACAATGACCTGTACTGTGGTATCTTTCCTGGCAACAAGGGTCTGCAATTATGATCTAGCCCACTGTGCCTTGACAGAGGAGTAATAGAAAAATACATATCATTCTGGTCCCACCCACAAGACCAGTTCAGTACCAAAATGCCAGGCAGTCCTCTGAAGACGCGTACCACCTACAACTCCAGAGACATGTTTCATCATGAGTGAGGTATGGCTGAGGTGCAGCATCTCTGAGGCACAGTGTGCAAGCGATCAACAGCTGCATTAATAGTAGGGTGAATCACCAAGCATTTTAACATTTGCCAACATTGGGAGAGCCCCCTACTCAGCAGCCAAATACCCTGTTCTGTGGGACGGTTCCCACTCATAAGTATCTACAATCACATTTTAACACACTGTGCCCCTCCACCCACCAGAGAAAAGGTTATTTGGGCTTGTTTGTCCTTTATTTATATTTCGCTTTTTTGTAGCCTACATATTTTGTAAATGGTTATATGTATTTTTTTTCAGGACGATTTAAAGAGGTTTGTGGAGCTCAATTTAGGAATCAGTCAACTGATTGGAGGACATTGTGAAATGATACAAATATTTCTAGAAGGAGATCATATCATATATGATGGTGGTGATCCTGGATAGCCAAAAGTTTAGATTAAGATGGTAGTTAGCAGAGAGCGAGAGGTTGCAGAGGGACATTGTCATCAACAACTGGCGGGAATTGGATAACTTCTTTTTAGGCACTAACTCATTTTGCATCACTGCTGTCTAATCTATCTGCTTAATTTCCTCAGAAGACTAGCAAATTACTAGCAAAGAGGCAGCAGGGTTGGTTTAACTCAGATTGCTCAAAATCCAAGAGTATCTTGCTTGAAACCCTGAAGAATCCTCTGTCTTCAAAAAGGGACATAGTTGGTGCCCAGACTGTTTTTAAGAGGGCTATCGCCGTCAGGAAGACTGACATTGAAGCTGAGTCTTGGGAGGCCTGGGTCAATTTAAGTCACTAATGAGCACACGTTTTTGGGGATATAGTGAACGGTGGGCCTCTCTATAAATGTACGTTAAGAGGTGCTGAGGTCATGGTTTCTGAGCAGGCATGTGTGGCTAATTCTTCTGCCCTATATAGTGTTGGTGAGGCGGTCGGATCCAGAGAACGATCGCGGACCACAGATCACCAGCATTTGCCACACTCAGTGAATGGAAACAGTGTTTTAAAAGTAGGGGCAATTGTTTCAGCCATAAAACCTCAGAAAAGAAATAGGGCTCCAGGTCCTGATAATGTTCCAGCAGACCTGTTCTTATCTGAACCGGACCTCTGGGACCTGATTTTGACTATGGGTTTTAACGTTATCTGTGCTGGGGGTCTGCACCCCATCTCCTGTTTGTGTGCAGTGATTCAGCCAATATATAAGAAGGGGCCCAGGGCGCTAGTAGCGTTTTATAGACCTATTTCGCTTTTAGATTCCATGTTTAAGATCATGGGGAGGATACTTCTGGGCAGATTGGACTCTTGGGCGGAATGTAATAATATTCTTTGCCCCATTCAGTTGGGGTTAAGACCAGGTCTTGGAACAGTGGAGCAGTCCTTGAACCTCTATCTGGCGGTGGCTCACTCTTTATATATTAAGGATGAACCCATTGGCCTTGCGTTCATGGATCTGAGTACCGCCTTTGACAAAATCAATCATAACAAATTGTGGTGTGTGCTGAGATCCATGAATTGTCCAAGTGCACTGGTGGATCTTCTGGAGAGACTGCATTAATTCACGGTGGCCTGTGTAAGGAGCGGCGTGCAGGGTCGGTGCACTGCTTTTTTCCAGGTGGACCAGGGGGTGTGCCAGGGTTGTGCGCTTTTTGGTTTGTATATTAATGGGCTTTATACCCATTTACTTAATTGTACTCTGGATGTCCCCAGGCTGTGTAGTTCATGCGTGCTATTACTGGCTTATGCAGACGATACAGTCTTACTGGCCAATACTCCCAGAGCCTTGCAGCGCCTGATTGATGATTACTCCTCATTCATGGATTCACTGGTTAATGCCCAGAAATTGACAGGTAGGGTTTGTAGCAGCCACAAGTGCCCCCCCCCAAAATTTCAGCCGATGTATAGCAAAGGGGTCTTGATTCCGAGAGTCTCTAGATTTGACTATCTGGGGGTTAGATTTCCTTCATACTTTAGAGTGGAAGCCCATGATGTCAAGCAGACTGCCAGGTTTAATCAGGCTATAGGGGGGGTGGCACGAGCCATGGGTATGTTTAAGGCCAAACCGGTCCAGCTGGCACTCAAGGTTTATAATGGGAACGCTATTTCTGTTGCCAGGAATGGCATGGAGTTGTGGGGATACAGCAAGGTTGAAGCCATCCATGTGGTAGAGAATAATTTCCTGAAAAGAGGCTTTGGGGCTTCCTCATTCAGCCCCTAATTTTGCAGTCCATCAGGAATTGGGCTTCAGGTTTATTAGTGACTCCATGGCAGCGCAGCCTGTGAAACATTGGCTTAGAATATGAGGTAACAGCAAAGCTGGTTTAACACACGACCTAATTTGACACTTGGCTCCCAGTGACCCTTTCCTGAAGATTCCCCGTTTAAGGTATATAAAGGCAATGTTGCCAGAAGGGGATACGGCTCAATATTTTCTCATGAGGGTTGTTATGCCGCGTACTGTTTCAAGAGCTATAAAAGTGTAGAGGAGGTCCCAAATATAGCCTCCCATTTTGAAGTACCAGGAATGTTCACACCAAGATATGTGATGTATGATGAGCAAATAAACCAGCAGAGAGCCGCCTTAGGGCTCTGCCCAGTGCCCATCAGGAGAGCAATACCTATTGAAGTGCCAGTAAGTTATCCATTGAGACAACCCTACCAACAAATGACACGGAAAAAGGATGCTTAAACACTGTCCCAGAAGGAACTCAAAAGGCCTTAATTGAAGACGAATGGTGATGACACAAGGGCCCGGACAGAGTCACAGATAGATGAAACGACAACCAAAAGATGACACACAAAGACAAAATGTCGTGAATAAGGATATCATGAACTTAGAAGGAGAGACGATGTTGAAATATAAAGAAACTTAAACTCTAAAGCAGGATGAAGAGATTCAACCAGCTAACGCCTGTACATATGCTTGTAACCGCAAGAAGCTAAGAAAACAGTGCGGCTTGCTATGCTTAGTAGAAGAATAGAGCGGCAAGTGCAAACTACATATCTACCTCAACGAAACACACTATATAAGTGTGAGTCCACTTTATACAAAAGCAGAACTAACCCAGGTTTCTAAGGGTCAAACAGGACAGGATTCTTATTCCAGCTAAAACAAGAAAAGAGACGGCGGAATCGAAACCCAGCAAGAAGCAGCTCATGCCTGGGAAATCGAGGTCAAACCAAGAGAGGGAGGCGGACATTAGCTTCAGAGAATCAAAACTTAAGAGCAGAGCAGCCTGCCCCGTGAAGGTAGAGATAAGGAGGCCCAGACAGGTGGCAGGCCGAAGTGAGAATTAAATGCACAAATAGAAGGAAAACGAAGCAAATTCATGGTGTGCTAACACGTGACCAGCCAAGCGCGCAGAGGCACCAACGTCTGATGTCACCCAAAACAGGAGATATCATAACTTTTCCTGACAAGAAGCTACAGTTTCGAGGTCAACCACAGCCAACTAATTGACACATAGCCATTCGAGTACTGATTGATGGAAGGGTGGCTGGGTGAATCTTGGGGCATCCTGCACCTGGTTCACCATTCTGCATGCTGCTAATTAAAGTGGAGATTTATGCTTGGGGTTATAGCCTACCCAATCACAATGGGCCAAATAATCTAGGGTCCTATAGATAGTAGAACCAATGGGATGTCTTTTAACATCGTCTACATGAGTAATGTTAGAGGAAAGGGGGTAGACCCCACCTGATAAGGATTAACCAATCCTTTCACTCCGTTAACATATACTGATATACCACCCATACTTAAGTTACCTTTTCCATCCAATAGAATAGCATGACAAATTTATGAACGTTACACGTCAATGATGACGAATTTTGGGTATAACTGTTACTGTTTGAATGAAGCTTGTTGGGAGTTGAAGCGAAACGGGCTATCGCATCACTGTTGATTTCCATGTGTCTCCGTTTTTTGTACTTGTCATTAAACGGACTCCCCTTTGCCAAACCATTGAGTTGTCCTTATTGATTGGTGTTGGAGTAAGAAATCCTGCACCCCTTCCACCTCAAGGTGCAGCTATCTCATCCTAAAGTACTAAAGAGTGTGCTCTGACTCTATGGACCGGTCAGGGGTCACTCCCTCTCCCGTACAAAAGTAAGGGTGTTCCAGCATATTATGGACAATAGGGAGTCTTCGGAGATCCAGAGGCCTGCTAACAAGAAACATGTGATTATCGCAATCCCAGGTCTGCAGAAATATTTGCTTTGGGCACAGAATCCCTCTCAGCGTGTTGCCATCCCCAGTGCACACTTTAATTGTATTAATCTGAGAGCAGTGGTGGCGGCCTGGTCGAATGGCAATGAAAACCAATCGTGTGTTTTTTGCGATGCGCCCAGGAAAGACTTGGCCCATTTCCTACTGTTTTGTCCAGCTTTCTCCTTCATTAGAGAGCGTAGACTTAAACCGCTTTTGCGTGGCCAGGGGTTCCTTCAGTACGAAGCGGCACTGGGCTACCTGCTATGGGTGGACTCCGTTTGGGGTTTATTATGGTTTTTAAAGAATGCGCTACCGTTGAAGAAATATTTTATGAAAATTGTTTGAATCAAATGCTTTTGTATTTAAATATGTGTCTTGGTTTGATTGAGCAGGGAATATTTTTTACATTTTTTTACTGTGTGATGTTTAGTTATGTTATTAATTGTTGTTTTTATGGAAACGGTTTTTATTCCCGAAATAAACCTTTCCTACTACATATATGCCAAACGCAATGATTGGTTGTCGTCATGAAGTGGACATCAGTGCAACAATGTGCTGTGAAATAGTTCTGAGGCAATAAATAACTCCTTGGACAAAGCACTCATGTAGTTGTGTGGCGGATGCTTTCTGTTGTTTCTTTGGTCAATTCTAGGGACCAGTACAACAGCTGTGGAGAGATGTGTCTATATGGTCTACTTTGCCCTCGCTCCCGGGTTTTGGAGCATGAGTACAGACCCAGCTGCTCGCTACTGGATATGCTTTGGTAAGTAATTATCAGCTTCATATTGCTGTCCTTCCAGGTGTCCTCTCTCATCCAACAATGCTTCAGCCATAGTGGCCCTTCTGATCTTGCCTTTCCTACTACCGACCGCCACTGGGACCAGAGGACATTTTAAAAGTGTCCTCTTGGCTCTGTTCCTCTTTCACCTGTGTCACCTAATAAAAATACTCACTATTTAAGAGGCTGGTTATCAGAAGCACTAGAGTTGGGATACTGTCCCTAAAATATATTCAGTGCAAGAGAGCTCAGATTCTTTGATACTCAGAGAGTTTAATTCAGAGGTCTGGAAGGAGCGGCACTCCAGTTGATTAGGACTATGACTCTAAGGTGACCAGATTTAAAAAAAAAACAACCCGGGACGGGCCTTGGAAATAGAAGTAGGACTAACGTAAATACACATACAGCTTTAGTCCTACTTCTATGTTGCTGGCCGTTGCGGATGGGGGGTGTGGAAGGGGTTGTGCTAACAGGCGCACTCTTCTCATTGGAAGAGAGCGCCGGGAAGGGGAAGGGGGAGGAAGAGTTGTGGCGGGACCCGTGTTCGGGGTTTCGAAATTGGGTCCCGGCAAAAAAAAGGGACCGTAGGCGAAACCACATACGGGGTTTATAAAATAAAAAAACTCCCGGGACCCCGGGACGTCAGGTGATTTCCCCGGACTGTCCCGGGAAAACATGGACGTCTGGTCACCCTACTATGAATCCCATAATCCATCACCATTCACTATGCTGGCTCTGACCGATGGGAGATGTAGTTTAAAATATCTGGAGTGCCAAACATTGAAGACTTCTGATCTAACGGAATGCTAATATGATCTGAGAGAGAGCATAGTTTGGTCAGAGTTGCACATGGCAGGGTACAGTACCTGTTCCAGGCTTTTGCGATTATGCACCCGTGCGACCACTGCTAGCTCTGGAAGTGGTGCAAGCTCCTACTGACAGCAGAGCAGGGTAGCTGAGGCTCTGATGAAACCCAGATGTCGTTCTAAGAGAACAGTACTGCCCTATGGCTCACACTGGGAGGTATCCTCCCCACACATTTGAAGTAAACCTCATGATTGACAGAACTGGAATACGTTTTATGAACAAAAGGCTTTCGAAAGATTTTGTAGGACTCAAAATGGCTACACTTCATATACGCTCTGAATACTCATGTGTAAAGGAGATGTGAGAATGTATGGGGGGCGTACACCCCTAAGGAAGCGCGCTCAATAAAACTCTATGACGTATGCCCTTCTATCAGAAGGCCGGACTTCCTATATTTTCCTGGCAATGCAACTATCACCGCTGGAATTCTGAAATGATCTTCGCGGTGATGCCCCAATGGGAGCCGAGCTGCTGATTTTGGCACTGCTGGAGTTTCCTGGCAAAAAAAGGTGAATTCCTTTATAGGTATACTTTTGTTTTAGGGACAGGTTGGGGGCTTACCTGAATCTGTTTTGCCTGATGTTGACTGAAACTCTAGCTTCAAGCATCCTTCCGAAATTACTGCAAGTCTTAGTGACTAGTATTTATTTTTGCACATTTCCTTGTACTTCCTATTGAAGTCTGTGTTGCCGGAATTGCTCTAGAGAGGATCTGGGCCCCAACACCTCTCTGCTGAACCCTTCCAGCTAATATTGTGATTCCGCTGAAAGGCGTAGGACTACCTTGCAAGGGGATCAGTAAAGTTACTATCCAGCTCACTGTCGCCTGTAGTGTCATGGGCATGTTATTTTCACTGGTGCATGAGTCCAGATTGGGACTGGCAAAAGCCATCTCTGCAGAACATCTGGATTAGGTTTCATTCAGGCACTGCCACTTAACCACTGCTCAACATCTTTGAAAACATCTGTCCACATTGAAGCTTCATCCATCTGTATTTTGAAACTCACTTCAAGTATAAAATCTTTTCTTTTAGACTTTGATGACAGTGTAGTTATTGATTCACCTCTTCCAGGCATTGTAATGCCAGCAATATAGGAAGCAGCTGTCAGTTGTGGAAACATCTCAGGATATTGGAGGGATAGATTGAAAACCCAAACACTACCAGCCAACCTTCCTATCTACCCATACACAACGATCTGCTAAAAGGTCATATGGGCACTTCAAAAACGTGTGCTCAAAGAAAAATAATGCAATGTATTATTTATAATGAATAGAAAGATATTTAAAAATGATGGCAGAGTCAGACTCCCACATTGATTGAAAGAGTCAACGTTATCAAGATGAATATACTTCTAAATGCTAATATTTGTCCAGGGCAGGAGCAGGCAGTCTCCACATGCTTTCTCCTACAATTCCCATCAGCCCCGAGCAGTGCAGTCAATAGTGGCTGATTGTGGGGGTCAGAGTCCCAATTCCTAACTCTCACTTGTGAAAAGATATAACTAGGCCATTACCAGTTGTATCGGGTCAATATGCGGCAGTGCCCTGGAAGACGGCGATATGGGTTTTTCCACCTGAAATGCTGATATCTGCCAGCACGTGGCCACGCTGAGCCAATGAAATGAATGCTGCGAATAATGAACATTGGTAGTTGGACTGGTCTTCACGTGTACCAGTACACAGCATTTTCAAGAATAAGGGGATAATTCATAGAATTGAGCGCATAAGTGGCGCACGCGGCTGGCGCACAGTGTGCGCGGGTCTGCGCCAGCCGCCTGCGCTAAAATCCATTTCCGCACACAGCGTATTCATGGATTTTAGCTACCAAAACCAGCCGTGGCGCACAGTGGCGCAGCGACCCTGCAGCAGCGCCAGTTACACCCCCAAGAACACCCCTAGCGCAGGGAAAAGCCGTCAAAATCCCCAATCCTGTGCAAAGGGCTGCGCTAACCCTGTACCAGTATACATGGCCTCCACACAGCACATGGCAAGCGGGAAACGCGTATTACTGGGGTGCGTGGGAAGTTTCACACGCGATTGGCCCTGTGTGAGTGGGGTACGTGTATTACTGGGGTTCGCGGGAAGTTTCACATGCGAAAGGGCCCTGTGCGAGTGGAGTATGTGTATTACTGGGGTTCGCGGGAAGTTTCACACGCGATTGGCCCTGTGCGAGTGGGGTACGTATATTACTGGGGTGCGCAGGAAGTTTCACACGCGATTGGCCCTGTGCGAGTGGGGTACGTGTATTAGTGGGGTTCGCTGGAAGTTTCACACGCGATTGGCCTTGTGCGAGTGGGGTACGGGTATTACTGGGGTTCGCGGGAAGTTTCACACGTGATTGGCCCTGTGCGAGTGGGGTACATGTATAACTCAGGTTTGCGGGAAGTTTCACACGCAATTGGCCCTGTGCGAGTGGGGTATGTGTATAACTGGGGTCCGCGGGAAGTCTCACACGCGATTTGAGCATGGTACATGTATTTCAGGGGTGCGCGGGAAGTTTCACACACGATTGACCCTGTGCGAGTGGGGTACGTGTATAACTGGGGTTCGCGAGAAGTTTCAAACGCGATTTGAGCACGGTATGTCCCTCTCATGTCTCCCTGCACCCCCACCCCCCAGCAGTGCGGGGCACCTGCCAGCAGGCCCCCACTCATGTCCCCCTGCACCCCCACCCCCCAGAAGTGCGGGGCACCTGCCAGGAGGCCCCCACTCATGCCCCCCTGCACCCCCACCCCCAGCAGTGCGGGGCACCTGCCAGCAGGCCCCCACTCATGTCCCAATCATGTTCCCCTGCACCCCCACCCCCCAGCAGTGCGAGGCACCTGCCAGCAGGCCCCACTCATGTCCCACTCATGTCCCCCTGCACCCGCACCCCCCAGTAGTGCGGGGCACCTGCCAGCAGGTCCCCACTCATGTACCCCTGCACCCCCGACCCCCAGCAGTGCGGGGCACCTGCCAGCAGGCCCCCACTAATGTTCCCCTGCACCCCCACCCCCCAGCAGTGCGGGGCACCTGCCAGCAGGCCCCCAGTCATGTCCCACTCATGTCCCCCTGCACCCCCACCCCTCAGTAGTGCGGGGCACCTGCCAGCAGGTCCCCACTCATGTCCCACTCATGTCCCCCTGCACCCCTACCCCCCAGCAGTGCGGGGCACCTGCCAGCAGGCCCCCACTCATGTCCCACTCATGTCCCCCTGTACCCCCACCTCCCAGCAGTGCGGGGCACCTGCCAGCAGGCCCCCACTCATGTCCCACTCATGTCCCCCTGCACCCCCACCCCTCAGCAGTGCGGGGCACCTGCCAGCAGGCCCCCACTCATGTCCCACTCATGTCCCCCTGCACCCCCAACCCCCAGCAGTGCGGGGCACCTGCCAGCAGGCCCCCACTCATGTCCCCCTGCACCCTCACCCCCCAGCAGTGCGGGGCACCTGCCAGCAGGCCCCCACTCATGTCCCCCTGCACCCCCACCCCCAGCAGTGTGGGGCACCTGCCAGCAGGCCCCCACTCATGTCCCACTCATGTTCCCCTGCACCCCCATCCCCCAGCAGTGCGGGGCACCTGCCAGCAGGCCCCCACTCATGTCCCACTCATGTCCCCCTGCACCCCCACCCCCCAGTAGTGCGGGGCACCTGCCAGCAGGTCCCCACTGATGTCCCACTCATGTCCCCCTGCACCGCCAACCCCCAGCAGTGCGGGGCACCTGCCAGCAGGCCCCCACTCATGTCCCACTCATGTCCCCCCCTACACGAAATAAAGATGCACAATCATGGCCCACTTCTACACCAAAAAAACATATGCTGCCACACCATTCTTGAGACACAATGATTTCCCAATCCACCCCACACTGACATGCCCATCTCAAGACACAAACCAAAACTCAAATATGTACATGAACACATCTCCATCACACACATACACTGGTTGGCATTGCTTGTGTAAACCCACATTTTCACATGCATCAACCCAATGAGTGAATCAAACATATGGAACTAACATATGAAAATGTATTATGTACATAAATAAATAAATGAAATGAAAGCATACCAAAATATCAAACATGAAATGAAAAGCATGTGAAAAAGATGAGTGAATGAAAATGATAACCAATCCAAAAAAATTTGAAAGAAAAACAGTCATAACTTTCCCTCCACCAACGCAAATCCAAAGGAAAGGTAAAAAAATGATATCCATTGTTTCATGTTCATAATGAAAACTAAAAAAGATAAATCAATCCATAGACCAACTATTTAGAATACATTGTCTGGAAAAAAAAAATCAATTTCTCCATGCCATAATGAAAAAAAAATTCCAAATTAATCCATGATCAAACTATATACAATACATGGTCCAAAATAAAAATCCATTAATCCATGTGCAAAATTCCAAAAAAGATAGCAAATGAATCCATTGTCCAACGATGAAAAGGGTCCATGAGCTCAACCAAACAAATGAAACCTACCTAAGAAACTACCTAAAAATAAAACTGTAATTAAATGTGTGTGGCATTGTCCATTGACCACAAATAAAAGGAAAAGGAAAAGGAAACCTAACTCTAAAAACTATTTACAATGGCAGCGGGCTAGTCCGACGGCTCACTTTTGGATGTCCCGGGCAAGGGCATCATCGAACTCCCGCTCAATGTCCTGGAGGCGGACCTCTTCCATGGCCCCCAGGGTTCGCAGGGACGACGACATGTTCACCTCCAACTCCCTGCGAATTGCCTCGAGGCACTCGGCCCTCCTCAGGGCCGTCCACATGGAGTTCTCCGCCCTGACCATTGTGAGCCGTGCCTCTTCTGCCCACTGCCGCTCCTCATCTATGGCGTGGCCGAACCGCTGCCACACGGAAGACACTTGAAATCCAGGGTCCTCCTGCCCTATGGCCGATGCCTGCCCCTCCGATGTTGAAGGCCCAGAGCCATCATGGCTCCCACCTTGTTGCTGCTGCTGCTGCTGTGCCTCTGCCTGTGCCCTGGCTCTTACTGCCTGCACATCCCGGATGGGGTGCAGTTGTTGAGGTGGTCACCCCTGCTGGACGTCCGACTCCCGGCTGTGGCAGGGATGTGTCCTCCACCAGCCTGGCCGCAGGGTCAGAGGCAGCTCCACAGGGTACCGAGGTGATACATGGGTGGGAAGATGGCATGGAGGACGACTGGCGCATAGGGGGTTCAGGTGAGGAGGGGGACGGAACAAGGTCCAGCAAACGGAGTAATCCGGCCCTGGTGAGCTGTCCCAGTAGGTCAATGCGGTCAACAAGCCATTCGAGATGACGTGCAGTCTCCACATGAAAAGACTGCAAGTCACCTCGCATGGCCCGTTGACGCAACGCCACCCCACCCAGGACAGGCTCAACCCGGTCCTGGATAGCCACGTCCGCAGGTAGAGGAAGGCCAGTTGTTGTGCGCTCATCCCCTCCCTGAAAACGGGTCTGGACGTAGACATCCCTGCTGGAGCCAGATGATGCAGTGACAGGATCAGGGACAGGATTGCACACAGGTCCTCCAAGGCGGCCTGTGCTGCCTCCTGTCCCTGGTCCTGCACTGCACCACTAGCACCAGTGGAATCCCCACCTCCAGACACCGTGTGTTTCCCTTCCACGGCCTCCTCCTCCACCAAACCCCCCACCAACCTGGATGACTCCATGCCATCTTCCTCTGTCGGACCCTGTGGGTTCTCAGTTGCCCTTTCTGTTGCCGAGGAGTCCACCTCCAACCTCCGCCTCTTGGACCTACCCTCGGCAGCTGCGGCCTGGGATGCGGCACCAGACTCCTCACTCCCCGACGAGATGACAATCTGGGAGGGGAGCCGGGCCTTGCATCTCCGGCTGGTGGTGCGATCCCTGCCTCTGTGCTCCACATCACCCTCTCCGCCCACTTCATCAGTCGAAGCTGCAGACAGGGAGAGATAAAACACAGGCTTCATACACTGGACTGATACACACATGACAGTTGTACATGAGTGGCATAGTCAAAATTCAGACACGGCATCACACTCCACGATACACATGTCATTTTAACTCACACACATGAGCATTTCCACAGCAATATTGCACCAGGCAGCAGCATCCATACACATTCAACAGCATGTACAGCTAAAAGTGAACCGGACATCACATGAAACAATGGGAGTGCACTAGACATGCACACACGCCACCACAGTTACATGCATGTGTACATATCCAACTGTTGCAGTGATGAGATCGCCATACATTTCACATCTGACATTCAGCCTTCTACATATCAGTGTCACGTGCATCCATGTTGCATCACAGTTGCACACTTATCATATACACATACATGCACATGTACACAGTGCAGATACATGCATAATGAACCAACATCCATGCCACAACCATGCCAATGTACATACACAGAAATTCAAACATGTGTGCTCCCACACCTGCATTTGCCCAGCATGCTTACCAACACATACACCATCAATGTGTCTCACACCTGAGAGGACTCACATGTGGCAGCATCACGCCCATGTTCATACACATCCCTACATGGCCCTACAAAAACGCATGTGCAACCTGCACACTACAGGCACACCGCGATACGCACATCGTCCAATCACCATGCATGTACACTTACCGCTCGACTCCAGACGGGTCTGCCTCTCAAGGATCTGGACGTAGAGCGCTGGGCATATGCATTCCAGGACCCTCATTTGGTGGTCCGACAGCTGGACCCGGCGCCCCTTGGCATCCGCTGCCTTAGCGAGACGCTGGGCCTTGTTGAGGGTCCTGGACCTGTAGTCCTCCCAGTGCTACTTGACATGATGTAAGTCACGGACTGCCACCCCCTCTGCGTTGATGGCAGTCATGATGTCCATCCAGATCCTTGTCCGTCCTTCCTTGTTGGCGCGCAAACTTCCAAAGAGGGCATCATACTGCCCCAGGACTTGCTCCACCAGGACACCAACTTCCCTGGCACTGAAGCTGGTGGCCCTCTGCCTCTCTGGCTGGGGGTTGCCAGTGGTGCCAGATGGTGTTGTGCCCGATATGGCAACCCCAGAGGCAGGAGTGGGTGGGCAACTGGGTCCTGGGGCTGGGCTGTGGAGTGATGGTATCCCAGTCGGGAGTCTTCAGTTCCAGCAGGGGTGGTCACAGCAACTGCACCCCTGGCTGACATGCAGGCAGCAAATAGCAGGGCATGTGGGCAGCAGGCAGTCAGGCAGCAGCAGATGGCAGGTGGGAGCGTGCTCGGGGCTCTGGGGGGCAGTAATTCGGCCTTCTGGGCAGGAGTGTGGTCTTCCGTATGTTGTTGCGTGGCCAGCTTGATACTGAGTGATTTGGCACGTGAAAATCTTGCATGTCAGCGTGTAATTCGAGGAAAGGCCCTTTGCGCATAAGCGCGTCAGCACATGTATGCGGTTTCATTGGACCAAAGGCCCTTAGCTCGTAAGTGCGTCTGTAACGTATCGCGCACGGGCCTAGCCTTGGCACGGGTTGAAGATCCCACGTGCCTTTCCATTGCTCTGTGCGTGCTTTTCGTGGGGTGCGGTGCATGTGTTTTCCAGCCGTTGGGGTTCACACGCTATTACTTCACAGCGGGTGGGTGTTGGCGACGCGTTCTTCTACACACAAGGCAGACGGTGAGTGGTATCCCGCTCGCCCAGGGCCGATCGCGTGTGAAACTACCCGTGAACCCCAGTAATACACGTACCCCTCTCACACAGGGCCAATCGTGTGTAAAACTTCCCGCGAACCCCGGTAATACATGTACCCCTCCCACACAGGGCCAATCGCATGTAAAACTTCCCGCGAACCCCAGTAATACACGTACCACACTCGCACAGGACCCTTTCGCGTGTGAAACTTCCCGCGACCCCCAGTAATACACGAACCCCACTCGCACAGGGCCCTTCACGTGTAAAACTTCCCACGAACCCCAGTAATACACGTACCCCTCTCGCACAGGGCCCTTCGCGTGTAAAACTTCCCGCGAACCCCAGTAATACACGTACCACACTCGCACAGGGCCTATCACATGTGAAACTTCCTGCTCACCCCCGAAATACACGCACACGCTATTTTTCACACAGCGGGGGTACGTGTTTGTCGCGTACCCCTTTTTTTACGGCCATACTGGCCTGCTTGTTGATTGTACGTTTTTGCTCCTGGCTGCCACACCGTACTACGTGTGTCATTTTTGCACGCACGTGGGCTACTGGGGGGGCGCTTGTCTCTTTTTCTTCTTTTTATGGGGTGCCTGTGTGTTGCGTGCACGTCATTTATCCTAGGGGGCCACAGTATGGGACATTCATCATAGCTGTATATACCTGCTTTTTGTTTGCGCACACGTTTGTAATGCGCAGGGAGGCTACCGCCTGCCTTCGTGTGGCGGACGTGTTTAGGCCTGTGCGTGTCTTTGCCCGTGCGCGGGTTTGCCCTATTCGATTCCATGAATACCTGTGGTTCGCGTGCGTGTGGGCGTTCCGTGTACTTCCCAGCAGTACTTCCCCAGTTACGCCTTCTTTTTCACGCATTGTTCCCCATTCCGCGTGTTACGCCCCATGTCCCGCCCCCTTTTTGGTGTGTGAGCAGACGTTGTGCGCTTTCCCTGTGCGCATCGCGCACTGCGTTTGAGCTGTTGCAATGACGTGTGCACCTGTTTGCGCCACGCTCGGGTTTTGTGCACATCCCACATCCCATCTTCCAATAATCGCACGCGAGCGCCTGTTTTTTTATGCTTGTGCCTGCTTGCGCCTGCTTGCGCCAAGATTTTCGACGCATGTTTGTTCCATGAATCGGCCTCTTAATCTCACCAGTACATTTTAGTTTACCATGTACCAACCCAGTACTGCAAATGCAAGGATATAATCATACATTTATAATCAATCCCATATTATTGGACAGTGAATGTTTCCTCACTCTCCTTCCCAGCTCTGAAGAATGATGGAAGAGGCCAGTGGGGATATGACTGGAATCTGATAAGGCAATATATGATATGTCGTTTATAATGCGCATGTGCACAAGTGTACACACGATAGCATTTTGGCATTCCAAGAAATTACCACCAAAAACTGAATCTGAAATTCTGAATTCTCCAGCAGAGGGAAACAATTTCAGACTAAGAGATGGGATGTTTGACTTCTGTTTCGTATCCGTTGGATAAGGCCTTTTCACAAATAAAGATGGTGAGGATACCGGAAGTGTGAATAGACATACTTAAATCTGTAATATATATGCAGGGAATCCTAATGCCATTGTGGCTCAACTGCAGCTTTACCACACTGTATTAAGACAATAGTATACCTGTTCAATATGATATGATAGTTATTTATAACGCACTTAATACCCAGAGGTTTCTAAGTTCAAATCCGGGGATCAAACCTGTGGTGCTCCGTGTTGCCTTGCTTCCAAGGCGAGCATGTTGCCGCTGAGCTATCCTCCCGAGACTAATATGCACAGCAGATTGCAGAGAACGCATCCAATTGTGCCCCTATGAAGTTGCAGGAGGCCGGAATGCAAGGACCTGTCCACAGCTGCACCCTTGTCAAAATCTGCAGAAGCCTCCCCCTGTGTCTCCTCACCTGTGACCTCCGGTGTAAGGGTTAGGTTAGACTCTCTATCTCTTCTTCTTTCCTTTCTGCGTACTTCTTCACCTTTTTCCGCCTTCTTCCCCTTCCTTCGTTCGTAGAGAAAAGGACGCTCTCCACCCGAGGCCACCTTGACAATGATTTGAGAATCGTCAGGCGGACCCAAGGGAGCTCGCCCCCAAAATGCAGGGAAAAAGCCTGGTAAGGCGCAAAAAACCCTGAGCGGAATCAACATGCAGATGTAGATCTTGCTTCGGAGGAAAGATCCAAATCCTTAACCGGAGTATGCAGTGGACCCAGGTCAGCTTCGGTGTAATGGCGTACTAGCTGTACCTCCTGGAAGAGGCACGATCCTGAGAACTCGGAGTCCAAATTGGTTCTGAAGGTAGGACAGCCACCTATGCAGGTAAGATAGGGAGAGCTGGAGAGTGATGGCTAACCAAAAAGGGGGAACGATAGGATAGTAAGAGAGAAAGAAACAGAAACAGACAGCGAGATCCTCTTATTACTCGAACAGAATGGACTTCAGCTGCTTTCCGAAGGTCAGATGGTTTTCTTCTTTACGCAGATGTTCCGGTAAAGTATTCCAAGCATTTCTGATGCATTCCTCCGCAGGGAAACATTTTCCCTTCTTATAGCTCTAGTGTGAAATGTTCCCTAGTGAAAACATGCAATGAAAGAATTTCTTTTCAGCACTCTGGGGATTTTTGTGCCGGCGCTATTTGCGCATGCATGGGTGCAAAGGGCCTGCAACATGGCCCTGAGCGTCTGCTAAATTTGACGATGCTTCATTCAGTCTATTCCGCACTCTTGCTTCCCAATCAATGGGCATGGAGACATGAATGGGGAAGAATCTTATGGGAGCACCAGCGGTTCTTGCTCCATGGTTCCAATTAAAACAAAACTCAGCACAGACATTTCTGTTCCTCAAGCAATCTTCGAAAAGCTTGGGGCAGATTGGTCAAGATATGCCAACTATGTGCCCACCAAGGAGGGCAATATTCTGACACGTGGGGCTTCCTTAAGATCACAGTGGTAATGGTTAGAACAGAGTTGCTTTAAATGCCTCTTGTTTTTAAAATACCACCTAATTAAGAGAGTGGATCGCATGGGGGTTTTGAGTCACTGGGGCAAATAGGAGGTGCTGCATATGGTAATTTACCCCAGGCAGTGCGTTCTATGTACCCCATTCAGACAATAAACCATGCAATCCCCAATCATAATTAGGTGGAATTTAAAAGCAGGTGTTCATTAAAATACCAGAGGTTGTTACCATTCGGAGTTCAGAACATTTGCATTTCATTTCACTTGTGTTTGCATATTCCTGTAGAGATGTGAATCCCCAATCAACAATGTCTTATCCTGCAATTTACTACAATAATCAGGCCAACCTAGTGGAAGATCCTTATGTCAAAACTGCAATAATCAGGCCAACCTAGTGCAAGATCCTTATGTCAAAACTACAATAATCAGGCCAACCTAGTGCAAGATCCTTATGTCAAAACTACAATAATCAGGCCAACCTAGTGCAAGATCCTTATGTCAAAACTACAATAATCAGGCCAACCTAGTGCAAGATCCTTATGTCAAAACTACAATAATCAGGCTAACCTGGTGCAAGACCTTTATGTCAAATGTAGAGCCTTTGTGCGCTTTCTATCATTGGGGATTTGGAATTCTTCACGGGATCTAGAAATCCTTAAGCCCTTTGTATCAGAAAATCGTCAAGGTGTCTAAAACAATAAAATGCCCAGGATTTCAACGTGAATATAACTCTAACTTTTGAAATCAGCAGATAAGTGCCATCACATATGTCTACAATCAGTGAACTGAGTTACATGTTGGCAGTCGTGTGATTTTTAAGATCACTGAAATTGGGATAGTGTGAAGTTGAGTTAGAGTGAGATTTTAATTTTTTTAAATTGTTTCTTGTCTTTTTGTTTTTTTGCTTCTTTTTTGTGATATAATTCGATTCTTATGTTTTTAGAGAGCATAATGTAATATTAATCAGTGTAATTGTTTTCTGTTAAACTTTTATTTAACCAATTAACAATACAAAAAGAGTTACATTAAACTATTAAAAAGTGTATTCTTCTCAGTAACCTCAAAATGCATGTGGATTTAGGGGTTCTAGAGTTCACTCATTGTTGTGTTGTCGTTGACCCATGAATCTATTGCAATATTAATGGAAAAAAGCGTTGGCCCGTGAAGCCTGCCTCAATGGCCTCTAAAGAAACATATGTTGGTCACTCACTTGTTTTCAAAAGATTGCCACTGTTAGGATCTTCAAGCTGTTTTTGTCTTACTCCTGGGTTGAATGCCCCCTAAATTTTTATATTGGACTGCTGTGGAGTGCAAATCATCGTGAGGAGACAATTGTTGCAGTTCTCTTAGAAAAATAGCTTTTTGAGGTCCATCTGAAAAAGTATGGATTCTAGGAGGCTGCCTCCGACAGCAATTAGTAAAATCTGTTACTCGTGTGCTGACTCTATCTACACCACCACCAGCACGTCACTTGTTCTGAAGAAGGTCCCACACCCAGAGGGGGACTGAAACATGTCTGGCTTACAACACCCTACACAATGAACGAAGTGTACAAAATAGAAAATTGTGAAATATGCCTTTGTTTCATTTGAGCCTCTTAATTGTTTTGTTGTTGCAATGGTTTGCGTGCACATTTTAAGTTCACAATGGAAAAGAGCTAAGGCAGCCCACATTAAATTGTTTGCTGCCCCCCCTTGTTCTGATTTGTGTCACCTTTCTTTACTATTTGATGTTATCAAATAATTATTTAGCAAATCAGCTGTTTGCCCTAAAGAGTACACACATTAATGTGTTGCTGAAGGAAAAATGGGACGCACATCAAAACAGGGGTTTCAAATGTCTTGGGTTTAGAAGAAAATCATCAAAGTAACAGGTATTGGGCAACTTCGTCTCAGTATGACACAAAATAAAAAAACACAAATATAAATAAAGGAAAGCTGCATTCAAGCTGTGCCATTTCAAAGTCGTCAGCTTCGTGTGGCATGACCTCTTCCATAAAGAGCGGATTGTCACTGCAGGGAATCATTTTCAGTGCAGGACAGATAATATTTCCTTTTGTTTTGGTATATTTAAAGTGTGAAAATGAAAGCCTACCCCCCTTACCGAATCTTTTAACACTGCTCCGGGGTGGATTGGGGAGGGGAGGGGTCACTGTATGTAGCACCCCCTCGTACTTTTATATCGGTGTTACGACATCTCTTGCTATGGCAAGTGTGTATGTGGAGAGAACCCTCCCTGCCCGCGCCTGCACTGAGGCACAGGAAGCGACTGCTGGACCAGGCCCAGAAAGGGAAAGCGTGACTCCCTCGTGCCCTCGTTTTGTAGAATGCTCTTACTTCCTCAAAGGGCTTCTCTGTACTCCCTGTATTGTCGAACTCAGTATTTCGCGGAGAGGTTTTTAGTGCAGTTTAAGTTTAAGTGCAGTGCCGGCTTAATACATTATGTTTACCTTAAATGACTCTAGTGTCTAATCTATAAAATTAAAATGTGAGGATTGCACAGGTTCTAGAGAAGCGCCAGGCAATTGTAAAGCGTGCAGTGATTGGACCACAAATGAAGAAGACATAAACCCTAGACTAGGGCCTCATTACAGCCCTGGTGGATTTTCCTGATGGATTATAACCAGACAGATATTTTCTAGGCAACATGACAGCCTAAGCATTAATTGATGTAGCACAATATCTTTCTTTCAATCATTTTTCTCTCAAAGATACCTGGATCCAAAAGTCTGTTTTCAGCGTTAAAAGACCCCAAATACGTGTTTTTCGCACTTTCCATTTCCTGAAACACTTTGCAGAAGCCAGCAACATCATCTGCAACCACAATCCTAAGGCCGACCCACATATTTGCAGGTGACAAATGTGTATTTGTGTGACGGATAAGTTGAGACAAAAAAAAAACATTTTCTTTATCCACAGGCAATAACTGTTGTTTTTGTCAATGCTACATTATAGTCTAATAAACCATAAGTGAGGCTTTGTTTTAGGTTTGCCTGGAGAGAGTGCAAGCTCTCTGACAGACTTTTGACATTGATATTAGAGAGGGGCCCCAAAGCCAGTCAGCTTCTCCATCACGCAGCATGAGTGGATCTTCTGAAAGCTTTGCTGAAGCAGAGACCATATGTAAGAGCCGCCAGTAGATATGTCTAAGTTGGGGAAACATTTGTTAAATGATGCTTTCCATGGCAACGTTTGTTTCCCTGCTGCTTGGTATATTGATGTGTTTTCCATGTGTTCTGCATTACATTGTGTCTTTTGTTCCCCTGAGATTCATGTGTTTCCACCAGAAGATAGCTCAGGGGCAACATGCTCGCCTTGGAAGCAAGACGATGCAGAGCAGCACATGTTCGATCCCCGGGTCCGCACTTAGAAGCCTCTGGGGATTAAGAGTGTTATTACAGTGCTTAATTTGTGGGGGTGGGCCCTGGGACCAATTTCTGAGCACCGGCACTTATTTTCTCATACTCTGATTATGATTTTGTGTTTTGGCAACTTTATTAATAAATCTCAGGTTTAACGGAGTCCGTGCGCAGAGTCCAGTCTGCAGCAGTGTGAGCAGGAGAGAGGAGCTGCAGCTACGGTGCACAACCTTCGTTTCCAGTGTTTCCAGCGTCTATGTGCCTTTAAGGGAAAAAAAAGCACAATCTCCTTTAAAAACTGCAGAAGAGCGCTGAGCGCGCGCAGAGTCCGTGCGCAGAGTCCAGTCTGCAGCAGTCCGCAGCGGCCAGCAGCGGGACAGAAGTTTAGAGGTAAGAGGCATTCATGGGGGACAATGGGCCGCTGACATGGCTCAAGCTAAAACAAGCTCAGAAATCAATGACCCTCATGTCCGGAAACTTTATGGACACAGACTTGCATTTAAATAGTGTTATATGGAGTGACTCCGAAAACGAAATCGACAGCGCACAAAGGCAGTGTTTATCCCTTGACGTAATTGAAGTTGGAGAGGAAAGTTGCGGGCTTGAATTGGCACATCCCGCTATTCCCGCTTTTCTCAACGTACAATGTTCAACAGACACAATTCCTGTTGTGCAAGAGGAGGCGTCTTGCAGACAAACAACAGTAGCAGCGCCGAGCCCTACAGAGGCTTCCACTCATGCAGAGCTCGAGTTGGCGTCTGCGGCGTCTGCAATGACCTCCGATAACTTGGCGGCTGACCAGGGTTTAGCCCAGGCTTCGGTTGCGGTCCCTGAGGCAAAAATTATAGTGAATCTTGATGTTGAAATAATCACAATACCGCAACAATTATACTTGTGTGACCGAGCTAAGAAAGAAATTGCATGTGTGGCCAGCGCGAGTACTGCTGTCCTGCAAAATGAAATGGTCAGCAAGGAAACAGCATTTGTCGACCATCACCCTGAGCCCACGAACCTGCATAACACTAATGCTAGAATTGCAAGGGATAGCATTATTTCAAGCGCAAGGTTGAGTAATGGGACAAATCACTGGGAACATGACTCAAATAGAGACATTGCTGAAGCAGTGGTGATTGAGATAAATGCAGAGGCATTTCAATCTGCCTTTGATGTAACTGATAACGAATTGCTTGCGCTCAAAGTACCGAACACAGCACTAGATCCAAGCTTGCTGAAATTCACATTTCCATTGTCTGCCAAACTGCATGCAAACCAACGTCAGGAAAGCACGCCAATACAAAAATGTGCTAACGGTCAGAAGAATATTAACCAAACCAAGACGTCAACTTTTGCATGCAATAGTAACAGCAGAGTGATTAATGGTTTATCCTTATTAAACAGTGATGACACATCGTCCGGAGTAGTAACCGGAAAACTTATTAATGGAATACAACAGGGTCTCCGCAAGGAGTTACCATCAAAGGAGATCGACTTGGCAGCGAGAGAAGCACGCTTGACCAAGAGACTCTTAGCTGATTTCGAGGAAATGAAAGAGAGATTCTCAGCAAGTTTCTCTCTTGGTACCTCAAGCGACATCAATACAATGGAAATAGCCATTGGACAAAACAAGGAAGGCGAACATGAGTGTACTACCAGTGGCAAAATGACAGGCTTAAATCAGAAATCCATCGAGCTGAAGAGCGTTACTGATGGCTCGGACTCAAATCTGGCAAACGAAACGGCGCTAAGCCCAAAAAGTCAAGGAAAGTATTCCTTTACTAAGGCTGACACCAGCTCAAAAACGAAAACCAAGAGAGGTTATGCTCCAAATGTGCACATGCAGCAACGGCGGAAAAGCATCCCAGTAAATAGGAGAAGCGACCAGAGCTTCCCAAGCAAGGAGAATAACTGCAATCCGCAAAGCAAAGACCCTGACCAAAAATCGAATTTATCAGTTGCGGCTGCTATACAGATTCACAACAACGTTTTGGCTGCCACATCACTGGCTTTGATACCATTTATAAAGCTATATGAAAGATTAAACGAATCTTCCCAAAACAACGGAGCAATAATGAGGCACTTAGATGATAATATAAACAAAATTGAAACGCAATTTGTGGCATTCCAAACAAGACAAGAAGCTGAAAACATGCAGTCTGCTGAATACATGAGCAGACATTTCGAGCAGTTGCTGTCGGAACATAAAGGAACCAAACTGCTCCTAGATGAAATACTGGGCAATATAAAACAAATGCCAATTCAATCACTGGGCAAACGAGCCTCTCCGGTAAATAACACTCTCGGAGGAATAGATGTAGGGATTCAATGCAAAATAGAAGTCGACACTTCTGTAGCAGGTAATCCAATTGACAAAAATACATCAGTTAATGGGTCTAACCCACACATTCTCACTGACTTAACAGGAAAAAGTTGAAAAACGACATCTAAGTCAATGACAATTGATACTGCCCTTGAAGCAAAGGAGATCACTGACAGTTCAAAACTATTATCAGTGATAGGTACTAAAGACCCTATAGCTGAAATCAGCAAAAAGGGTAGCAAGGTAAATACTATATCAGACAAGTCTTCTGAGACGCCATCGTGTTCCTCTGCAAAAGCATCATATGGCATATTCAGTGGCCCCGCTAAAAACCTTGAGATCACGGCGAGTAAAGGAAAATTAACTTCACAGTTAATTGGCAATGCAAAGAAAAAGCCAGACAAAAAAAAGAATATTCAGACTTTAACAAAACACAGAAGTAACACAAAGCAATTCATAAGAAATTTGACCACACCTGTGAAAACTAAGTCAGCTGAAAATAAAACACTTGACAGATCATACAGAAATAATAAAGAGGGAAATGAAGAAAAAAAAGCTAGACCAACAAGCAAAGTGATTGCAAACCCAAGAAAGCGGATGAGAATTGAATCTGACTTGAGTTCATCTTCCTCTGGTGATCTAATGGAAGAACTATGCAACTTGTCCACATATTCAGAGGGTGAAGATGAGGATTGTGCCAGAGGATCTGTGGTAGACTGTTCAAACATATCCACTAGCAGTTCTGATTCATTAAGCCAGACTCAACAAGAGAAACCTCCTTTAAGGAAAATAAATTGTCAGAAAAACAAAAAAGGAGAGAGCTGGAAGAAAGAAAGTTCCTCCTATGAAAACCACATCGAACGAAAGAAAGGACCTACGGATTCTAGCTTCAAGCCATCAAATAACTGGCGCTCTGTAATGAACCCGAAACACACAACAGCGCACAGCTGTAATTCTCCCTTAAAATCTCATGAAGTTACTCGAAATGCACCCAAGGCTCTCTCCCAAAAAATTATGATTGAAAACATATTCAGAAATGAACTGGATGTCATTTTGAACCGTGCAAACATCATGTGTCTACTGCATGCAGTACCAGTGCTACGGACCATAACGTCGGACGACATCCGCATTGTTGAATACTTATCAGACGATCGAGTAGATATTGTATTACTGCATATCAACTCCCAAGCGGTACGAAACATGCTAATGTCCGCGAAGCAAGATCTCTTGTGCTTAGGGTTTGAGATCTCGTCTTATGACTTAACAATGAAACAAGGCGTAATCGAGACATCGGATTCCAAAAGTGTAAAACAACGTTTAGCTGAGCGACGTGAAGACCTAAGGAGACAGCTAAAAATTGTACTACTGTTATACTCAAAGAAGGGGAATGCTGTAGTCAAGTCAACTAAGCATTAGCTCACGAAAGTGGAAATCGATGCTCCTGTGACTGTGATTTCGTGGAACACTAGGGGCTTCAGTCACTTATATAACAATTTTCCGGTAGATCTAACTGACAACTTTGTAAGTTGTCTCCAGGAAACCTGGATGCGTGTGCCACCGGTTAAGGATGGCTATGTAACATTGTTAAATCCTGCAGTGAAAAACAACAAGGGATGCCCATTCTCTGGTCTAAACACCATGATAAAATCAGGAACTAACTGGGAAGTAATTGAAAAAATAAATCCCAACAGTTACGTCCAAGGAACATTACTCCAAACCATGAACGTTCACAATAACAAAAAATATCTGTTATTGTTGAACGTGTACTGGAACCCATCGAAAATCTCGGCTGATGCATTCTGTAAGAGGATTCAATTCAGCACTACAGCCAAATTAACACCTAGTCTATAATACTGAATGAAAACCCTTATTGATATATCCTTAGGTCCAGTTCATGCGTTCTGGATGACTACCCTTGTATGACACCCCTCTCTTGGAATCCCCCTGACCCCACTGAGCCAAGAAGTAGTTCTGTTTTGCAAGTTTAAAAGGTTTATTTGATAAATTAAAATATAGATATCACACTTTATAATAAATTAATAATTGAATATCACACTTAATCTGATATGGGAAATATTAACAACGGAGAATCTGGCACTAGCACACTTCTTTATAATGACTAATGAGTTAACATGAAATGGATAAGGTAGCACACTGGGAAATAGGAACAAAAGTATACTGTGGTAGAGGATGCTTTATGTAGCTCAGGTGGATGCAATATTCACTGAATGCAATACAGAAAATACTCAATGTGATTTCAACCCAACAATGTAATCACTTTTCTCTGGCTATTCACTCCCCCCCTCTTTATGCAATGCAAGGAAATGGGAGGAAGCACACAGTTCTCAGAAATGCAATCAATGTAATCAGTTCAATCCCAGCAAGCTTACAGAAAACAGATAGGAGTTTTGAAAACACAGGCAATGCTTGGATATGTGCTGGCAATGAATGAGAAATATGCTAAATTTGCTTTTAATTCCCTTATAGAGGTTCAGGGTGAGTGGTATCTAGTTAATATTAGTCCAGGCTCACACTAGCAATGATGCAGGAATGATTAGCAGGTTAAACGAATTTCTGGCAATGAAATCAGGCAGCAGCAGTTTTTTTTTACATGTGAAGAAATTGCAAATCGCGGCAAAATTCGCGGATGCGTGTTCCGCGATTGCGGTAAAACTATAAGGGCTAGGAATGCGGTTCTTGGTGCGATTCAAAGCTACGATTCTAAGCTATCAAATAAAAGTTATTGCAAGTCTCTAGCTCAAACGGTCGCGGAGATATGAGCGATTTAGTAAAGGTCGTTTTTGGTTTTGTAAATTTTAAACGCACACTTTTTCAAAATGACAAGTGACAAATTTTTGCAGCTAGAATGACAGGTGACAGCTAGGAGGCAGTTCTACTTAGGTTAAATAGATTGAATTAGATGAATTTAAACTAAGAGATGTGTTCTGAGTTTTGCTAAGTACTCACAAGAGATTTTGAACAGGAAAGCGACTTGGTCACGGACTTCAGTCTGGTCAGGTCTTTCCGGGTTCTGCTCACAGCGCCTGGCCTCTGGAACTGCTCACAGGGGTCTGGTCTCTGCTAGGCACCGGTTCTTTGGGTCTCTCTGCTCTGGATAGATTGAAGTCTCTAGTTTGGCTTTCTGGAGTTTGATGGAGGTAAGTATGGATTTTTCCGGCAGAGCTTTCAGCGGCAGATGAAAAATGAATCCTCTATCTGTCCTGTCTGTCTGCCTTTATGTGTTTAGAATGTGGGTGTGTTCTAGCATCACTGACCCTACCTCTCTCTCAGCTTCTAATTGGTCAAACTTTCATTCCTTACTTGATTGGGGGAATGAAATGAAGTGTCATCATGATGAGGTCTGTTTATGATACAGAGAACCCACCCCTGTCAACTTTACACACAATCTATATCTGACCTAAAAACATATTTGCACAGGTACACATTTGTTTAAAATTACATATACATGGTGTGGCTGAATTTAGCCATGTCTATGTCCAAATCTGCTCATTCTCGGAGCTTGCATTCAAAGAGTGTACATAATTGACTTTTTAACTGCTTTTCCAATTTCCGACATGGACCCAACTTTACATACATGTGTGCAGGGGGTAGGGACATTAACTGATGAAGTTTCAGATTTTTAACATGCACACATTTAGAGTAATATCCACTTTTCCGCTAAAACCCCCCTGAACATACCACCGGTTCCTACCACGTCTTAAACTGTGGGCAGAAAAATCACAAGAATTATGGTATCATTTATAAAATTTTCACATGTCCGCTCTATGAATTATCCCCCTTTTTATAAAACCATATCCTTGCTGCAGGGGTGTGTCTTTTCAGGTCACATGGTACAGAAACCAGTCTTTCCAGTTTCTGCCAAGCCAGCTTGCTTCTCACAGGCAGTGCTCCTCCCAGCTTCTCCAGGAGGAAGCCACTTTTTACGACGTCTGTAATAAAAAACCTTTGCCTGAGTGGAGAGGGCTTTGTTCACTCTCTGGCAGAGCACAGGAAATTCAATTATCAGATAGATGGCATATCCTTAGCCTGGGCAGCAAAAGGAAGGTTGGCCTGGGAACACAGTGGTGACTCAAGTTTCACTGCTGATGGGTAGTTGCTAGGCAAAATCAAGTTCCTTAAGCCAGACCTTCAGCTAACTTTTTGTTGCTTTTAAAATAACTTGTAATTTTACACATGCAGCTAGAATGCTGATTCTAAGCGCAAAACTATGACATTTCAACAGTTACAAAGGCATGTGACACCAAACATAGGTCACTCATTTAATTTAACATTTTCGATTTTGGTGGTTTTAAATCCAGTTGTAGTTAGGCTTAAGCTGCTGACTCCATAGCATTTTTGTTATAAGCATTGTTTTTGGGCTCTTCATTTCCCAGATTTTGTAGGCACACAAAACTCCATTCTGCCAAATGTCTGCTGGTGTTCAGTGAATATTTTGCACATGTTGCAATGTTTGAAAATAGGCATTTTGACTTGCCTTCAGAAACACACAGAGTGGTTTTAAAACGCCGGCTTTTGGATAGTGGTGAGTACTGGTACTGCACTCATTTTTGGGATTTAAGAAATGAATTCCCCACACTTCTAGGTTGCATTTGGCAATCAGCATTGCCATTCCCAATGGTTTCAGACTACTGTGCGGGTAGTCCAATGGTGGTTTTAAAGCGCTTTGAAGCTAACCGGCGCTACTGTTTTTCCTTTGGCAACCCATTTCCCTCATGGCAACCCGGCCTTTCATTCTCGCACTGGTGGGTGGCAAGTGAGGCAACCATTTTGGTGGGCGCACAACTGCGCAGCTGTCCTGGATTCTGGGATGAAATGATGGGCGGCGACAGCGCATCCCCATCTTTACCCACTCCAATTATTTATTTTTGTTCTGGGGCAAAATGATGGGCAGCGACAGCTTAATCCCCATATTTACCCCGTCTAATGATTCCACATGGGTCAAAACAATGGTTTCAGACTACTGTGCGGGTAGTCCAATGGTGGTTTTAGGCAGCGTCCTTCTGTGCCCATAACATCGGCAAAAATGGGTGGCAGCCTATTCTTCCTGCATTTCCCGGTGCATTTTCTGGGAAGCTATGGTCATCATGATGTTTTCATGTCAGTACTGCACAGTTTTGAGGTAGGGCTAGGATGCATGGGTAAATACATCCCACAAGCCCCCCTCTTGCGATGGCCATCCTATTTCACGAATGGGACTCGCAAGATCTGGGATGTTTCCTCATCTTCTTCCAATAGATGGCATAGTTCAGCATCTTTTCCTCCATCCGGTACTGATCGATCGGTTCTCCTCGCCGGTCCTGATGGGAATATTGGGCGGTACCCCGAGCCCGTTGCGTCTCAGCTCCCGGTCTCCGGATCGTCCTCCTTGGCCCGTCTCAAGGTTTTCTTTCTCCTAGGACGACAAAGGAAGAGCGGCAATACCTACTCATAGACGTTTTTCCACCACTGTTGAGATGGTGGGACAGCATATGCATTTCATCATGACAAAACATTACATTCTTATTTTGATAAAGAAAACAGTATAACTAAGAGACAGTTTCATGCAAATCACAATATTTTAGAGACTAGATGTGGTATGTTTTATGATTGGAACTGAATTAGTCTGATACAGTACCCGCTAGGATTCCAGAGGATTCCTCCAGTTGTTGCAGAGTGTGCCTGGGATGGCAACACTTCAACTGGTTTATGTGTACCCACTTGTCTTCCCCCTCTGCCGAACCGCCTTTGGGGATGTGGATTTTGTAGGCCACAGGGGAGATCTTATCGACGATCTCAAAGGGTCCCTTCCATGTAGGCAAAAATTTGCGCTGCTTGGCCTGGTTCCTTTGGAAGTTGTATAGATAGACCCGGTCTCCCACCTGATATTCCTTCCTGGAAGTTTTCAGGTCATAATGGGTCTTCATGCTATCAGTCGATCTTTCTAGATTCCGCTGAGCATAAGCAAAAGCATGTTGGAGGTGTTTCCTTAAATTCTCTACATACTCATGAGTAGTGGAGGCATTTATCAGTGTCTGCTCTTGGGTCCTATAGAGCAAATGCTGAGGAAGCACCATCTTGCGCCCAGTCATCAACTCAAATGGTGACATTTTGGTTGCAGATGAAGGGGTAGATCTGATGGCCATTAGGACCAGAGGTAATCGGATATCCCAACTTGGCCCAGAATCTGCCACAAACTTTTTTAAGATGCTCACAATTGTCCGGTTATATCTCTCTACTGCCCCAGAAGAAGCTGGTCTGTAAGCAATATGCAGCTTTCTCTTGACCCCCAGTATCTCCCACATCTTTGTCATTACTTCACTAGTGAAGTGGCTACCTCTGTCTGACTCAATCCTTTGAGGTAGACCAAAACGGGAAAAGATGTGGTTAATCATCAAGGCAGCTGCAGTTTCTGCCTTGCAATTTGGGGCTGGGAGACATTCCACCCACTTGGTAAACAAGCATGTCACGGTCAACATGTACTTATTCCCCCTAGCCGAGCGAATCACAGGGCCTACAAAGTCGATTTGTAAATCTGACCATGGCAGTGTCATTCCCCGCTTTTGTAAAGGTGCCCGGTGTGTGAGGGATGTCGGCTGAAATTGTGCACACACAAGACAACCCTTCAAATATTGGTTGAGGTCCTGGCCCATGTGTGGCCAGTATGCAACCTCTCTTAAGATTTCCAGTGTTGTGTGAAACCCCCTATGACCGGCGGTGGCCGCATCATGGGCGTGACTTAACATCAGGCTTCGGAATGAGGTAGGAACCACCCACTGATCGTGGCCAGCTTTGGATTTCCTTACCAGCAAACCGTCTTGGATCCGGAACATTTTTGGACATTTCATCAACACTCTTAGGTCCTCTTTCCCAATGTAATCGGTATCCGTCAGGGGAAAGTTCTCAGGGTCCTCAAGGTGCTGGTAAAATTTACCAATAATTGGATCCCCCTTCTGAGCGGTAATCAAATCAGCATCAGGGGTCTCCTTACTCCATTGTGCAATTGAAAGGTCGTTGTGAGCATTTGTCTGGGACCTAGTGATGGCAGTGACCTGGATTTCCCCCAACAGGGACTCAATCTCAATTAGATCCCCTTGGATGGCTCCGGTTTTGGCCAGCTGATCGGCTAAGTCATTTCCAGTTTTGTCTGGTCCCTCTACTTTGGAATGACCCTTGATCTTTTTCCAATAGATGGTCATCCCATTCGATGTGACCAGATCATCAATGTTTTGGATCAACTTCCCATGTTTCAAGGGTTTGTTGTTAGCACATAACATGCCTCTGGTTTTCCAATTAACCAGGTGCTCCACGAACCCGTTCCGTACATAATCCGAATCTGTGATTATGACCAGTTCGTGGAGTTGATGCTGGACAGCAGTGAGGATGGCCTGATGCACAGCCATCAATTCTGCCACCTGACTACTTCGGGGGCCAATTTTGTATCCAGCGGAGGGTTCTGGGGACTCATTCACCCATGCATTCCCTACGCCGGCCACCAATTCTTTCTCCCCGTCGTTGTCAACATGGTAAGAGCATCCATCCACATAGACAGTGGGCATTCCCTCACACTTGTCTTCTTCAAAGACTTTGTGGGGGGAATTAAGGTATGCCTCCATGTTGTCCTTGATTTTTAGACTTTCGTCCTCGAGACAGTTTTCTCTGGCACAATCATGCAAGTCAGCCAGACCTTGCGCGAGGGGACTCTTCTTGTTTTGGCCATATCTGACCTCCACAGGAAAGCCTTGCATTGACAGAATCCAGGAAGTAATTCGGGAATTACTCACATTTCCGGCCCGGATTCTGTCACTTTGGAGATATTGCAGAGGCTGGTGTGGAGTCTCCACTATGATGTGTTCCCCCTGGATAAACGGGCGGTAATTCTTCAATGCCCACACCGTTGCCAGGAGTGCCTTCTCACAATCGTTGAATTTTTCCTCCACAGAGGATAAAGTTTTGCTCGCATAGGAGATTACTTTATTGACCTTGTCATGCTTTTGGTATAATACTGCCGTCAAGCACGTATTAGAGAACCCTGTCTCCAGGAAGAACTCCTTGTTTCTGACAGGGTAAGCTAGGCAAGGCGCTTGTGAGAGGCTTCTCTTGAGTTGTTTTACTGCCTCGGCTTGTTCTGGACCCCATTCCCACTTGACCCCCCCCTTCAGGAGATGAATCAGGGGTCTGGTGATCTCTGCGTATCCCTCAATGAACTTTCTGCTGTAATTAGTCAGTCCAAGGAGGCTCCTTAGTTCTCGCAGAGTTGTGGGGTCTTTCAGTTTCTGAAGTGCTTCCACTTTCTTTTCCTGGGGACAGAGGCCCTGAGGAGTAATCTCATGCCCCAAGAAATTAACACGGGTTCTACACCACTGTGCTTTCTGAAAGGAAAGTTTTGCTCCGGCGGCCCTCAACTGCGTCAGAACATAACGGATCTCCGCTATGTGTTCCTCCACAGATGAACTTTTGATGAGGACATCATCTACATAAGCCAGGTTACCCCTTGCACCCAAGTCGGGCATGGCCTTGTGTAGAAAAATGTTGAATTCATTGCCGGAGTTGAGGTATCCGAAGGGAGTCCGTGTCCATGTATACTGCTGGCCCCCAAAGGTAAAAGCCAGCTTGTATTGGTCCTCCCTACTGACAGGCACGGTCCAGTATCCATTGGTCAGGTCTATTGCAGTGAATACCTGTGACCCCTGAATCTGGGCCAGCCCTTGGTCAATGTAGGGAAGAGGCCATCGGGAAGTGTGGACCCGTTTGTTGAGCTCCCTGAGGTCAGCGCAGAGTCTCCACTGGCCGTTTGGCTTCAATATTCCCAGCACCGGATTATTGAAGGTGCTGTGGACTGGACGGATTATTCCCCGGGACTCAAGGTTCTTAATTATTTCAGTAAGGGACTCCATTGATGCGAGAGGCAAGCGATATTGCTTCACAAACACAGGAGTCATGCCAGGGTCCGTGGGGATTGTTGTTGTGTGGATGTCAGTGCGACCACAGTCATATGAGTCTACCGCAAAGAGATCTTGGAAGTCCAAGAAAACTTGTTTCAACTTTTGCTTTTGTTCCAGCGTCACACAGGCATCAGCTAGGTTGACTCTCTCTTCCACCATCTGCCTGAAGCCTGGAAAGACTTCTGGTTTGGCTATCTCCGCGGCCTCCTCCAGCTGGGTGGAGAAGTCCCTGGTCAGAGTGCTGATTTGGACCGGAGGCCTCAGGTGGGAAAGGCAGCCCTCATGGACTTGGAAAATCACCTCATCCCTCCTGAAGTCACAAGTCACATCTTCCTTACCATAGGGGCAGGAAGTGTACACCAGGAAGTTCCCCCCATGCCGGGTGAAAATCCTGTCTGGTGTTGCGTTGTCATCACTGTCACTGTCAAAACAGTCCTTGGGGATGGGTCCTAACAGTTCATTTACAAGATCAATGGAGAAATGTCGGTCATCAACCGCCAGTCCAATAATGGTGCCTGCGGCTAGAGTAATACTCTTTAAGTCGCTGTTATCCACCTCTATTAGAATGGTGTCATGTTCTATGTTGACTAATGGAGTTGGGTTTACCCCCAACCCTTGCTGTTGGAGAGAAGCATTTAGATGTATGTAAGCATCAGGGTTTTTCAACTCTTGTCCCCTTTTAACTTTCACTTCCAGGGAGAATTGTCGGGTCCTTTCTGGGATGGTGACTTCCTCTTTAACCTGAATTTCAACTGCATAAGGTAGCAATTGAGCTGACCTAAATGCTTTTTCTGGATCATCAAAGCCCATGGGATTATCCGCTAATCGGGACCAAGCTTTGAAGTTTATTAGGTCCAAACTAATGGCAAAGCGATTGAGAATGTCACTGCCTAAGTAAAAGGCGGCAGTGACGTCTCGCACGACCCAACAATTATGGACTATGCTCTTGTTGCCAATGGAGATTTTGAGCATACACCTGCTTGGCAGGAGATGTTTGGAGTCAGGTGCTTCCAGGTCCATTTCCCATTTGTCTATCAGTTTGAAGGTGGGAATGGTTGGATCTTTTGGGAGTTGGCGGAACATGGCTTCGCTGATGAAGCTCTTACCGTTGTTCACACACACTCGAGCGAGAACAGAGTCCTTCCCATCATTTAACTGAACAGGGATGAACAACTGCTCTCCAATTTGCTGAATATCAGCCAGGCTTTGAGCTGATTTCACATCTTTCTGGACTATAGGAGTGGGAGTTTCAGATTGTGGATTGGTATAGAATTTCAGAGTGTTTCCTTCCAGCGTGGAATACCACTTTAGACTGGAAGGAAGGTTGATTTTCAGAAATAGAGAGGACCCCCCATCACCAGTCTGTTGTCCTACTGCTATTACTGTCACGTCTGGAATTTGGTTGTTCTGGAAGTGAAATTCTACTTGGTCAGATTTTTGTTCAACCATGTGGCATGTGCCGTTTAAACTAACATGGTTGACACTCTGTTTTAATTTTATTGGTCGGCTAGTCTGGGTCCAGAGGACCTTGTTTACACAATCTATTAGGGGTGACAACCTTCTCAGGAGGTCATTCCCTAGTAAACAAGGGGTGCCCTCTGGGGTCACAACTATGACCGGGTGTTTCAACTTATGTCGCCCAATTTTAATGTCCAAATCGGCAGTCCCCTCAACGGGAATTTCCTTCCCGTCAAAGTTCTGGAGTTGTCCAGGAAGTGAGGTGAGAGGAATTTGGTAATTCTCTCCCCTTCCTGCATTCAGTTCATCAAAGGCCCTTCTGGACAGAAGGGTAGCTTGAGATCCAGTGTCCACCAGTGCCGAGATTGTACCCTGCCCCTGTACTTGTACCGGGGCATAATATCTTCCCTCCTTCTCCTCAAGGGGGCACAGATAATGTACATTTTTGGACAACTGGTGGGCTAACTTTCTGGGTTTGGACATCGCGAGAGAAGAATTTTGGGCAGAATCTTGTGGAAAGCCTTGGGAATCTGAAAGAAAAATTTTGCAACTGGAGATCAGAGCCATTGTGGGTTCCCCTGGTTCCGGTTCTGGGCCGCCCCCCCCTTTTTGGAGGCAGTCCCCAGGATGGGTTTGGACCAGGGGATTTTCTGGCTGTTGGTTCTGGGATGAGATGGTGGGCGGCGGTAGCTCAGTCTCCACATCTCCCCAGTCTGGATTTGCATCCCTAGGGACCCATTTTTCTTTGGGAGGAGTTCCCCCCTCTCTGAAGGAGAAGATCCTTTTCCCAGGATCCTCTGAGGATCCCTCTCCCTCAAATTGGAAGATCTGTACCTCCTCCTCAAACTGAGTCTGTTTGGGTCTTTTGTTTCTCCTACCCCCCCTCTGCTCCTTAGGAGGCAGACTTTCCGGGGCAAGAGATTTTGTTTCCGGTTCCTGGGTTTCCAGGGGCTGTTTACAAGTGAGGAAGGAAGCTTCCTCCAAGGCTTTACATCCCCCTTCCCTTTGTGCCTCCTCCCTGGGAACCGGTGATTTATCGGGGTGCTGCCCCCGTCATTGTTCTGGAGCACCAGGTCCAGAGTTGGGTGCGTTCTGCGCCGGCATGCTGATCTGAGGGTTCTGCTGTGCCCTCAGTATATGACCCATATCCCGCGCCATGTTTTGAACCTGGCGCTCTAACTGGGAAACCCGCTCAGGCTGATACGGGGCCCTGTTTTCTCCCCTGGGCTGATCCCGGGAAGGGTAGCTGTCCCTCCTCTGGTAGTACCCCTGGTTGGGAAGATTTTGGTACCCCTCCACCCTTGGCCTCCCCTCTCCCGGATTCAGTGGTCTGGGCTCAGGGAATTGAGGAAAGAAGGATGGATGATTTTGGGGTTGGAAGTCGGGTGGATATCTGGGGAAAAAGTTCTGCCCAGGGTTTGGTAAATTTCTGCCCTCCTGTGGGAAGTTTGGAGGGAAGTTCCCTGGGTTAGGTGCTTGTCTGGATCCCCCCCCTTGGGCTGGAGGAGTCCACACATAACCCAGGATGGGTCGATTACCTTTGTAGCGAGGACTTACATAGTCAGGAGAGCGAGGGACCCCATTTGTGGGGCTGCCTCCCTGGCTCCCTGTCTGTGACTGGCCCGAGGACCTTCTGGGCCTAGCATTATTAGGTGCAGGTAGGTTTTTAGGCCCCCCCATCTCCAAATCCAAAACGGGGGTGACCTTTACCTCTGCCACCTTGGCAGCAGCAGGGGTGCTGTTGGCTTTGGGGTTTTTCTGGGCGTTGCTTTTATTTTCTATGGGCTTCTGCACCTCATAGATGCGGGTAGCCTGTTCAATGACCCAGTCTAAAGATCTTTTCTCGTGAAAATCCCTCACGAGCTGGGTCATGATATATTTGGGCAAGGCATGGAAAAACGTGTTGATGAATTCACGGCTATCCGTGCACACCCTTCTTGTGGTCTGTGCAAAAGCCCGCTTTAACTCCTGCACAAATTCTTGTGGGGCCTGATCCTCCCCACATTGCAAATTGTAGGCTGCCTTGCGAGCCTCTTGAGGATTTCTGTGAACAGAAAAATGTTTCAGGATGGCCGCCTTATAGGTGGACCATCTTAAATGATTCTGGTCCTCCAGCCCCGCAAAGAAACCGGAGTATTCTGGGGAGAATGTCCATTTTACATATTGAATGCAGCTTTGGCTGTCCTTCAAATGGAAAGTCTCCATCATTTGTTCAAACAACTCTAAGTGCTCCCAAACAGAATACTTAGCGTTCTTATGGTAAGGCGTGATGACGCCCCTGATCGCCTTAATCTGCTTTAAGGGGTCCTTACGCAAGGCCCTTTTTGCCTTATTGGCCTTTTTGGTTCGGGTAACCCTTGTCCATTCTTCGTCGGACTCAGAGGCACTGCTCCCAGAGGTTCCCGTCTGTTCTTCCAGGTTTTCCCGGATTCTGCGAGCCTGGGAATGGCTGGCAGAATGTGGGGACCTGGTCTCCTGTGTCCTGCGCAGTTCAGAGGAGTCTTCAGATTCCTCCTTGCTGCCAGGATTTGATGGGTACCCCCTCCACTGACCTAACTGGGCAGAGGTTTTCAGGATGCCCTTAATGGGCCTACTCTCCTGGGGTTCCCCATTGAACTGTACTGTACTTGGGTGCCCATGCCCGGATGCCCACCCCTCCATTCCTGAGTGGTACTGGCCTATGAGCCCCATACTCTTAGCTGGATAGTAATCTGCCACCCCTGTGGCCCTGTGCTCATGTGCGCCAGGGGGCATGGGGGTGGCAGAGTCCAGGGACTGAGAGGTATGAGGGCCTCTGGTACTAGGGCTCCTGAGGTTATGCTCCGGAGTTTCCATTTCCCAGCGAACCTCATCTCTATCCGCCCCTGCTCCCTGTTGCAATGCAAGAGCCTGCATTTGTGCTTTCAGTTCCTCTGTTAAGGCCTTACTCGACTCTATCAGTTTCTCCTGCATCGCTACCTGCTGTTGGAGCCTATCATTGTGCTGGCAGAGGGCCTCATTTTGCCTCTGTGCTTCCTGGTTGGTCCTGGAGAACTGGGCCAGTCTTTGCTGCAGGAGGGTTACCTCCTGGGCAATGTCCCTATTGGCCTGCTCCTTTCTTGCTAGAGCATCCTCCACCCTTCTGGTGTGCTCTACCAAGTTCTGGTTTTCTTTTTGGAGGTCACCCAGTCCCTGGTGGGCCAGGTGATTTTCTTCCATTTTTCTTTTTAAATGGCAGACTTCCTGGCCTAAGGCGTCTCTTTCCTGACTAAGAGCCTGCATTTGTGCCGCCAGGTCGTCCCTTTGCCTTTGGAAGGCACCAGCATTCTGGCGCTCCTGATCAAACTCCGCCTGGGTATCCAGGTCTTTCAGAATTAGTTTGTTGCTCTCTGCCTTCACTCTATCTAGGTGGCCTTGCAGGGTGACTACCTGCTCAGCACATACCCTGTTGAAGTCCAGTTGTTGCTCCAGCTTTTTCTGGCTTTGCAGTAGGGAGTCCAAACCTTCTTGGTGTTCCTTCTGCAAGGCCAGAAATCTGGTATCCTGTTCTGACTTTTCCTTTTGCAGCACATCCATATCCTCCTTTATTTTAGTGATGTACAGTCTGCTGTCATTTTCTGACTCCTGGCTCCTCTGCAGCATCTGCTCAGAAGAGGCCAGGTCAGATTGGACCTTCTCTAACACCATCTGTTGCCTATTTGCCAGATTTTGGCTTTCAGCACATCTATCCTGCATGTCTCCCATATATAGGTACAGGTATGCTGCTATCCTGGCAATCTTATTGTGTTCCTCTTTGGCTTTAGGAGCCATATATAGTTCACTCAGGGCCACATGTAATGGACCCTGATCTCTATATATATCTGACCCTGTTTCAGTGACCTGTTGCGTGATGGCCTGCAACCAGACCGTTTGGTCCTGGTGAGTCCATTCACCTCTCACAAATAGTTTGTGTAAGAAGTGCTCTCTGGCTATTTTCATATCTACCAAGGTCGTCATTCTAGAGATTGGTCTCTGTCCTGACTTACGGAAGTTAGTATTTTAGTTTTGCAGAACAGAACTTTTCTTGGAGTGTCCCTTTTGAGGAATGCTTCACAGCGTAATGCAGCGTGGTGATCCGACTGGATGTATGTATCCCGTCAGTTAGCACACTGTATTAAGCTGCACAAGTGGTATTCTAACCCAGAATCCCGGATACGAGCCCCCACTTTGTAAGAGGATTCAATTCAGCACTACAGCCAAATTAACACCTAGTCTATAATACTGAATGAAAACCCTTATTGATATATCCTTAGGTCCAGTTCATGCGTTCTGGATGACTACCCTTGTATGACACCCCTCTCTTGGAATCCCCCTGACCCCACTGAGCCAAGAAGTAGTTCTGTTTTGCAAGTTTAAAAGGTTTATTTGATAAATTAAAATATAGATATCACACTTTATAATAAATTAATAATTGAATATCACACTTAATCTGATATGGGAAATATTAACAACGGAGAATCTGGCACTAGCACACTTCTTTATAATGACTAATGAGTTAACATGAAATGGATAAGGTAGCACACTGGGAAATAGGAACAAAAGTATACTGTGGTAGAGGATGCTTTATGTAGCTCAGGTGGATGCAATATTCACTGAATGCAATACAGAAAATACTCAATGTGATTTCAACCCAACAATGTAATCACTTTTCTCTGGCTATTCACTCCCCCCCTCTTTATGCAATGCAAGGAAATGGGAGGAAGCACACAGTTCTCAGAAATGCAATCAATGTAATCAGTTCAATCCCAGCAAGCTTACAGAAAACAGATAGGAGTTTTGAAAACACAGGCAATGCTTGGATATGTGCTGGCAATGAATGAGAAATATGCTAAATTTGCTTTTAATTCCCTTATAGAGGTTCAGGGTGAGTGGTATCTAGTTAATATTAGTCCAGGCTCACACTAGCAATGATGCAGGAATGATTAGCAGGTTAAACGAATTTCTGGCAATGAAATCAGGCAGCAGCAGTTTTTTTTTACATGTGAAGAAATTGCAAATCGCGGCAAAATTCGCGGATGCGTGTTCCGCGATTGCGGTAAAACTATAAGGGCTAGGAATGCGGTTCTTGGTGCGATTCAAAGCTACGATTCTAAGCTATCAAATAAAAGTTATTGCAAGTCTCTAGCTCAAACGGTCGCGGAGATATGAGCGATTTAGTAAAGGTCGTTTTTGGTTTTGTAAATTTTAAACGCACACTTTTTCAAAATGACAAGTGACAAATTTTTGCAGCTAGAATGACAGGTGACAGCTAGGAGGCAGTTCTACTTAGGTTAAATAGATTGAATTAGATGAATTTAAACTAAGAGATGTGTTCTGAGTTTTGCTAAGTACTCACAAGAGATTTTGAACAGGAAAGCGACTTGGTCACGGACTTCAGTCTGGTCAGGTCTTTCCGGGTTCTGCTCACAGCGCCTGGCCTCTGGAACTGCTCACAGGGGTCTGGTCTCTGCTAGGCACCGGTTCTTTGGGTCTCTCTGCTCTGGATAGATTGAAGTCTCTAGTTTGGCTTTCTGGAGTTTGATGGAGGTAAGTATGGATTTTTCCGGCAGAGCTTTCAGCGGCAGATGAAAAATGAATCCTCTATCTGTCCTGTCTGTCTGCCTTTATGTGTTTAGAATGTGGGTGTGTTCTAGCATCACTGACCCTACCTCTCTCTCAGCTTCTAATTGGTCAAACTTTCATTCCTTACTTGATTGGGGGAATGAAATGAAGTGTCATCATGATGAGGTCTGTTTATGATACAGAGAACCCACCCCTGTCAACTTTACACACAATCTATATCTGACCTAAAAACATATTTGCACAGGTACACATTTGTTTAAAATTACATATACATGGTGTGGCTGAATTTAGCCATGTCTATGTCCAAATCTGCTCATTCTCGGAGCTTGCATTCAAAGAGTGTACATAATTGACTTTTTAACTGCTTTTCCAATTTCCGACATGGACCCAACTTTACATACATGTGTGCAGGGGGTAGGGACATTAACTGATGAAGTTTCAGATTTTTAACATGCACACATTTAGAGTAATATCCACTTTTCCGCTAAAACCCCCCTGAACATACCACCGGTTCCTACCACGTCTTAAACTGTGGGCAGAAAAATCACAAGAATTATGGTATCATTTATAAAATTTTCACATGTCCGCTCTATGAATTATCCCCCTTTTTATAAAACCATATCCTTGCTGCAGGGGTGTGTCTTTTCAGGTCACATGGTACAGAAACCAGTCTTTCCAGTTTCTGCCAAGCCAGCTTGCTTCTCACAGGCAGTGCTCCTCCCAGCTTCTCCAGGAGGAAGCCACTTTTTACGACGTCTGTAATAAAAAACCTTTGCCTGAGTGGAGAGGGCTTTGTTCACTCTCTGGCAGAGCACAGGAAATTCAATTATCAGATAGATGGCATATCCTTAGCCTGGGCAGCAAAAGGAAGGTTGGCCTGGGAACACAGTGGTGACTCAAGTTTCACTGCTGATGGGTAGTTGCTAGGCAAAATCAAGTTCCTTAAGCCAGACCTTCAGCTAACTTTTTGTTGCTTTTAAAATAACTTGTAATTTTACACATGCAGCTAGAATGCTGATTCTAAGCGCAAAACTATGACATTTCAACAGTTACAAAGGCATGTGACACCAAACATAGGTCACTCATTTAATTTAACATTTTCGATTTTGGTGGTTTTAAATCCAGTTGTAGTTAGGCTTAAGCTGCTGACTCCATAGCATTTTTGTTATAAGCATTGTTTTTGGGCTCTTCATTTCCCAGATTTTGTAGGCACACAAAACTCCATTCTGCCAAATGTCTGCTGGTGTTCAGTGAATATTTTGCACATGTTGCAATGTTTGAAAATAGGCATTTTGACTTGCCTTCAGAAACACACAGAGTGGTTTTAAAACGCCGGCTTTTGGATAGTGGTGAGTACTGGTACTGCACTCATTTTTGGGATTTAAGAAATGAATTCCCCACACTTCTAGGTTGCATTTGGCAATCAGCATTGCCATTCCCAATGGTTTCAGACTACTGTGCGGGTAGTCCAATGGTGGTTTTAAAGCGCTTTGAAGCTAACCGGCGCTACTGTTTTTCCTTTGGCAACCCATTTCCCTCATGGCAACCCGGCCTTTCATTCTCGCACTGGTGGGTGGCAAGTGAGGCAACCATTTTGGTGGGCGCACAACTGCGCAGCTGTCCTGGATTCTGGGATGAAATGATGGGCGGCGACAGCGCATCCCCATCTTTACCCACTCCAATTATTTATTTTTGTTCTGGGGCAAAATGATGGGCAGCGACAGCTTAATCCCCATATTTACCCCGTCTAATGATTCCACATGGGTCAAAACAATGGTTTCAGACTACTGTGCGGGTAGTCCAATGGTGGTTTTAGGCAGCGTCCTTCTGTGCCCATAACATCGGCAAAAATGGGTGGCAGCCTATTCTTCCTGCATTTCCCGGTGCATTTTCTGGGAAGCTATGGTCATCATGATGTTTTCATGTCAGTACTGCACAGTTTTGAGGTAGGGCTAGGATGCATGGGTAAATACATCCCACAATTCATATCTGCAGTAATGGAAATAATAGATAACTATCAAAGGACCTGCTTAGACATTGCCATTATCTTGTGTGGAGACTTGAACATCTCCTGGTTTGACGAACATAGGATGCTAATCAAAGCTAATTCGAGTGAAAGATGCCTAGGAAATGCAAGAAGATCGCAATGGAGTGAAAAGCTGGAAGCTCGAGACTGTATGATGGTAAATGGACATGTTAAAGGTGATATACCACCGAATCACACCTGGGAAAACATGGGAAATAAAAAGACCATAGATTATTTCTGGACATCAAGAAATGTATTTGTAACAATTAACAAATTACAGATCATACCAACTCCAAATAGTGATCATTGTCCATTAGTTTTGTCCTGCCCGCTAATGTGCAAAAAGCAACTTGTCAGCAATAGTCAAGCACTAGAAGTAAATCACGGGCGAAATCGGTTACGAATAAAGGATCATCAAATCATTAAAATGTGAAAAGAAATCCAAGAGATACACAATCATATTGCTGATTCGTTTGACTATATACCGCTGCTTCCTCCTCTGAAAACAGGTTTCTCCAGGAAAATTGGCCAACGTAACACCGAGCATAAGCATAAATGGAGTGCCACCCTGATAAATCAAAAAAAGCTGCTAAGGAAAGACCTAATCAAATTGAAAAAACAGCATGGAATGAATGCCTTGAGTCTTCTAAAACTGAGAAAACAACGATATCGGAATTGGCTGAAATCTTTTCCCATCAGAGAGATCAAGAGCGTGGTGAAGAAATCCTGGCAATGATAAAAAAAAACAACTCAAGGGAAATTTGGGGAATCCTGAATAAAGGAACAGTTAATCAAAACGCCTTAATGACAAATGGAGTAACTGAAAATGACTGGGTGGCGCATTATCAAAGGGTTTTCACAGGAATGGAGATGACACATCTTGCAGAAAGTGGAAATGATGGCACAACCTGGAACGTAATTGAGACCTACGAAGACATTCTTATGGCCATATCCAAATTAAAAACATCGAGAGCTGCTGGCCCCGATGGCATCAGTAACACGATGCTAAAAGAACAAAGGCATGCATGGACAACCTTCATTAGAAAGCTATTTGTGGAAATAGCTGATAGAAAGCAGGTCCCAAGATCTTGGACTGAAGCAATAGTAGTACCAGTGTACAAGAAGGGCAGTCGGGACGATCCTGCCAACTATCGCCCGATTGCCCTCTTGGATACTATCGGAAAAGTGTTGGCGACATTTCTACAAAAAAAGCTAACTGCATGGGCAAAGGAAATAGATCTATCGGACGTCAGACAAACAGGATTCACTAAAGGCGTAGGTACTGAGAACAACCTAGCCTTGATGAACCTGCTGAAGCTTGAAGCACTGAACAATAAGGAGCAGCTATTCATGGCCTTCATAGATCTGCAGCAGGCTTTCGACTCAATAAATCGAAACAAATAATGGGAGAAGCTGGAAAAAAGAAACTGCCCAAATGCTTTGTTGTCACCTATAAAGGCATTGCACTCCAATACAACAATTAAAATAAGACTAAATGCAAGTGGAGACCTGTCCAAATCTATCAATACCACCAGAGGGGTGAAACAGGGATGTCCACTTGCTGCCATTTTGTTTAAACTCTATATTGCTGACATCCCCGCAGCCCTAGCAAGTGTTAACTGTTTCCCTCCCAAAATCAATGGACATCATATAAGTTATGCAATTTACGCTGACAATATAGTACTCTTCGACAAGACTCGGATAGGGCTACAGCGGCTTCTGTTGAAACTTGAAACTTATATGACTGACAATGACTTGTCAATCAATGTTAAGAAAACCAAAATCATGAAGGTTGGCAGTAGCCAATTCGCTAAAAACAAGAACTTTATATGGCGAATTGATAACAAACCCATTGAGGAAGTTAAAGAAATTTGTTATCTAGGAATACTGATGAAACCTCGATACGTGAGTGGAGTTGGGTTCGAGATCTGTTTCATCGGACCCACATACTTGCCTTACAAGGAGCGAGACTACACACTCTATATGGAAAATTTTCTGTAATACTGCTCCGTACATTCTACCTTCAAAAAGTGGTCCCCACAATAACTTTTGGCGCAGAAGCCGGCTGGAATTTAGACCATAAGATCTGGTCTAAATTGGAAAGCTTATTCTGGCGCCAAGCCTTGAGATTACCTAAATATCTCTCAATGACCATAATACGTCACTAACTAGCCCTGGAAAGTCTTTTTGGAACAGTACTGTGGAAATCCTTGTCATTGTTACGTAAGATGGAAATGCTGAATTTTGAACCAGCCTACAAAATATTGAGATCAGAAGGATTACATCAACACAAAGGCTTGCTCTTAAAATGGTCAGATAAAGTGAAAGCCATCATGCAAAATGCAAACATCTCAATGGACACTCTGATACATCGCCCACAAATTGCGAGAATAAAGCTGAAAGAGCGGTTATGGATAGACAACTTGGACATGTACGAGAAAATGCCGGCAGCTCAAGACTTAGGTCCGACAAAGAATGAAGTGGATAAAATGCCAAAATATCTGTGCCAATTCCCTTCGAGATATCATAGAGATACATTTCTCAGACTTAGAATGAACATACTGAAAACAAACAAGATGATGGTGATGAGAAAAATGAAGTATGTCTCTGATGAAGCATGTCGGCATTGTAATAACCACGTAGAGTCATTAAAACATCTAATAACCGAATGTGTGGCTATAAGTGAGTTGAGATCCATCCATTTGAGCAAATTCAAGCCTGCAAACGATATGATGGAAGATCTGTGGATTCGGATACTGAGTGGAAGCTCGGTACATCTAACCTGCTCAGTGATAAACTTCCTAGACAAGGCCTTAAACTAAAAAGTCAAGAACGTAACAGCAAATGCAAAGTGGGACACAAACAAAAAAACAAAAAAAAAAAACAAATTGTGACGAGTTGTAATAAAAGTTTGTATAATAAAACTAGATGTTACAAAAAAAAAAAAAAATTAAATCTTATTCAGCAGTTGTCACACAACAACCAACAACCATGTGCACTGGTCCCAGTCTCTTAACCCTTTGAAAGTGCATCGTTATTCATGAACTTGACCCACACAGACAGCAGCGTGGTGGTTATCCATTTTTATTGATAACAAAGACTTGGAAGGTGACATTGCTGGGTGCTTGTGCTGGCCACACCTGCACACTTCTCCAGTCCTCTTGCATAACATTGGAGGTCTTCCACTAGTGCAATATGAGGCAACACTGCAACAAGAGGACAGTCACCAGCCAGTAGCACTAACACAGGGGAAGGCAGGGAAAAAGCCCCTGTCTAAGAGGAGTGCCTTTCATGAATGCCAACTTAACACAAAGGATTTACTGCAATGCTTGACGGACAAGTTTAACAGTTCAGTAACATTTTTTCCTGCATTTGTCAATCAATTAAACTTAGCAGGAAAGCAGGTTTGCTCGTTTTTCTGTGAATAGATAGTCACCATGTTCCAATTGCCACCTACGCAATCAGAGCAAAATTAAGAATGATGATTAAAGAAGCACTTAAACATTTGTCTTAAACTAGTATGTAATGTTATTTGGCATCTGTACATTGCACATCTACCATGGGTAGTGCATCTTTCACCCACAATAGCCAGTGGGAGTTGCAGTGTAAACCCTTAATATGTTTTATTTATTTACATTTTTAAAGCACTCACACAGTCCGCGGGCATCAAGGCGCTGTTGTAGGAATTGTTTGTTTTCTAGTTGCGTAATTGTATTTTTTTTTGTCTTAGTTGCGAATTTGTAATGCGCTTAAATACCCAGAGGTTTCTAAGCGTGGACCCGGGGGATCGAACCTGTGTTGTTTCATGTCGTCTTGTTTCCAAGGCGAGCATGTTGCCGCTGAGCTATCCTCCCAGATATGCCAGCACTGTGGGGGAACAATTCTGCGTGTAGGCAGCAGTGGACCAGGTGTTGGCTGCCCGATGTGTCCCAGGTGCACTCGAAAATATTTGGGCCATGGCCCTTATTTATTTACATGTTGGGCACTGGTTTGCACCCCCAGCATCAGTTCTACCCAATGTTGTTGTCCTACATGCTGTTATTGCTACTTCCCCCATCTGAGGCAATGTAACAAAAACAAGAGCAGGAATGTAGCCTGCTTTTAACTCTGAACACAGCCCTCCACCCAACCTTGCAGCGCAGCACTTTCCATGAGCAGGACCCCTGGCTCCTCACGCCGCAAGGTGTGGATGCAAGCTGGAGTCACTTCTGAGGCCCTCCTAGAAAGTGGCGATGTTCTCTGGTCAGCAGAGGTACAGCGTTCTCTTCCTCATCTCTCCAGCCACACTGGAACATACTAACACGGCGCTCAGGTGAAGAATGAACCAGCTGTCGTGTACCCGGAAGTCGGGCTGTCCTGTACACCGGAAGTCGTGCTGGCCTGTACCTGTTGGGGGCTGCTCCGGTCCACCGGGCAGCCCCATACTCGTGTCGGGCAGCGCCCGACACCACACGCTGCAGTGCGGCGATCACGCCGCAAGATGAAGGGTGGGGGTTCAGCCCACCCGCTCCGGGACACCGGAGCGCCACACATGACCGGCTGGCCACCGGCTTACCGCGGCCCCGGCTCTGGGGGCACCCAGGCCGGGGTCGCCTCCCCAACCCGCCTCACATGGTTGGGGGACTCACAGGGACGGCGTTGCCCGGCAGGGGCACCGTCCGGACGGTGTTGCCCGGCAGGGGCACCGTCCTCCAGCTGGGCCCCGACCTTGGGCCCAGCACACGTGGCGAGGCACCCCCCAGGCACCAACACAACACACCACGCGGAGTCAGGTTCACTCGTGACTGCCGAGCCGGAAGCGGCTCGGACCTTTTATTAGGTTGGTCACATGGGTAACCATGTGACCACATACCTCCATGGAACGTACCATGGCCCCTCACAGGGGTGCCATGCAACACTCCTCCTTTTTCATAACACAATGCAAAAACTCCAAAATTCCACCACGACTACCACTACTACTACTGGAGCCACTCGACTACTTTACACACCCTTTATTAACCTGGGTGAGTGGCTCTCATGTCACTAAACGGCACCAGTGAGGGCTACTGGCACCACATAAAGCACTCGGAGCCTGAAGGTGGGCACCACACAACATTGCCCACTAACTGGACCATTTTAAGCAAGTCCATGTCTGCCGGCTCACAGTCTTCCGGGGGAATGTCACTCATGAGGTCCACCTTCCGTATGGAGTCGCCGGAAACCAGCTCGCACCCTCACCAGAGTTCATTTAGGACAGTTACTACACAATTACACAAAACACCGGCAAAGCCGCACCTGGGGAGGCCCAGGGGCCACATCGGCTAAGTCCACTTGCACGGAGAGGAGATCGTGGCAGGGTGGCAGAGAAAACCCTGTTCCTCCTTGCAGGGGCCTGGGGGCCTGCATTCTCGTTTCCCCTTTTCTCTGCACGGCAGGCCCATGCTCTTGAAGGGCACTGCCGCATGCTTTCCTCCAGTTGGGGGGGCAGACAGCCCACCTCACGGTGCTGCGACGCCGCAGGATCACCCCACACGGGGCGGGCAGCTTCCTTGCGAGCCCAGCTGGTGTTGGGCCCGCTGCCTTATTTTTTTTCCGGCGGCGATGTTTGCCGCGGCCTGCGGGTGGGGGGGCAGGCAACTCTCCGCCCGCTCCTCGGGGCGAGCACTCTATTGTGCTTGCGAGCCCAGCTGGTGCTGGGCCCGCCTCCTTCGTTCCTTTTTTTTTTTTTCCGTCGCGGGCCCAGCTGATGATGGGCCCGCCTTCCGTGGGGGGCCGCGTCAGCTGTTGGGCGGCCCCACCCCAACTCCGTGCCACGGCCGATGCCGCTCCTCTGTCGGGGCCGCCTCAGCTGTTCCGCGGCCCCTCGTTTCCCTCTGCGGGCCCCGTTGGAGATGGGCCCGCATCTTTATTTTGGCACTGCTCGCCGTCGCGGGTGGGGGAGGGGCAGCGCCTCCTCACCGCGGCCGATGCCGCGGGCCTCCTTCCTCATCTCCCTCAGGGGACGGGAAGGCAGCACGCCATCTTCCTTTTCCGCGGGCCCAGCTGGTGTTGGGCCCGCCACGCCATTTCTCCGGTGCGGGCCCCGTTGGAAATGGGCCCGCACCACAACCTCCTGGGGGCACGCGGGATCCCTGCCTTCTGCCGCGGCCCAGGTGGGAACGGGGCCTCAATCTTCTCCGGGGCTGCCTCAGCTTTCCGGCGGCCCCTGCCGACGCCGCTGGTAATGGGGCCGCCTCAGCTGGTCGGCAGCCCCCCGCTTCACATCACTCAACCTGCAGGTGGGCCGCACCCATGGTGTACGCGGGCGCTGGGCCTCCCGCAAAGCGGCCGACGCCGCCATTGCACACGTGGGCTCCCAGCCCACAAGCTCCAGCCTGCGGGCGGAGCACCTTCGTCGCCATTGTTGGGGGCTGCTCCGGTCCACCGGGCAGCCCCATACTCGTGTCGGGCAGCGCCCGACACCACACGCTGCAGTGCGGCGATCACGCCGCAAGATGAAGGGTGGGGGTTCAGCCCACCCGCTCCGGGACACCGGAGCGCCACACATGACCGGCTGGCCACCGGCTTACCGCGGCCCCGGCTCTGGGGGCACCCAGGCCGGGGTCGCCTCCCCAACCCGCCTCACATGGTTGGGGGACTCACAGGGACGGCGTTGCCCGGCAGGGGCACCGTCCGGACGGTGTTGCCCGGCAGGGGCACCGTCCTCCAGCTGGGCCCCGACCTTGGGCCCAGCACACGTGGCGAGGCACCCCCCAGGCACCAACACAACACACCACGCGGAGTCAGGTTCACTCGTGACTGCCGAGCCGGAAGCGGCTCGGACCTTTTATTAGGTTGGTCACATGGGTAACCATGTGACCACATACCTCCATGGAACGTACCATGGCCCCTCACAGGGGTGCCATGCAACAGTACCCCGGAAGTCGGGCTCCTCTGGCAGGCGACCCTTGCTCCTGCTTCACTTATCAAGGAAGCGCGGGGGGGGGCAAGGGGGTTTATAGCAGAACTGGCAGCCTGATCTGATCGGCAGTTCTGATAGCAAAAAGAAGCTTCCTGAGCAGAGTTAATATCACATTAGCAGCAGATGAACAAATGCATTCAAACCGAACTGCCATTGCTGACATCAGCTCAGTATGGATTTATTCGAATGTATGTGTTATTTTTTTAAAGCACTTAGATAAAGGAACACAGAAGCAGTGAAGTTCTTTTTTAGCACACAATTTAGATACGTTTTTCTTACGGTAGTGACGCCGCACGCAGTTTGTCCCAGTACCTAATTCTCTTGCCAGATTATCCTTATTTCAACCCATTTCGTCCTAGGGTGAGCCGGTGTCCTTGTTTGACTCTGTCCAGTTCTACACAACGCCATTTCTCTTTGCTTATATACACAACTCTCATTGCGGAAATTGAAAGAAACACAATCCAACAATCCAAACAAAAGTAACAGTACCCATGCCAACTTAATTTTCCAAATGATGGTTCCTGGAAGACGCAGTGCCATTTAGGCATTCAACGGCTTACTCAGGCGTTCCCGCTCCGGAGGGGGAATGCATATTTACTTCACCTGCAGTGTACAAGATGCCTTCCTCTTACCCATATCATTGTATTGACGCAGCATGCCTATCCCTCTTGATGAACATGTGTGTTTGTTACTCCACTCAACCGCCTGATTAATCCCCAAAGATCTTTGGGTCTACTACGAGGGTCGCACAACATTGCAAAGTCAGCTTCTATCACAATTACATTGACCCCATCTTGTGTCCAATCTGCAGGTCTTTATCCTCTGGGTTCAGTGGGGACGCCCCCACTCACAATGTGCTCACAGCACCACTGATGCTAATTCCACCCACTGATCACTGTACCTCTTGCAGGGCTACTAGGCACGGCACTCCGCCACGGCTCTTCTTACGGACAAATTCAAGCACAGTACACCATCTCCAGCCCAGTATCAGCATCTGATCTTGGCAACCCCTACGACAGGGCAACATCCGTCTCGGGAAAATAGCACAGGGGCGACGTGCATGCATTGCAAGCAAGACAACACGGAGCAACACAGGTTCGATCCCCAGATCCGTGCTTAGAAACCTCTGGGTATTAAGCGCGGTACAAATAACCGAACATATCATCCAAATCCCATGGTGCAACGCTCCCCACATCATAGCAGACCCACCTTAGGCCCCCAGCTCCAGCTACCGCTGGGATTTCTTTAGGCAGCACCCAGTCTTAGTCAGCGACGGGCGCTACTACCCTCTTTGGCTAATACTGCAAGCAGAAACATTCACAAGCCAACTCTATTCAGAAAGGGGGATAGTGTTTGTACCCTCCGTAGAAGCGACCGTAAGACATTTATATTCCTTGTCCCATCTAGCTGGGTAAGCAGCGCTCTACAAACTGCCACCAATAGGCTTCTCTAAAATATAGCCTCGTTACGCTGCATAAACTACAAAGTGCTGTTAACACTATACCCGACCATTCTAATGTATATTCTTGCCGCCGCTGATATTGGCCACCTGAAATTGTGCTTGCTGTCTGCTCCATTGCCTTCCAACCTCACGGCTTAGCCATGTGATTGTATGTAGGCAACTTGGCTAGTTAGCTGTCCTCTACTACGCCCATATGCAGTATTTACAGACTCAAACGGGCGCTCAATACAAGATCTCACTTAAGTTGCGCAATTGTGATCTGTAATCAATCCTAAGTGCACCCCATACTGGCTCGGATTGTGCCATTGCAGTAACGTTGTGTATGTGCCATTTGTTATTGATACTAGAGTTTAGCCACCTTATTACGGTCGTTAGACCTCGCACTAATGCTCAGCCGCCTTTCTTATTGTGTTGTCAGGTGCTGTATTAATGTTTAGCTGCCCTACTTTGCTCATCACTGTGTCACCTAATTTTGCCCAAGCACACCCCATACTGGCCCGGATTGCACCATTGCAGTAACGTTGTGTATGTGCCATTTGCTCTTGACACTAGAGTTTAGCCGCCTCATTACAGTCGCTAGATCTTGCACTAATATTCAGCTGCCACACTTACTGTGGCATCCGATTTGCACCAGTGCTTAGTCCTAACTCCACTGCCAAACTATGTTTAGGCCTAAATTACTAGCTGACTGCTAGGTATTCCATTTTTATGCTGACTACTGTAGACATTCCGCATGTTACATAGTCATAACTCTCGCCTGGGTGCCCATGAGTAACGATTAATATCCTAACACCCCAATTGAAAAGATGTTAACGTTAACAGCAGTTCTGCTCTGTATAATGACGGCCAATACATACATGGGCACTAGAAGCCTGGCAGAATCTGCCGAGCTCCCGTTAGCAGCTATCTGAGCCCTTACCCTCCTTACACCAACAAACGTAGCCACTAATAAAGCCCCCGGTGCCTCTGAGGTAGTAACCTATACATCACTACCATGGGCCACATCTTATAGAAATATTAGACTCCGTGCAAGGTTAACTAAATTACACGACCCACTGAGAAGATCTCTACCACCTACAAATCCTAAAACTAACTACAAGCCTAGCCTGAAACTGAGTTATCCTAACCGATACCAATCCTTGTCTAATTTTAACATAAATGTCCCCCAGATTAACAATTACAAGTGCAAATTACAGGTTGATAACAACGCAGCTCGCCTTAGCCTAGTCAAAGAAGCTAGTGAGACTCCTCATCTAAAAGGTGCGCTTCTTAATGCTAGATCGCTTGTCGCCCATGCTATTGACAAAGCTGACATCATCACAGAAGGTAACCTTGATTTCCTTGCTATTACTGAGACATGGCTTCATAATGCAGCAGGACCTTCACTCATGCTAGCTATCCCGGATGTTTATACGATAGTGAGACAAGACCGAGACGGTGCCCGAGGTGGCGGTATTGCCATCATTTCTAAAACATGTCTCTCCTTAAGATTGGCTCCTACTCTCATGTCACAATCATGTGAATTCCTCTCTGCCAAATTCCAGATAAACTCACAATCCTTTTAATTTACAGACCTCCTGGTCCTATTGGCACCTTCGAGGAAGATTTGCACAATCTCAAACCATCTTCACAATTACTCTTATTAGGTGATTTTAACTTAGGTTTCAATGAACAATTGGACAAAAATGCATCAGACGTAGCCAACATAATTAGTTCACTAGGACTATCTCAAAAAGTAAATAAGCCTACCCACCAAAAAGGGAGAATCTTAGACTGGATAGTAGACTACAACTGCTTAGTCACCATCTCATCCATTTTGCCTCTTTCATGGACAGACAATTCAGTGGTGTCCTCCCATTTATCTACTACAAGACCCACTCCCCAGCTCCCCCTCAAGCACCACCTTGCATCACTAGAAATAAAAAAAAGTATAACAGCTGAGAAAGTAATCCCTGCTATCCTCCCTACTCTCAACGCTCTGTCTGAAAATCTTGATCACAGCACCCTAGTACATGAATATAATAACATTATGCTCTCGAAATCTGGATAAAATTGCCACCACTAAATTAAGAGCCAGCAAACTTAGAGCTCACTTAAACAAATGGTTTACACCACAACTTAACGACCTTCGCACTTTGAAGAGAAAGAGTGAAGTCAACTGGAGACTCTGCCCCTCCAACGAGAATAAAGCTAAACTATCTTCACTCTCCTCGCATTACAAGAAGGAAATTTACAAAGCTAAACGTAATTCCTACGATGAGCGAATTGCTAAATCAAACTCCAGTATGAAAGAACTTTTCTCTATTCTAAAAGAATTAGAATCTCCAATAGCGATACCGGTTATCTGCATTAAAGACAAAACATGGTGTGCAGCATTTCAACAGGCACTAGCTAATAAAATTAACATGCTCCAAAATAAAATTCTACAGAAAAAAGAAGCATTACATTTACAGTGCTCGTCAATAACCATTTGCCTAGCGTACCACTGACAGCACACAATAATACATTGCACTTCTCTAAAATGTCTACTCTGGAAGTAGAAATAATAAACTTGTCACTGAAGCCTTCCAACTGCAAAGGTGACATCTGTCCAGCACAACTAATAAAAGATGCGGCTAGAGAATTATATCTATTCATCAATAAATTAATCAATGCCTCCTTTGCCACAGGCACCATCATGGCTAATCTCAAACAATCTTGGGTGCTCCCTCTCCTCAAGAAACAGACATTAGATCTCCTCATTCCGACTAACTACCGTCCCATCACTATGGTTCCATTTCTACTCAAAATATTGGACAAAGCTGCCTATAATCAAATCCAACAACACCTTGAATGCCAAACACCCCTAGGCAATAGACAATCTGGTTTCCGCCCATTACATGGAACTGAAACAGCCCTAATCGATTTAAAAACACAAATAGATGAGCTGAGAGACAAAGGGAGGACAGTACTTCTGCTCTTACTTGATCTCTCAGCCGCATTCGATCTGGTTGATCATAAGATACTCTGCAGACACCTTGACTCTGCCCATTGTTCCCAGGAAGCTATCAGTTGGATTGAATCCTTCCTGAGCGAGAGAACGGTGAGCGTGTTCTCCCCATCGGCAGCCGCTGACCCGACCCCCATTCTGTGGGGTGTTCCTAAGGGCTTGTGTGTCTCACCAACACTTTACAATATTTTCACCAAGCCTTTGTTTGATGATCTGGACCTTCTGGTTGTCACCTACATGAACTATGCAGATGACACTCAGATTCTCCTCCCGCTTTCTGGGGATTACAGTAAGGACACAGAGTTGGTGAATAAGGTATATGTTATCATCCAAGCATGGATGGCTACTCATGGCCTATGCTTGAACAATGATATGTTGATTCTGGGTTCCCAGGCGAGTATCAATAAACTAGGGCAGGAGTTCACCTCTTTCAACATCCATGGGAACTCCATTAAAGTCTCCAAGGAGGTAAAAACTCTGGGCTTCTATCTGGATTCCACAGTATCTTTTGACAAACAGATAAAAACTCTAAACTCATCCACGGCTTACACCTGCAAACTGTTAAGAGCAGGCAAACCTTTCCTCTCGGATGATAGCTGTCTGATTCTGGACAGAGCTCTAATACTCTCCAGAATTGACTATTGTAATGCCCTTTTATAGTGGGGCTAATAAAACCACTATCTGGAAGCTACTACAAAATAATGCCTTAAGAGCAGCCCTAGGTACTAATAAACGAACCCATATTTCATCTCTCAGACGCCAACATAATGGCTATCTACAGGTAACAAAATTCAGCTTAAAACGCTGCCCCTAGTTACCTTTCAGATAAATTCCATAGAAGAATCTCTGCTAGACCAATTAGAGCTGGTAACACCAGTTGTCTGACTATAACTAGATACAGGCTCACCACCATTGGTGGCAACAGTTTCCCTGTAAAGGCAGCGACATTTTGGAATACTATACCTCAAGACCTGCGTAGGGACCAACCTTTCCCATCCTTTAGGAAAAATGTCATCAAACACATTATCCTGACTGACCCATAGTCTCCCACCCCTTCAGTCCTTATACCTACTATCCTCACGTAACGATATAGTACCTTTGAATTACATGAGGAATCTGTTCTACCTGTGAGACCAATTGCTATATGGCAGCGGTTATATTGCATTTTGTATATTTGAACTCTGTGTACTGCTGGAAATCATATGTCTCTACTCTACCCTGAGTCCGAGGGCTCCACAGAGTGTTTCATCCGTAACTTGCATATCTGTACATTATATATTATTGTAACTATATAGCCTCAATACCTGCACCCCGAACTGTGTGCTGTATCTACTGTAATTATTAATATAATTGCATTTCTGTGTATACTGTATAACTCTGTAAGCCTTGCATTTTCATATTGTGGCGCCCTATTACCCATGGGTCTGGAGCGCGTAATAAGCGAATAAACAAACAAACAAACATTGGTCGGTTGGGAAGTCCAAAATCACTCACAGTGCTCACGCTACGTGCAGCGCTCCCTCTCTCGCACTGATAAGACTCCAAGGTTGCATACTTGATATACTTCAGGGCAGTAGCATGGAACTTTATCAGTTGAGCGTCTTTATCCATGACTACCCATCATTTGAGCCCTACAATGATTCCTGCTATGCTTGTTTATGTTACGTAAAACACTCTCCAAACAACCGGACACTAAAATGTTAGAAGCTGGTAGTGTGCATGCCCTGATTCATACAAGCATAATCAAAGGTTGAAGTGACCGAGAACTATTGGGGACTGAGTTCCACTACTTTTTATTTTTTATTGTTAATAGTTCTACTGAAGAAATCCAACCGGAGGAGGGGCATTACTGGTAGGTTAATGCCCATGTGGCAATAGTTAGAAGCCTGAGCAAAACAAGGGCTTTAACATGGCCTCAGGGGCATTACCCGACTGGTAATGCCCCAAGTGCTTTGGTTTAAAGAGGAATATAAAAATGTAATAAATACAAATACAAAAATACCTCTGAGGGTTCTATTGCTATTAGTAACCTGGCATGTTGTACCAGGGTACTAATAGTAATTTTTCTTGAGTTGAGACATAGCATTGTGAGCGTTTATCAATTTGAGAAAAAAGGCAACAATAAATGCCTGCTAGTGATTGAGGAGGAAGGGCTATATATAGTCCCTTATCCCTTTCCATGGTAACTATTTTGTTCCTTTACTTTTCAATGGCCGCCATGGAAAGGGAGAAGGGACTATGTGTAATCCCTTCTCCTTCTCCCTTTGCATGGCGGGCAATAGAAAAGATATGGAAAAAAAACAATGGCCACCATTGCATTGGTGTGAACAGACTAAACGTAGGAAGAAAGTGAAGAAGCTCTGTGGAACGCAGAGTTCGGGAACGGCAGCAAGTTAGTCTTTCCCGGCCCGGTAATGACCCAGGGTGGGCCAATCAGATTATTTGAAACAATCTGATTGTCCCTCGCCAGGTACTAATACTTTTTAAGAAATATTTTTACCATTGCAGACCTGTTCTTTTTGAGTTAAAGTATATCACTTCATTTTTTTTACCAGTTAGCAGTTTACAGTTAAACTGATATCTGTTTGACTGTAATTTCACAAAGCCTGAATGAGATCTTAACCTGCAAGGCTGGCTTCATTTTAGCCACAGGAAGATGTGGTAGGTCCTGCTAACATCTATCTTTCCTTACAGCCCATCTTCCTCAAGTTTTTTGAAACCTTGTCAAGTTGTTTTCTCAGGTTAATTGCATAGATGTTATTATTACGCTCACCTGGTATCCACGGGGACGCCACCCAGCCGGATGGTCGCTGGTATCCTTCTCAGTGGTTCCCAGATGTGGCCTGCGGGGAAGGTTATGCCTGAAAATACAGGAGAGCTGTGTTCAAGACTGGCCGACCGAGGTAAGTGTCCTCCCACCACCCCGTATGATTTCAGCCCCTCTAGGCCCTCTACTCACCTTGTTGTAGAATTATGCGTGCTCTCCATCCTGCCTTCTTGGCAGGGGCGCATTGTCTTTCGTGGGCGTGTGCGGTCCAGTTACTTCACTGACGCCGGCCCGTTTGATGTCTTTCAGGTAGGTCTTATTGCTGTTTTTTCATATTGTGCTGTTATTCCTGCATGCCTTTCTTGGTTAAATAATGTCTCTTTTCTCCCTTAGATATGCAGAGCTTCAACGTGGCGAATTGGCTGAGTTGGGCCTCGCCAGTAAATGATGGCGCGTAATGAGCATTATGATGCGGTAAGTAAGCGCTATGCACAGCGTTGTGATGTCTTGCCTTTGCTAACCTGTTTTGCTTCTTTTCTCGTAGGTTGGAGTGTTCTCCCAGCGCGTGTGGAATTCCGGAGCGATGCCGGCCGAGAGGCGACCAGCCAGGTAAGCCGTTTGAGCAGTTTGTAGTTTTGTAATGTCTCTAATGCCTTCTTTAATGTTGTTGATTCCTTCCTCTTTCAGGTCTTTCGGTCCGGGAGGCGTGCAGATCCAAAGGGAGCTGATCACAGGAGCTGCAAGCGGATAAAGATGGATATTGCAGGTAAGATGCTGCTGCTAACGATGTTCCTTTTGTCTCCTTGCAGGTTCTGTTTCTTCGAGGCTTGTGGGTATAGCTGGACACGGTGAGCATCACGTTGCAGACTGCAAAGTAATGCAAAGAGTGTTGTCTAGTTCGGGTGTGGTTTAAATAGCCTCAACAAAGTAGTCCATGTAAAATAATCCCTAGGCCACCACACCCAAAACACTATACTGCATAGCTTGGTTCCTAGGAGCCAAGCTATGTGGATGCCTCCATGTTGGCTGAAAGCCTCAATAAAGTAGTTCCCTGAACACATGTCTTTCACGGTTTATGAGCATGGTGCCATAGGCACCAGGACTGGCCCAAGAGGGCTTTGGAAGTGGATGCCAGGCCTTATTAGAGACCCGAGTCCTGATCCCACCTGGCCAGTGGGCTTGCCAGTGGGGATCTGGGATGAGGGTTGTGACAGTTAGATATATAAGATCAGTAGAACTCCATCTTAATGATACTAAATGCTATGAAAAGCTAGCAACCAATCCCATACCAACACTAATGAGGGAATGGCAAGGAGAAGGCCAGAGGACAAGGCCTGCACTCCTCTTTGCAGCTCTTCGCTGCTCGAAGTCTGCCGTTTACCACGGACTCTTGCTGGAATCTCAAGGTAAGGAGTCCCGCACTCCGGAACTACCCCACACACTCGCAAAAAGGCGAGACCGTCTACGCACACGTACTTTACCTAGCGTATTGGTCACTCTGCCCATCCCCACAAGTGCACGCAATGCACGACTACAGTCGAGAACCTTAGCTACAACTAACCGAAAGGCCACCTCCCCAGTACTGCATCTATACCACAAACTAATCCACACAACGAAGCTGACCCCACTTATCAAGCACCACCGTGAGCCACTTGCGTTGGATACAATGTCTAAGACTCTTGTTAATGTGTCACTCACACGTATGGATGAAATTACCGCTATTAGCAATTCTTCTACCACTGCCTTGCTACCTAATGATGCAAATGCCACTTTATCTGTGTCTATGACTCCAGAAAACATGCCCCCCACTGGTTTGAATGAAATTACCGCTATTTGCAATTCTTCTACCACTGCCTTGCTACCTAATGATGCAAATGCCACTTTATCTGTGTCTATGACTCCAGAAAACATGCCCCCCACTGGTTTGAATGAAATTACCGCTATTTGCAATTCTTCTACCACTGCCTTGCTACCTAATGATGCAAATGCCACTTTATCTGTGTCTATGACTCCAGAAAACATGCCCCCCACTGGTTTGAATGAAATTACCGCTATTTGCAATTCTTCTACCACTGCCTTGCTACCTAATGATGCAAATGCCACTTTATCTGTGTCTATGACTCCAGAAAACATGCCCCCCACTGGTTTGAATGAAATTACCGCTATTTGCAATTCTTCTACCACTGCCTTGCTACCTAATGATGCAAATGCCACTTTATCTGTGTCTATGACTCCAGAAAACATGCCCCCCACTGGTTTGAATGAAATTACCGCTATTTGCAATTCTTCTACCACTGCCTTGCTACTTAATGATGCAAATGCCACTTTATCTGTGTCTATGACTCCAGAAAACATGCCCCCCACTGGTTTGAATGAAATTACCGCTATTTGCAATTCTTCTACCACTGCCTTGCTACCTAATGATGCAAATGCCACTTTATCTGTGTCTATGACCCCAGGAAACATGCCTCCCACCGGTTCGGATAGGCCACCCCCGACCATCAATGTCACCCCTGAACCGCACCTCAAATGTGCCCTCATCAACGCCCGCTCCATCAATGCGCATGCACTAGACATCCACGACCTTATTACCACCCTAGATCTAGATCTTCTAATGGTCACCGAAACTTGGCTACATGAAGCCTCAGGCCCCGCCCTATCCCTCGCTCTCCCACCTGGCTATGCCATCACGAGACAAGATCGCATGACCACTGGAGGCGGTGTCGCACTCATAGCCAAAGACTCAATCACCATCAGAAGGGCTGACAAAACTATCAACAATAACAGCGACTACCTTCAATTAAAACTCACCATCTCGCACCAATGCACCATCACCCTATACCTCATCTATCGACCACCAGGCCCCCTAGGAGACTTCCAGGCCTCCATCACCCACCTCCTGGCGGACAACCTCAAAAAGTCATCCAAAGCCATTCTCCTTGGAGACATCAACCTTGGCCTGAATGACGCCAAAGACCCTACAGCCAAAGCACTTGACACAGCTCTAGCCACCCTAGGATTCGTCAACACCATCAACAACCCCACACACGCCCTAGGCAGATCACTAGACTGGATCGCCCACCACAATTGCCCCATCACAGTCACGGGCAACACCCCCACCCCATGGTCCGACCACCACACCATCACCTTTAACATCCCCACCACTACAACCACATCCCACCCCCCTCCTCCCTTGCCTCCTGCCCTTACAAGGAGTGCCCGTCAACTGACCAAAGAAAGACTCCTACCCTTCTCACAGGGACCCGCCTTCACAGCCCCATTCTCCAACGACCCGGAAACTCTGGCAAAAAATTATGATACGGCCATCACAGCAGCAATCAATACCATCGCCCCACTTAAACTTCGGAAAACCAAACCCACTAGACACGCTAATGCGTGGTTCACCCAAGACCTTCTAAAACTACGCTCCGACAAACGGGCAGCATTAGCTCTCTGGCAAACATCACGGGATGAGAAAGACAAACTCAACTTCAAATCCCTTGCAATTAATTACAAGAAAGCCATCATTAAAGCCAAAGCTAAATCCTTCGAAGAGAGAATTGCTGAGGCCAAGTCGAACACCAAGGAAATGTTCGCCATTTTCAGGGAACTTGAGAACCCCACACCCACCCCCCAAAACTTCACTAAGGACAAAGAATGGTGTGACAACATCCAAACAGCCATGCGCAATAAGATCAGCTCTCTCCAAGCCAAAATCTTGAACACCAAACTAACACTCTCCACCCACACTACACCCTCCCCACCACCACTGCCCCATCACCCACTGAGGCCCCACCCACCTTCTTGTTTAAAACCGTCCAAGAAAACGACATGATCAACATTATGAAAAACATAAAACCCTCCAATTGCAAAGGCGACCCCTGTCCTGCCTCCATCATCAAAGACTGCGCAGACACCTTGGCCCCTTTTCTAACAGCCTTCGTCAACGCCTCCTTCACCACGGGGAGAGTCCCCGCCTGCCTAAAGGAAGCATGGGTCCGACCCCTCATAAAGAAACCCACACTTGACCCCACCTCCCCTAATAACTACCGCCCCATCACCACTGTCCCTTTCCTCCTCAAGATTCTAGACAAAGCAGCCTACCTGCAGGTCCAGCACTTCCTCGAAGAACAGAACCTCCTTGGACTGAGACAATCCGGCTTTCGCCCTAGGCATGGGACAGAGACCGCCCTACTCGACCTAAAAAACCAAATGGACGACGCAAGGGACCAAGGCAAACCTGCCTTGCTCCTTCTCCTGGATCTGTCGGCAGCCTTTGATCTTGTAGACCACGACATCCTCTGCCACCACCTCTCCTCCACAGCCAACTTCTCTCAAGAAGCCATTACATGGATCGCCTCCTTCCTCCAAGGCAGGACCATGCAGGTCTTCTCCGACCTAGCCACTGCATCACCCTCTATCATGCTATGTGGGGTGCCCCAAGGCTCCTGCCTCTCCCCCACCCTCTACAACATCTTCACCCGCCCCCTCTTCCTCATCCTTGACGCCATGGGCATCTCTTACACCAACTACGCCGACGACACACAGATCCTTCTCACTCTGACAGGCAACTATGACACGGACTCTGCTACCCTCAACAACATCTACAACACAATTCAAATGTGGATGGCTATCAATGGCCTCTGCCTTAACTCCGACAAAACTGAGCTCCTACTCGTAGGCTCCCCAGACACCATCAAGAAACTTGATGCTCAGTTCAGCCATTTCACCATTGACTCAATCACGATCCCAGTACTTGACACGGTAAAAACACTAGGCGTCTACTTAGACTCCAATCTATCCATGACCAGACAAGTAAACGCCATTGCCTCCTCTGCCGCTTACCATGCAAAACTCCTTAACGCAATCAGACCTTATCTGTCAAAAGACACCTGCACTAACATAGCCAGGGCCATAACCGGCTCTCGACTTGATTACTGCAATATTCTTTTCCTTGGGACCTCCAACAAAAATCTTGAGAAGCTCCAAGTAATACAGAACAGTGCCCTACGCGCTGCACAAGGCATTGCCAAGAGAGAGCACATCACCGCTGCCAGAAAAGCTTCCCACTGGCTCCCCATAAAGGAGAGGATCCTATTCAAGGCTCTAAGCATCACCCACAAATGTGTCCATCTTGCCGCCCCAATGTACCTTTCGCAGAGGATCCACCTGGTCTCCTCCACAAGACCCACTAGATCACCCTATGCCAGCATGCTCTCAGTACCCAGGGTAAAAAGGACCAGAGCAGGGGGCTCCAGTTTCCCGTACCTCGCTGCCGTACACTGGAACACCCTCCTTAGCTCCCTGCGCTCTGAACCCTCACTGACCGCCTTTCGGAAAACCCTGAAAACGACCCTGTTCATCTAACAATTACATGGCCTAGCCCTCATAATTGTATTGTATGATGTATTATGTGATATATCTGATCACAGGTCACTGCCTTACTGTAACCCAAGGCACAACCTGCTCACATTGTAACTAAGTCTTCCTGCAAGTAACAGTGCCACAATGCCCCTGGGCTGCCTGCGCGCTATATAAATTTAATAAATAAATAAATAAATAAATAAATAAATACTGAGAGACAAAATTGGTTAGATAATGGGATGCTTACAGAGGAAGAATATCAGTATATGAAAAATCAATTTCCAATAATGGCAACCATCTATTTTACTCCAAAAATCCATAACAAATTCCACAAATTCCCACCATGCAGACCAATAATTAATGGCATAGGCTTATTAACAGAAAGAATTTCTCAGTTTATCGACCTGAATTTACAACTGTTAGCCTCAGGCCTGGCTTCATATACGAAACATGTGATACAACAACTGAAACTTAGCTCCTGGGAACCCAACTTCAGATTAGTTACACTGGATGTAACATCCCTATATACCAGTATACACCACAACCAGGGCATAGAAACAACAAAACACTTTTTTGAAAACAAGATCTATATCTTACAATTCTCAAAACCGAATGATACTTGAGATTCTTGACTTTACGCTCAATAACAATATTTTCAGTTTCAACTACCAGATTCATTGCCAGAAACAAGGCACAGCCATGGGAGCTAAATTTGCCCCCACGTATGCGAATCTTTTTATGGGACATTTTGAGACGGAACACGCTTGGCAACATCCAGCATTTACCAACAACAACCAAATAGCAACCAAATAGCATATTGCGGGCATTACATTGAAGATATTCTTATCATCTGGGATGGATATAAACCATCGTTCTTAGAATATGCCAACTACTTGAACACAAATCAATACAACATCGAACTGACAATGAATGAGAGCACAACACAATTAAGCCTTTTAGATTTGGAACTATGTGTAGAGAACAAAACCTTTTGGACAACCCTATACACTAAACCCACTGCAGGAAAAGGTGTACTCCAGGCAAATAGCAACCATCCAAGGCATACTATAAACAACATTCCCCTTCAGATAACTACTAAGAATCAAAAGTAACTGCACACAAAGTGAAGAGTTCCTGAAACACGCAGAAATAGTGATTGACAAATTCACACAAAAAGGCTATGATAAGAAAAACCTCAAATAGCCCTAGAGAAAACTAAACAAAGGTTGAGAACAGATCTACTCTCCAACAAAATAGAACAAAATTCTGAATAATCAGCATCTAAAGTGAGATTTATTACAACCTATGACTCCAATGCTTATAAAGTTAGACAAATTCTCAAAAAACAATGGGGCATTCTAAACAAGACCATGAAATAAGCCAACACCTTGATTCTTAACCATCAGTAACAGACTAACGAACAAAAACAATTAAGAGCATCATAAATCCATCCCACTTAGAAACAAAAAAAGCCCAATAAGTCTCCAAAAAATGTGGAAGGTACAAACCATACATGGCAACTACAAATGTGGTAAATGTAGAATATGTGCACAATCTGAAAATGTCAAAAATTAAATACAGTTACCCAATGGAAGCACTAGAAAAAGTGTGCAATTAATCAACTGCAACTCAAAACATGTGATTTATGGAATAAAGTGTTTATGCAATAAAATCTACATTGGGAGCACAATATGATCACTCAAAATTAGAATTATGGAACATTTGAGAATGATTAAGAACAAGAACCTCAAATATCCTCTAGCCTATCATTTTCAAATGGAACATAATGAAGAAAACATTGACAATATTACATTGTATGGTATAGACAAAATCAACATGCCACCCAGAGAAGGAAACAAGGAACTCATTTTGAGATAAAAAGAAGCATACTGGATAAGCATTATGGGCACCTGTAATTCAGGCCTGAACTGCAACACAGAAATGCGCCATTATCTATGAGCGAGAGAGGTGCTCTAACTAGAAATTTGAAACACCAATAATCCAATCATGACAACCTATAGAGATATTTTCCTCTAGAGCTCTAAAAAGCAACTACAAAAAATGAATTGTTGTGTACCATCTGCTAGATTAGGTATTTTCCATACAAGTCACATAAAATACATATCCTGTACTTATTTCTTAACAACTACAAAAACATTTAAGAAATTATATTATTTTAGCTAACTTGGGTACTGCTTGATATTTTGACAAACTACTCACTAAACAAAGACCTTAGAATCTATTTATATTTTGTATAATTAGCTTGCCTTTGCTAATGTCCACAGCAGCAGCAAATATTGTCAAATGTAAGTTTGTGATTTCCATCACCTCTTCTTTTGTTACATTTACCAAGCACCGGATTAAACTGACCGGATCATGTAATTAAAAGTTTAAAAGTTAAAGTCCAACACAAGATGGCTGCCGCAGCATGAAAATGTGATGACGTGAACGCGATAATGAACATGCTGACATCATCACGTGGCAACATTTAACGGTGCCTTTTTGTGTTTGCGTTTCACAATGCCGATGCAAAATCAGCTTCTGGACAATCGTATATCCCAATTTATTTGTGAAAAACAGGTGAGTTAAAATGCCAAATAATGTTACTCTGCATCCCGAGCTATAAGGAACATTGCTACTTATCATGACTTGGTGTTATATTACACAAAAGGTATTCCGCTATCCACATGCCTTGAATCCACAGCCAAGAGAACCTATAGATAAGCTAATGAAGAGCTACAAGCCTGCCCAGAACAGCAGGGCAAGTCGCCCTTTCAATAATCATTCAATAGTATAAAACACAGAAAATGACTCACAAGAGGCATACTAAATACATTTTAGCAAGCTATAGATTTATTTAATTTGAAATCAAACTGTGCAATATCAGTACATTTATTCTGCTTTCTTTTAGTTTAAAATGATTTTTATTTTTCTTTATCCATTTTTTCTTTAATCTAGACACAATGGGCCTCATTAGGAACCTGGAGGCTGCGGAATGAACGGTGCCAGTAAGGGACCGGCACCGTTCCTTCCGGGCCGCCTCATTTTGAGGTCTGCTACGTGTCCCACTCAGGACGCCTGGCCAGACCAGGCGTCCTGAGCGGGACACGCTAGCAGACCAGGATGCTAACAACGGGTCCGTTGTTAGCATCCTCCCCATTCCCATTGAGCCTTATTGGGCTCAGTGGGTATGGGGATTCATTTTTACCAGAGCCCAGAAAAGGGCAATTACCGGGTCTGCCAACGTTGGCATAACCGGTTATTATTCTTTTCTGAGCTCCGGTAAAAAATCATTAAATCATTCCCGGCGGCAGCTGTGCCCTTAATAAGGGCACAGCTACCGCCAGGGTCGTAATGAGGCCCAGTATCATTGAATACTCAAGACTAACCCTTCTGATGAACCACTGACATTTAAGTGGGGAAACACGTGTCAAGGCTTTTCACAAATAGAACATTTTCTAGCAGAAAAGAGACTTTTTCTTTAAATTGACAAGGAACAGCAATTTAGCAATTTGTATTTTGCATACTTACAACAACAAATGATGAACTATTGAACTAACCATTTATTGAATACAATATGATGTTTTGAACAAATTAACTTTGGAAAAAAAAATCCTTTTTTTTTTAAATCAAAATGTTGGGCCAACTTGGATAATGCATCCCTAAACTAACAGCTTAGATGTTATAGTTGATAAAGGTCAAGACTATTTCAATGCAATATTATTTTAAGATCAGGGGCCAGATTACAGAAACTTTGCACTGGTGCAAGTGCAAGGTTGCACAGTATTAGCACTAGGGCGAAGTGTACCCTATTTTGAATAACAGTGGGATATATTAGAAAACCATTGTACCATGCAGCTTGGCATGGAATAAACCACAAGGGCAACCATTTCCCTAGTGCAAAAATGATAACGTAGTATGCATTTTTGCACCAGGGTAAAGTTTTCCCTAGTGCTAATACCGTTCCGTATTAGCACTAGGGCAAACTTTGCTCTGTTGCAAAAATGCATTGAAAATGTATCTTTTTTTTGCACTTGGGTAATTTTTGCCCTGGTGCTTATATCATGCCAAACTGCACTTGTCATGGTGCAAAGGTTTTCTAATATGTCCCAGTGTTTTTAAAATGAGGGCAAACGTTTCCCTAGTGCTAATACTGTGCAAACGTTGCACTTGCACCGGTGCAAAGTTTCTGTAATCGGGCCCGGGTGGCTATGTGGGATTTGCCCGTGCACGCCACTGGATGATTCTGCAGCTGAGCTGTAGTAGGAGCTTTAGTGACTATTCCCTTGGACCTGTGTAACATAGTCCTGGGAATTCCCTATGAAACATATCAGCTGACTCCAGATGGCACAACACTAATTGGTTTCTGGACATACACAAAGGAATCATGTCCAAGCTGCATGCAGGAACTTGCTGCGGCTTTTAGTAGAATAAAGAAGTTGCTTTAAACTGCACTTCCTCATCTTTAAATGCATCCCAGAGCACTTGCATTTGCACACCCTCTGCCCTGGAGGTTTGCACTTACACCTCCCACGGCCCTACTCCGTGTAGCACTCAACATGCCTAGCACTTCATCTGTGGCTCACCCATGAGATCGGACTCCCAAGCACTTAGCCCCTCTTCCCTCCTCCTTGCTGCACTTGCACGTTCTGAATAGTCACAAGGCATAGTAGGTTTGTCCCTTCTACCTTCCCCCTGTGCTTCCATTTTGTTTTTTTAATGGGTTTTCCCACCCTGCTCCCTCTCTGCCTTGTGGGCGCTTTGAAACAGTATGTTCTTATTTCATAAGCGCCTAAAAAGAAAACAATTACATTAATAAATAAATAAATTGATGAGGCTGCTGCTGCCTGTCCCAAGGATGTCATCACATCCTATGTCCCAGGATGGAACCTTTGGTCTCTGGGGGATCAGAGACTCCGATCACAGAGATCCCTAGGACTTTGTCAGACCAGAGGCGATATAAGGGTGGAGCCCAGGTTTTACAACCAATTGCCATTTCGATTCATGACAGCACAAGATTTCTCTAGATGCAGGCCCTGGCTGAAGAATTTCTTCTAGTAGAGGCAACGTTTGGGTTTCAGTGGAGTTAAGAGCAGCCAGTAGAGGTGATAGATTTCACAAAGGCGATCCATAAATGTCCCAGCTGAGGGAAATTAAGAAGCACAATACCGGGAACAGTCTTCTGTTACCCCTTCCACCCACTTGGCTGTTCACCTAGCCCACCCACAACCTCTAGAAACACGTGTTCTACCTTGCACCCCTCCAGCTTACCCTGTGCTGGTCACCGTTCGTTCCACCACTTTTCTGGGTACACTACCCCCACTGTGCACGTTGCTTCTTTAGCAGAGATGTCTGATATTTGCATGAAAGTGCATCATTTGTGTTTGTGGCACTGATTGAGCTTAGAGCGCATATTTAGCCAAGCCATTCCTCTGTCCTCAGCCGAGTTTAGTTTTAACATCGGGGAAATGCGCAAATGGAAAGCTCGAGGTGCGTTCGGATGAGGCAATGAGAAAGACATCAGTGCTTTACACGAAAGCCCACAGCTACTTCCCCAAGGTGTGAGAGATGCCCCGTGACGCAGATTGATTTTGAAGGAGCAATTCGAGTGGAGAATAAATAGGTGCGGTGAGTGAGATCATGGAATGTATCTTCAGCCCTGGGGGAGAGAATCAGCGGCAGCGATGACTCTTTCAGCCACAGATTTTTCTTTTATTTGGTTTGAAATATTGAGTTAGCTCCAAACAAATTGGTGCTGTCTTCATGGCCCTTCATCTATAGCCCACGCTGCTACCTCATTTGGCTGCTGGCATTAGCCTTCACCCTCATCTGTGTCTATGATTCCCATCTCCTCTCACGACCCTCCCATGCACCCTCCCGTCCTCTCCTTTCCACCGAACCACCTGATCCCCTCACAAAGAGCCCACTACACTGCTCTCACAGATGGCAATCCTGCTACACTGCACTCACAGATGAGGATCCTGCTACACTGCACTCACAGATGGCAATCCTGATACACTGCACTCACAGATGATGATCCTGTTACAATGCACTCACAGATGGCGATCCTGCTGCACTGCACTCACAGATGATCCTGTTACACTGCACTCACAGATGGCAATCCTGCTACACTGCCCTCACAGATGGTGATCCTGCTGCGCTGCACTCACAGATGGCGATACTGTTACACTGCCCCCACAGATGATGATCCTGCTACACTGCACATCCTGCTACGCTGCACTCACAGATGGGGATCCTGCTACACTGTACTAATAACAGCTGGCGATACTGCTACACTGCACTCACAGATGTTGATCCTGCTACACTGACCTCACAGATGATGATCCTGCTAACACTGCACTCACAGATGGCGATCCTGCTACACTGCCCTCACAGATGGTGATCCTGCTGCACTGCACTCACAGATGGCGATACTGTTACACTGCCCTCACAGATGATGATCCTGCGACGCGGCACTCACAGAAGATGATCCTGCTGCGCTGCACTCACAGATGATGATCTTGCAACGCTGCAGTCACAGATGGTGATCCTGCTATTCTGCACTCACAGATGGCGATCCTGCTATGCTAAACTCACAGATGGCAATCCTGCTACACTGCACTCACAAATGATGATTCTGCTACGCTGCACTCACAGATGGCGATCCTGCTGTGCTGCACTCACAGATGGTGATCCTGCTGTGCTGCACTCACAAATGGCGATCCCGCTACGCTGCACTCACAGAAGAGGATCCTGCTGTGCTGCACTCACAGAAGATGATCCTGCTGCGCTGCACTCACAGATGACGATCTTGCTATGCTGCACTCACAGATGGCGATCCTGCTACGCTACACTCACAGATGATGATCCTGCTACGCTGCATTCACAGATGCCGATCCTGCTACGCTGCACTTACAGATGGCGATCCTGCTACGCTGTACTCACAGATGATGATCCTGCTACACTGCACTCACAGATGGCGATCCTGCTATGCTGCACTCATAGATGATGATCCTACCACGCTGCACTCACACATGGCGATCCGGCTACGCTGCACTCATACATGATGATCCTGCTACACTGCACTCACAGATGGCGATCCTGCTACGCTGCACTCACAGATGATGATCCTGCTACACTGCACTCACAGATGGCGATACTGCTACACTGCACTCACAGTCGGCGATCCTGCTACATTGAACTCACAGATGGCGATCCTTCTGCGCTGCACTCACAGATGATGATCCTGCTGCCCTGCACTCACAGATGGCGGTCCTGCTGCACTGCACTTAGAGATGGCGATCCTGCTATGCTGCACTCACAGATGGCGATCCTGCTACACTGCACTCACGGATGGCGATCCTGCTACACTGCACTCACGGATGGCGATCCTGCTTCGCTGCACTCACGGAGGATGATCCTGCTATGCTGCACTCACAGATGACAATCCTGCTGCACTGCATTCACATATGATGATCCTGCTACACTGCACTCACAGATGCGATCCTGCTATACTGCACTCACAGATGGCGATCCTGCTATACTGCCCTCACAGATGATGATCCTGCTACACTGCACTCACAGATGATGATCCTGCTATGTTGCACTCACATATGGCGATACTGCGGCGATCCTGCTAAGCTGCACTCAGAGATGGCGATCCTGCTACACTGCACTCACACATAACGCTCCTGCTACACTGCACTCACAGATGGCGATCCTGCTACACTGCACTCACAGACGATGAACCTGCTATGCTGCACTCACAGATGGCGATCCTGCTACACCGCACTCAGAATGGCGATCCTGCTACACTGCACTCAAACATGGCGATCCTGCTACGCTGCACTCACAGAAGGTGATACTGCTAAACTGCACTCACAGATGGTGATACTGCTACACTGCACTCACAGATGGCGATACTGCTACACTGTACTCACAGATGGTGATCCTGCTACACTGCACTCACAGATGATGATCTTGCTACGCTGCACTCTCAGATGGTGATCCTGTTATGCTGCACTCACAGATGATGATCCTGCTACGCTGCACTCACAGATGATGATCTTGCTACGCTGCACTCACAGACGATGATCCTGCTACACTGCACTCACAGATGATGATCCTTCTATGCTGCACTCACAGATGGCGATCCTGGCAAGCTGAACTCAGAGGTGGTGATCCTGCTACGCTGCACTGATACATGGCGATCCTGCTACACTGCACTCACAGATGGCGATCCTGCTACACTGCACTCATAGATGATGATCCTGCTACACTGCACTCACAGATGGCGATACTGCTACACTGCTCTCACAGATGGCGAACCTGGGGATACTGCTACACTGCAGCTCACAGATGGTGATCCTGCTACGCTGCACTCACAGATGATGATCCTGCTACAATGCACTCACAGATGGTGATACTGCTACACTGCACTCACAGATGGTGATCCTGCTGCCCTGCACTCGCAGATGATGGTTCTGCTACGCTGCACTCAGAAATGGCGATCCTGCTATTCTGCACTTACAGATAGCGATCCTGCTACGCTGCACTCACAGATGGCGATCCTGCTACGCTGCACTCACGGATGATGATCCTGCTACGCTGCCCTCACAGATGGCGATACTACTACGCTGCACTCACAGATGATGATCCTGATACACTGCACTCACAGATGACGATCCTGCTACACTGCATTCACATATGATGATCCTGCTACACTGCACTCACATATGGTAATCCTGCTACACTGCACTCACAGATGAGGATCCTGCAATACTGCACTCACAGATGGCGATCCTGCTATACTGCCCTCACAGATGATGATGTTGCTACACTGCACTCACAGATGATGATCCTGCTACGTTGCACTCACATATGGCGATCCTGCTAAGCTGCGCTCAGAGATGGCGATCCTGCTACCCTGCACTCACACATGACGATCCTGCTATACTGCACTCACAGATGGCAATCCTGCTATGCCGCACTCACAGACGATGATCCTGCTACGCTGCACTCACAGATGGCGATCCTGCTACACTGCACTCACAGATGGCGATCCTGCTACACTGCAATCACACATGGCGATCCTGCTACGCTGCACTCACATATGGCGATCCTGCTTCTCTGCACTCACGCTATGCTGCACTCACAGATGGCGATCCTGCTACACTGAACTCACAGACGATTATCCTGCTACACTGCACTCACAGATGGCGATCCTGCTATGCTGCACTCACAGATGGCGATCCTGGTAATCTGCAAGCAGAGTTGGTGATCCTGCTATGCTGCACTGACACATGGCGATCCTGCTACACTGCACTCACAGATGGCGATCCAGCTACTCTGCACTCACAGATGATGATCCTGCGACACTGCACTCACTGATGGCGATACTGCTTCACTGCTCACACAGATGGCGATCCTGGCGATACTGCTACACTGCACTCAGAGATGGTGATCCTGCTACACTGCACTCACACATGGCGATCCTGCTACACTGAACTCACAGATGGCGATCCTGCTATGCTGCACTCACAGATGATGATCCTGCTATGTTGCACTCACAGATGCGATCATGCTAAATTGCACTCAGAGATGGCGATCCTGCTACACTGCGCTCACACATGGCGACCCTGCTACTCTGCACTCACAGATGATGATCCTGCTACACTGCACTCACAGATGATGATCCTGCTATGCTACACTCACAGATGCGATCCTGCTAAGCTGCACTCAGAGATGGCGATCCTGCTACACTACACTCACACATGGCGATCCTGCTACACTGCACTCACAGATGGCGATCCTGCTACACTGCACTGACAGATGATGATCCTACTACACTGCACTCACAGATGATGATCCTGCTACACTGCACTCACAGATGGCAATACTGCCATACTGCACTCGCAGATGGCGATCCTGATGCACTGCACTAAGAGATGGAAATCCTGCTACACTGCACTCACAGATGATGATCCTGCTGCACTGCACTCACAGATGGCGATCCTGCTGCCCTGCACTCACAGGTAATGATCCTACTACACTCACAGATGGCGATCCTTCTGCACTGCACTCACAGATGATGATCCTGCTGCACTGCACTCACAGATGGCGATCCTGCTGCCCTGCACTCACAGGTAATGATCCTACTACACTCACAGATGGCGATCCTTCTGCACTGCACTCACATATGATGATCCTGCTACACTGCACTCACAGATGATGCATCATTGATCCTGCTACACTGCACTCACAGATGGTGATCCTGCTACGTTGAACTCACAGATGGCGATCCTGCTAAACTGCACTCAGAGATGGCGATCCTGCTACAATGCACTCACACATGACGATCCTGCTACACTGCACTCACAGATGGCGATCCTGCTATGCTGCACTCACAGATGATGATCCTGCTACGCTGCACTCACAGACGATGATCCTGCTACGCAGCACTCACAGATGGCAATCCTGCTACACTGCGCTCACAGATGGTGATCCTGCTACACTGCACTCACAGATGATGATCCTGCTACGCTGCACTCACAGATGGCGATCCTGCTACACTGCACTCACAGATGGTGATCCTGCTACACTGCACTCACAGATGATGATCTTGCTACGCTGCACTCACAGATGGTGATCCTGCTACGTTGAACTCACAGATGGTGATCCCGCTACAATGCACTCACAGATGGTACACAGAATCGGCATCTTGCACAATGACTTCCGCAAGCCGCTGTTTGCATGCCACCTTTCTCTGGGTGGTCTCTGTGGCACATCGTTATGATTGCTCAGAGCGCAGCGTGGAAAGCGTTTGGTTCCTCAGCCCGTCTCCTGGTAGCTATACTCTGCCTGCTTGGATACTAGTACAAGAAGCATTGGCAAAGCCACTAGGTTTGGCTTTTGTGTAGGCATGGGTTATGAATTTGCCAGCCACTGCCATAATGCTTATAAGACGGCAACAGCTAAGACATGTTGTAATATCCTGGGCATATGATAGTATATCATAGCAGATGCAAACCATAAACCCATACACAAGCCAAAATATTAGCTTTGTCAAAACTTGTTTCTAGCAGGACTTCAGTGCAATGAATAGATAAATATCAAGTGGCTGAAGGCACAATTGGTTAAGATATATTTATCACACCAATAGCACAGTAACCGCTGAAACTTATCCATAATATTGGGCCTCATTGCAACTTGCCTGGCGTGGAAATAATGTGTCGGTATTACTGTATACCGGCACGTTTCCACACTGGAAAAGTACAAGTTTGCCAGTGGGGTGCCAGGAATTACCTCCAGCTAAAAGCTGGAGGACATCACAGCACCCAGCAGCAAAAAAACACGGGTATTACCGCCACCAGTATTACCGGTGCCAGTAATACCTGCAAATCCCCCCATGGAGTCCTACGGGAGTCAATGGAATTGGGAGTTGCCACCATTACCATTACGTATTACTGCCAGGATACTGCTAAACTTAAAATGGAGGCCATTGCCTCTCAGCAGACACTAAAAAGCCAAAGTCTGATGTTACTGCTTGATAGATCTAGATCAAAGAGATCACAGGATATGTTTTGGGCAAGGAGGGGGAGGAAGTGGGTGGGAATGGCCATATGATGTTGCATGACCATGAGCAGTCCCACGTCATCTCTCTCAAAGCTGAACTCCAATATGACAGTTTTGTCTTAAAGCTGGTGCTTAAATGTCACCTTACAGCCAAAACTAAAAATGGAAAGTAGACCACACTTCAATGTTTTAATTGCAGTCAACCTCTTCAGAGACGTATTATGAAGTCAATTCCATTTGGTATTGGCCATGGAGAGTATTCATATGCATTATAAAAGAGTTACATTACTATATACTTGAAGTTATTTTTTCCTTTTCTACAGTTGTGATATTTAGAGCCTGGACTGTAGGTACATTAATTCAAGAAGCAGCACTTAATTTGGGCCATCACAATTAGGAGGGCAAGTTATTCATTTCTTCAAAGCATGTTAGGAATTTCGAATCCACTCATATATAAAGGATGTACATTGGCGTTGCTTTCTGTAACATTGATCATATTATCTGTTTACTGTGGTTTTCACTAAACAAGGGCACTGTGAATAGATTCTAACCTCCATTTCATGATTTGTTACACAAAAACCCTTTTGAAACTTCTTTAAAATCGCTAAAGGCAAATCCTGTTCTGATATGGCTGTTAGTAATGCAATGGAAGTGGTCTTGTATAGTGCTCCTCTGCCATTATTGGTGGCTGCCCGTGGCTCTGTAAGAACAAATGTGGGTTGGGGTTTATCAGTGGGACATTGGGAGAGGCCGGTGCGAAACCTGTGGTGTAAATGGGTGTAGGTCGGGAGTACCCCGTTCCTGAGTGCCAATCTGATAAGAGACGTCTTTATGGGAGGGCAAAAGGGGCACTTGCCCACGGCCCCCACCTTGGAGGGGGCCCCCATAAGGCTGCCTGATCTAAAGTAAGATTCCATTGTTCACCAGACTTAAATAGCACACACCAGGAGATTTTATGGCATGCTCCGGAGGCGCTAAACCTATTGTCTGTCTGTTTTGACAAGTACATTCTGCCTTGATCAATTAATCATGTAATGCTTTCTGTGTTCACTGTGGAATAAATAGTTTGTGTGTTCCGTACTGCACAACTCCTGTCGCATTCTTTCCTTCTTGTGGGAAATATGTTGATCATGTGCAATAGCCATAGTTGAAATCCATATTGATAAATTGAGTGCCACAATGGTTCAGACGTTAGCTCAGTGTGTTAAGCACGAATTGCAGAGATGTGTGTTCATATGAAAGATTCGAAGAGCACATTGCAGCAAGGCTGGCTGAACCTTTCAGATGGGGCGTTCTAAAACCTAGGCAATCCCCTCCAAAGATGGGCATACACGATTAGTCCAAAAGGTGAATAAAAGACAGTGGAACCAAAGTGTTCATGCTTGAATCCTGGCTTTGCCAGCAGACAATACAGTGATCCTGGTCAAATCATATATCTCTTGCATTACTGTGCTGTCTTCTGTGAGGTTTGCCTTCTTGCATGCTGGTGGCATCGTTTAGCTCATTACTTGATATTTCTTCTTATGTAGGCCATTTGAGTGGAAGGGGTGGTAGACAGGAGAGTGCAGACCAGATGGTGTAGACATTGGACAAGCCTATTTTAAGGTCTGTTTGTTTGACACAAACAACATTTTGCTTTTTGTATAAAAGTCAAAGGTTTTTCTGCACGTTTATGAATGACAATTTCACAAGCCATTGTTTAGGAAGTATTAAAAGCTTGAAAGTACACAAGACTTACCTAAATAAAATCTGTTAAATCACATCGATTGGTATGCTGGTACTTACACACTTCCCTTGATGATGGATAGAATGTAGCTAGAATCATTCCCATTTTGCGTAACACCCTTCTGTAATATTTTGGTTTTAAAAATGGTCAGGTTTGGAAATGTGATTTGTGTACTTTTCAAGTCAGTTTTATAAAATTAGATTGTTTTAGTACATGGTAAGAGCTGGAAAAGAAAGTGTTCAAATGCAGAAATTGCAGAGTTGGCACAAATCCCAGCTTCACCCCTTAAGCAATATGTGATCCTGGGCATCTCATTTAATCTTGTATTGCCTAACCTCTCAGTGTTGCCAGTCCCTAAACCTTCCAAAATTGTCAGCCCCTCAATTTATATTGACTTATCCTGCATGATCAAAGAGACAGGTGTTCCCTGAAAAGGTAATGCAGGGAGAACTCTAAGAATTGCCAGCAGTACCTCTACTTTCTGTCCTTTGAAATCTCTCTCTCTCTCTCTCTCTCTCTCTCTCTCTCTCTCTCTCTCTCTCTCTCTCTCTCTCTCTCTCTCTCTCTCTCTCTCTCTCTCTCTCTCTCTCTCTCTCTCTCTCTCTCTCTCTCTCTCTCTCTCTCTCTCTCTCTCTCTCTCTCTCTCTCTCTCTCTCTCTCTCTCTCTCTCTCTCTCTCTCTCTCTCTCTCTCTCTCTCTCTCTCTCTCTCTCTCTCTCTCTCTCTCTCTCTCTCTCTCTCTCTCTCTCTGATACATTGGTTCCCTTGAGGCTTGGGGCCATTCCCAGTCCATCATGGAAACCACATCCCCTGATGTGAAGGAAAGGCAGAGGAATCCTATTGCTGGTAGAGCTGTGTGTGTTTCCTACCCTTGGAAGGGAGCTATCCACTCTCTGGGTCTCTCTGGCAGATGGGAGCAGTGTAATACGTGGAGAGTGGGGCTCGGTCATTTGCTATTACCAGCAGGAACGTGTAAATGAAGGGCCAGTTGTTGCTGGGGAAGTTGCCTCCGCCTCTAATCATCACTTTGACCTCAGTGACCTCATGTTACACAGGGGCCCTGGTCCCTGCTGATAGCTCCCTGATGCAGAACATGTGCATCTTGGTCAAAGCTGTCCTAGCAGTGAACATTTTTAAGGAGCTGGCGGAACTGAGTTTGGGAAGTATTTTGTGAATGATGCTTTTGAAAGCATGTTTCCCATACTGCTGGGCACACTGATGTGATGTTCACTTTAATGCTGCATTTCATTGATGTTATTTTGCTAAAAACCTGTCCTGAGCTGCGGGACAAATAACATGTATGTGTAGAAAGCCAGATCTACAGGATTTGCCAGTGCCTGTTTGAATAGCATACATTGCAAACTGAATCACATATAGATACAGTTTTGGCACATAAGGCACATTAAGAAAAAAAGGATTTGTCCAGGATTGCACACTTTGATTACGTGGTGAGAAAGGGTATGAACCCTGTCTGCAACTCAGGATCTTTTCCACAATCTTTCCCAAAACACCTTTCCAGGTTTAGTTGATTAATGTAATAGTGTTTGGTTTCGCAAGTCTAAAATACTTGGCTGCTTTATAGTGACTGCTTGCAAAGTACACAAATCACATGATAAATAGACCTGCCAGGATATAATTAGTTGAGCAAAAAGAGTATGATCATAGATTTATGTTCGCATTTTGGCCTGCATCATTTACATGAATTGCGGAATGTTCCTGCTGGCAGTGGGAAATTGGACACAATCAATCTCCATGAACACTCTTTGCTGCATTCAGAGTGGTGAACACTCACGAGCATAGACACTCCTGCAGGAGCTCGGGCGCAGGGTTTCAGTGCCTAAGGAGTCATGTTATGTGGATATGGGGGAAACGCTCAGAGACCCAATTTCCATGTATCCACACCTATCACAGGTGTATGGGCATGTAGAAGCTAGCGTTTCATTGGACCGGCATGCATATTGGGAGACTGCCGCGTATTCTGGGGATGATTTGCTGCTCCTGTGGTTAGTCCTTAGCACAATTGCTGCCAACACTCGACCATGATCAGCTGCGCACTTATGAGAATAATGGATTCTTTACAACCATCAAACAGACCAGATAGTTGATGTCCCGGAAGGGGGTTTGCTTTCAGGAAAGGAAGTGGCCTGTTAAACCAAGTACAACAATAGGCATCAAGAGAATGATTGGAATGAGTGGCAGGATACAGGCATGCACGTACATCTTAAGACCCATGTCTAAAACACCGGTATCAATCTGAACCAAACAGTCCAGCATCTGCAACAGCTTTGGTGTAGAAGTTTCACTCATTAAGCTTCCCTCTGGTGCCCATGTTCCCACTCCGAGGTTTCGACCTACACAGCATGCCACATTATATACTGTCCTGTCCTCTGCTTAATCAAATGTACACTTGCAAATGCCTAATACCGTAGGCATTAATAGTCTGGAGGGTTCAAAAATAGACTTAAAACAAAAAAAAGAGAAGCCTTTTCAGCTAAGTTCGGACAGGATGGGCAGCGTAGCCTTATGGCCTTAGCCCATTGCATGGATGACACCTCGCTGTGATGTATTCTCTTAGGGGCAGGTGATATTGCAGTGGTATCGTCTTTTTTTGTGTAAGTTGTTTTGCTGAAACTTTAAATTGTATGTCCATGTGTTCTCAGCACTACTGTAAACATATTAATCAAATAGAGCAATGGCAAAGTGGTAAGAATACATACCTGTAAGCTGGTATATAAGGTGGCAGCAGGGAAGAGGAAAGGGAATGATATACCAAAGAGAAGAAAGAAGGGAAGTCAGGCAGTAGAGGGCAGGGAAGCCAACTTAAACAAGCAGAGAATCAATGGGTGACACAACATAGGATGGACGTGCAGTGTAGAGAATGTACCTTACTAGATGTGTAGCATAACATATGCCACTCCAAGCTAGGAGGCTGTTCAAGACTGCATGTATCATCTACAAAGCAGTCACAAGTAGCACACCTGCGTACGTCGTGGCTGTCTGGTGGCACACGCTCGTTGCGCAGCAAATTGACCAACTGGCTTGAATCGCAATTCGTCCACAAAGAGAGGACCTGCAAACAATCCTTCTGTTGTCACACACCCACCCTCTGGAAATCAATCCCGGTGTCAGCTCAGAAAGCCCTCACAATTCTCCAATTTTGCAATCCTCTCAAAACATGGCTCTTTCAACATCTGACCAAGGACGAAATCCAATGGATGTACAAACTGATGCACAGACCTCACAATATTGCGATACTGTTAAAAGATGGCAGCCCAAATGCTGGCTGCCCATGCTGGCTCTGCTGATCTCAAGCTACGTCAGCGCTTTCAACATAAAAAAAAATTCCCACCCATACAATGCAAAAGACTAAAACAAGATCAATCATCAAAACAAAACATCCTGTAAGAAAAGATTCCTGCTGTGGTCAGATTTTTCGACACATAATCATTCATATCGCCATCCAATCAATTGACAATCACACGTAACTCAGACTACTGGTAATGTAAGCATCAGTGTGTACTTGCTATCTTGGCCTTGCCCGCGTCCTTGGTAAGGAAAAGAGTTTGCTTCTACTTCTTGTGAAAGTTCCTCAGGTCCACCAGGCCGCGCAGAACATCTTACTGCATTTTACTACAGCATTTCTATGGGGGAGTGGGCAGGTCCATGCTCCCCATTCTAACACCCTCTACCTTTTCCCCTGCTCCCCTTCGCCCCACATTTATCATAGTACAATGCAGTAAAATGTCCCACCTTAAAATGTAGTTGGGTGGTTGGATGCCAGCCCACCAATTTGTTGCCAGCAATTCGAGGTGACTGATTTTGAAGTGGTAGGGCATAGAGCTGATTTGCAAGTAATTGTGCCAAATGAAGTGACGCCCTCTCATCTAAGAAGAATCTTTCCCGCCAGTATGTTATGTGTGCTTATAAAGCGCCGGCAGCGCTCGGGCATCAGGCCGCTGATAACAAACAACATGTAATGGTCCCATTTGGAATTAACGTCTGTCTCACCGGGTTCTTATTTTTGTAAGCATTAAAGTTTACTTGAAGAGGCAAGTAGAGACACCAAGTGTTGGGAAGGTGGATAACCTATGCTCCAGGGGGCTCTCCATGGAGTTATGATGCCAGGGGCAAGGACTGTCCTGCTTTTGTGCCTTATATAATCTTGCTGGGGTCCACAGGAGATTGGGGGAGCAAAGTAATTAATTTCCAAAAGAGGATGTGGTCCACTGCCATATAAATACTTGCCCACAGTGCAATCAGTAAAATGCTGTGAATTGAACTGGGCACACTCATTCCTTCAAATGCCACTGGTCTTTGAAATACTACCTAATTATGCCTTGGGATTGCATGGGTCAGATGCAGAGGAGGTATTTAGAGAGTGCTGCTTAGAGTGGATTATCCATGGGATAGCTCAGGGGCAACACACTTGTCTTCCAAGACGATGCAGAGCAACACAGGTTCGATCCCCCGGGTCCAGGTCAGCACTTAGAAGCGTCTAGATATTAAGCGCGTTATAAATAACCAATTATTAGAATTCGAATTATATTTGTAATGTGCCCTAGTCAGTAAATATCCCCTGCAATCTAACTCCTAATTAGCTGATATTTAAAATGAAGAGTACTTAATATATATATCACATGTGTTACTGAGACCCTAAGTGTGTCAAGGATTACAGACCATTTGATATCATCTCAACTGGCACTGCAAATCCCAACAATATCTGCAAACCCTCCAAAATAAAAGATGCAATTCTGACATACCAAAATACCATTGTAAGGAATGTTAATTCCAAGCACAGGACGAACATAGGGTGTGACCAATGTATGCGATTTTAAAAATTCATAAGGTGGCGTAGAGAAGGCAAGAGTTAATATGCTTTCCTTTCTCTCTCCGTCTTCGGAAAAAGTCAACTCATCTTGCAAATTCTTTTTTGCAGGTGGTGGTCACTAATAAGCAGATGCAAAACCGGGGCAGATTCCATAGCAATCCAACATCTGCATGAAAAGGTCATGCAGGTGTGAACCGAAACGCACCCACAAGATGGAGGCGCAATGCGCGGAAGAGACCTTATCTCCGATCCGTTCTCCTCCGCCATCTTGTCACTGCTTCAAAATGGAGCAGAGCCTGAAATGGCGGCAAAAAACGATGACGCCACACATTTATGCCTCCATTTAACACACACCCTAATTAAAATGATGGCCCAATTCTTACACTTTGTATGGCAATATTCAAGCAAGCGCTGGTGCACTAGAATCACTAATTTATATCAAATATTCAATTTTTGGGTTCTTTGTAATGTTGGAGATTTGCAATCCCTCATGGGATCTGCAAATCCCAGATGCCTTCAGAAAATTGTCCAGATATCTGAGGCAATAAAACGCCCAGGTTTGGTTGTGAATTTAAATCCACATTTCCCAATCAGCAGATAAATACATATGCATATGATTACAGAACCGCTGAACCGAGTTACAGTACACCAATAAAAAAGCAGGTACCCCTTGAGCCTTCTTGGCTGGCCTCTAAAACACATTCTTATCTGGGTACTCCTTGGTACAGATTGGTCAAGGAAGACCAAAGATAAAAGCCAACAGAAAATGTAACTTCAGATGGCAGTCAAGGTTGAAGCTTGAAGCGGTATCTCTCATTTCTGATGGAAGTCAAGGTTGAAGCTTGAAGCGGTATCTCTCATTTCTGATGGAAGTCAAGGTTGAAGCTTGAAGCGGTATCTCTCATTTCTGATGGAAGTCAAGGTTGAAGCTTGAAGCGGTATCTCTCATTTCTGATGGAAGTCAAGGTTGCTGATATGATATTGCATCTATGACGCACCTATACACAAGTGTTTCAAGGCGCGATGGAAGTCAAGGTTGAACCTTTAAGCGGTATCTCTCACTATTCCCTGAATGATGGTAAAGTGGTATTGCAGAGGCAAGATTGTCATGGGGTTCAGTTCTTAGAAAAACACTGGCATTTGGAGACTCAGATCAGAGTAACAGATAAGGAGTGGCGTCAAAAAACACAAACATGATCCAGGGGAAGTTATGTTCAAACTGTACGCTTTCAAATTTCTCAACATATTGTTAAAGAGGAACCAGTGACATAAGGGGGCAGATAGTCCAAGCAGGGAATCATTTTCTCCACAGCACAGATAATGACAGTGAGTTTGCATTTAAAAAAAAAAAAAGATTGTAAAGTATGAGAAAGAAAGCCCACATCACTTACTGGATCTTCTAGCAGCTTTCGGATGGGGGCCGGTGTGTAGTGCTCCCCCTTTTACATCGGCGTAAACCACGTCTCCTGCCATGGCAAGCGCGATGAGTAGAGACACCTTCCCGCCAAGTGTCTGAACAGGGGGCACACAGCGACTGCTGTGGTGCGTCTGCTGAGAGGAAGCAAGACTCCCACCAACGCTCGTGTTTTAGAACCTTGCTACTTCCTCAAAAAAACATGTGACCAGCGGAACTTACTGTACTGTAGACCTCGACTTTTTTCTTGGGGGGGGGGGGGGGGGATTCGGTGGAAGGACTTGAGTGCACTGTCCGGGTTATGAACTATTTTTTGTATGTTAAATGTCTGTGGTGTGCAACCCATGACAAGGAAAGCGAGTATTGCAGCGGGCACTTGTAAAGAGCTCTATGGACAAACGTGCTCTCATTTTTCTTTCGATCTATCCAGAGTTTGCCCCCCTGAGTGCTCCTAAAAGTGAGTTTCATGTGTTTGCCATCCTGTTTGCAAAGACTTGTTTCATGTTACGGACGTGTCACTCAAGTCAAATGTCATAAATGGTTATCAGTGGTTATTTGGGGAAAAATACTTTATATATAATTTGCTATTTTTCAGATTCTTCACCAGATGGTGCAAACTGATAAGACTTCATAATGCTTTTGTTGAGTGAAACACATACACACGTATTCAGTCATGTCTAGTAATACTTTGATAACATCTTGTGATATAACTGATCAGACATAGACTTATATTTTAAGTTCATGTCAGTTGTACATATACAACTAGTAAATCCCCCTGAAGAGTCACTAGATGGTGGTGAAACACGTGTCAAGGTCTTAATTCAATGCAATGCAATTGAACAAACCAAAGGAAATCTCTAATAAACACTATGTGAATCATTGAAATACAAGTCATTTTGATCGCAATTGTCAACCAAACACCCTCTAACCATGTAGCTTTATACTTCAGATCTGAACCATTCAAGCAGATGCTAGCTATACTTGTTCATAGAATACATACTCATGTATTTATATTATTTTGGTTCTTTATTAGACTACAAAAGTACCACACATCAAATTCAACTTCATTGATTGTTCTCCGAGTTCTCAAATTTCTCTGGTGAGATGCAATTCCTTTTCACTCTTAGTAACTCTCTATAGGGATGTTTTAATTATGTGTGCAGGGTGATTACTGGCCGCATGTAGTATGCTGTTGACTGCGTTTTTTTTTGTAAACAAATCGGTTTGGATGTTTCCTCCTTCTATGTACAATTCCAAGTCTAGGAATTCTACGGTTGTTTGGCTTTTGTTCATTGTCAACTGTATGTTATACCATCTAACCATTTTTAAGTTTCTTGTATTGGGCAGACAAAATCAACTTTGGGCTGACATGTGACAGAACTGTACCAGAAATACAGGGTTATCGCCTAAAGGACAGCCTATGTCTGCAAGTTATTTGCATGTTGGGAGGATAGCTCAGGGGCAACATGCTCGCCTTGGAAGCAAGACGACACGGAGCGGCACAGGTCGATCCCCGGGTCTGCGCTTAGAAACCTCTGGGTATTAAGCGCATTATAAATAACCATATCCTGTCCAAATGTCAAATCTTTTGTCTTGAACAATGTGTCATCTGCAATATTGTCACCAATAATTATATATATATATATATATATATATATATATATATTCAGTGAAACAACTTTGTCAAAGGGACATTATGGTAAATTGTACTAATAAAAACCTATGCAATTCAGTAAAAAAACAATGTTAAAGGGACTTTATGGCTACAAGTAAAACCGAAACCCCCCAGAAAATCACCAGTTATGGTAAGCTCAGCAGCCATAACCATGCCACCACTGTTCACTGCTAATACTAACAACCAGGACATCAAAGATTACATCACAAATGGCATTGATGACATCACTGATAACATCACATATCAAATTAATTATGTATGTCCTCAGCATAACACTGGAAATTAGGAGAGAAGAAGGAGATCAGATGAGCCACAGGGACACAATAGATAATGAAAAACCACAGCAATAGGATAAAACCCCAGGAGTAAAGAGTGAGGTGGTGGAGCAGAAATGGCACAGTTGCAGCTGGGAAGGGTGGTTAGGGAGGAAACAGGTCAGCCAGTCCAGTGCCCGATCTGTGATGCCGAAGGTATTATGTAGCCGTTTAATGGGGATAGATTGTTTGACCATGGCAAAGGTGGAGGAGAGATCGAAGAGCACTATCCTCAATTGTATTATGATCATAAATACCATATACACTTCAATTATATCATTCCACCATATTACAAATATGATATACTCCCCTTTTAGTACATACCATAAGTATACCCATATTACTATAGTGTATGTGGTCACTGGCCACAACCACCACAATAGAATTAAACCATATAACAAATATGTACAATACATCTTCAAAAGCCAATGCTCCCCCAGACTCCCCCCCAATCCAGATGACATCTGCAGAAAGAAAAATTAACGGCAGACACAGCAACACATGAACAGCTTTTTTTCACCTACATGATCCACCCTTCCAATATGGAGACCGTTTCTAAAATTATGCCACACCTCACGTTTTCAAACATCCAATCACCATGCGTCTCTATGCAAAGCTTGGTGACTGTGATGGGCGCACTCGTGCCTCGGGCCACCCCATACTTGCATATACAGGCACACACTCACTGACACAATGAGGAACACGTCTGTGCCGTACAGGGCCCCAGGGGCAACTGCCGCGCGGACCGTCTTTATTCATACGGCGTATGCGCGGGCCATAGCGAGGCTCGCGCATGCGCGCCTTCAGTTCAAGACGTCACATCCCTCCTTTTCTTTAAACAGAAAAACAACTGATAACAACCATGTAACAGGATAACAATAAACAGACCCAACGGGGGTCGCTGACCTGACTGCAACGTCGGCTCAGTCTCCTGAGTCCATGACGTAGTCCTTGAGACGAACAGGCAGTCTGCGACCATGTCGCACAGGATACCGGCTGCTGCTCCTGGGGGTCGGCAGCGGGTTATCCATTGGTGACGGCGTATCCGCAGGCAGGTCTACCTCCAGGCTCTCAGCCCCAGTTTCAGGCGGGGAAACCTCTTCCGGTTCCTCCTCATGACGGTGCACATCCACCTTCTTGAAAAAGGACTGGTTGTGGGTGACGGTCCCTCTCTCGTTGGCCGCGGTGACCATGGTGCCCTTGACATGGGTAACTGTCCACGGTAAGGGCTCATACGGGAGTGATAGCTTCCCTTCTGGCCGACGGTTCCACACCAGCACTGAGTCTCCCACTGCAATCTCCTTTTCCTGCAGACCTCTCCGCACAGTCTCTTTCTCGTTGCGCGCCGCTCTCTCCTCTCGGACTTTGTCATTATCGATGACTCCGGGCTCGCGGCCTTCGACTTCCGGGTTGAGGCCTCTCAGGCAGCGTCCAAACAAAGCTTCTGTCGGAGCAATTCCGGTCGACTGGTGGGGTGTGGTTCGATATTCCCGAAGCAATTCCACCAGTTTCCTATTCAGGTCACCCCCTTCTTTGGCCGATATTCTGAACACCTTGTTCAGGGTAATCAAGAGTCTTTCAGCTTCTCTGTTGGCCCTGGGCCAGAGTGGCGATACCTTGCAGTGCTGTATTCCTTTTTCTTGCAGGTACTGCGCAAACTGGTTCCCTGTGAACGGCGGCCCATTGTCCGAGCATAGGATCTCCGGGAAGCCATAGGTCGCCAACATCTTGTCCAAAGCCACGATGGTGTGTTCGCTCGCCATTGATTCCACCACCTCCACCTCCGGATATCTCGACCATTGGTCGACTACGGCCAAAAAGTACATGCCGCTCCCGGTCGACCCAAAGTCTGCGTGGACTATGCCCCGTGGGCTTTCACTTCTTTCCATGGAGCTGATGGGTGGAGCTTTCTCAATGAGACTAGTTCCACTAGGTTTTCGAGGTCCGGGAACCACACTTTGGGTCTTAGCCGCGCCTTGGTTTACACAACCCCCTGGTGACCCGTGTGCGCCAGTTCCAGAACTCGAGCCCTCAGTGACTGCGGAATGACAATCTGCCGTCCACGCAGCAGCAACCCATCGTCCGATAACAAGATCTCGTCCCTTACCCTCCAAAGTGCCTGGAGATCTCTCTGGGCCCTGACATCTCGCCTGGCGTTGTTCTGGAGCAGCTCTTTTCAATCTCCACTTCTTATCGCCGCCTGTATAATGTGGAATACCTGGTCGGATGACGACTCTTCAGCCACTACCTCTCGAAACAGCGCCACCGGCATCGCGCTCTCCACCATGTTGTTCATGAATACCTGGCACTCCACCAGCTCATCGGATCCCTGCGCTCTCCCATAGTTCGGGTGGCGGGACAGGTAATCTGCCAGATTATTTGTCCCCGGCCTGTACATGAGCTTGACCCCATATTCAATAAGTGCCAGCATCCAGCGCTCGATCCTCGGGGGAGGCTTCGATGACACACCCGCCAGAATGGGCCGAAGCGGTTTGTGGTCCATCACGACCGTGACGGGCTTTCCAAGTATGGATAGGTGAAAATGCTGGCAGCCCCATAGGATGGCCAATGCCTCCCTCTCAATCTGTAAATAGCGTCTCTCAGTGTCCGTGAGGGCCTTACTCGCGTAGGCGATGAGTCGCATGCCCCCTCTGGTGTCTGACTGCATAAGAACCGCACCCAGTCCCACCAGGCTGGCATCAATGACAATCTCCGACTCGGCCATGGGGTCAAAATAAGCCATTGTGTCTTGATCTGAGAGGGCACGCTTAATCTCCAGGAAGGCATCCTGTTCCCTCTTGTCCCACACCCACGTAGCATCGTTTTTGGTGAAAGCTCACAGAGGTTCAGACAGGGACGTCAGACGTTTGGTAAATCGCCCACAGTAGTTCTCCATCCCCAGGAAACTACGTACTTCCGTGGGGGATTGGGACCCCGCCGCCTCGCGGATGTCCGTAATTTTCTCAGGGTCTGGCGAAACGCCGTTGGCATGGAATATGAATCCAAAGAATCCAATACAATCCTTGAAAAATTTGCACTTCCCTCTATGCAAAGTAAGGCCTAGCTCACTCAGCCTCTGTAGCGTGCACTCCAGTCTCTTCATGTGTTCGGCCCGGTACTCCGCAAAAACCAGAATGTCATCACTCATATTGAGTACCCCTTTGAGACCAGCCAGCGCTCCCCTGATGGCATTTTGGAAGACTTCCGCCGTCGAGGATATGCCAAAACTTAGGTGTTTAAACTGATAGAGGCCCTCATGAGTAGTAAAGGTTGTAATGTACCTTGAGTCTGGGTGGAGCACCAGCTGGTGATACCCCGACCTCAGATCCAGCTTGGAGAACACCCTGGCCCCTTGCAGCTCTCCCACAATGTCGTCCAGCGTGGGTGTAATGTGCCTTTCCCATTTAATGTCAGCATTCGGGAGACGTATGTCCACGCAGATGCGGACGGCACCTGGCTGTTTAGGTTTGGGCGCCACTACAATGGGTGATACCCAGGGCGTCGGTCCTTCTACTCTCTCAATAATGTCCATCTCTACGAGTAGCTGCAGTTCCTTCTCCACCTGTGCCCGGAGGTGAAAAGGAATTTGTCGATGATTTAGGGCCGTGAGCCGGATAGTGTCATCGATGTGCAAACACACTGGGGGAGCTTTCAACTTGCCCACCCCTTGAAAAATGCTGGAGAACTTGTCTAGGAGCTGATCCGTGTCTACCTGGTAAATTTCAAGGGCAAAATGCACGAGGTCCAGCGCCTCTGACGCAGCACAGCTCAGGAGTGAGCGTGTGCTGATGTCAGTGACAAGAAATCTTGCCTTGATGGACCTGTCCCCTAGAGTCACTGGTGCAACGAACACACACTGAATGGGTAGCGGTGTGTCACCACCAAAGGTGAATATCTTGGCCCTTGACACGTCCAGTGGGGGCGGGCCCGGGATGGCCTTGTAATGTTCAGTGGCCAGTAGGCAGACAGAGGCCCCAGTGTCAATCTAAACCTGGGTGGGGGCACCTTGAATGTCCACGATGCATGTGGGCTGTCGCCTCTTCTTCACTCCTGTCGCGAGGTTTGAAATGAAGAAAATGTCCTCTTCATCTTCCTCCTCCTCAGCGATGTTGAGCCTCTGAGTGTCCTGCTCCAGCGAGGCGATGCTACGTTGCCTCCTGAAGCCACCTCCACTCGCCCTCGCCGGCCCTCGATGGGTGGTTACCGGGGCAGCTGCGCGACATATCCTGGCATAGTGACCAGGAGTGTTGCACCTTCCACAGACTCTCATTTTGGCCGGACAGTCCTCCGAGTGGGGAAGATCATACCCACATTATTGGCATATGGCAGCATTCCCTTGCGCAGGAGCCAATTCCTGGCACTTCTGACTCCAGCAAGTTTTCAACGGGGCCTACCTCCCCACTGCAAACGCCTCCTCACATTTTCCAGGGCGCACTGCCACATCCATCTCCGCACCCCTCGTCTCGGCAAGCTCATACACCCTGTCACCGTCTAATATTTGGGTTAGAGTCATACCTGGCTCCCGCAGAATCTGTCTGCGCAGTTTGCAGGAACTGCAACCTTGGATTACTTGATTGTGGATCATGTTTTCATTGTTGTCCCACCTGCAGGTGCTTGCCATTTGCCGCAGACGTGTGCAAAACTTGTCGAGAGATTCATCCTCGTGCTGCTTCTCACAACAAAACAGAAACCTCTCGAAGTCAACATTGGATAACGGAATGAAATAGTTCTGGAGCGCCGTTTTGACAGCTGCATACATCACCACCTGCAAATTTAGGGACTCGTATATGCGTAGAACGTCCATGCCTGCTGAATAGAGCAGAGTGGCCCTTTTTGCATCATCATCGGTCTCTCCGGTGGCTGTGAAAAACATGTCCAATTTGTTGATCCACAGGAGCCATTCTGGGCCCAATTTTGAGGGTGTGTCAGGTTTCCTTCCCTTATTCAAGTTTCCTTTTCATTATTTCTCCTTATTTATCCTTTTTAGATTAGCTTTGTGTGGGTGGGAAGTTTTCCATTATAGTTGGTTTGGCCTTAACTTACTGATTCAGAATCCTGGTTCTGACCCAAGGCAAGATGGAGCCTCACAGTGACAGCCCTGATTGGTTAGAAGACAATGCTGCACAACAATGAACATTCTAAACTGTCACTCTGTGCCTTTCATCATCAAAACCCCATCTGAGAGGACGTGTTTAGTGGCTGCTCCTGCTTTAGTCTTAGGCCTGGGGGATTTTATCCTTCAGACATCAGCAGTTGAGCGGCTACTTTCTTGGGGGTTACAGGAGAAGTCATCAGCTGGCAGGAATTCGTTTTGTGAAGACAGGAAAAGCAGGAAATCCTTATGAATTCGCTCAGGAGATAAGTGACTTTATTTTACTGTAACTCTGTTCATCATAATAACTTTCTCCTTGAAAATTCGTGAAAAGTTGTGTTTCTACTAAAACTATTGAACTCCCGGAGTGCGCGTGTGTTTCCAGTGCGTTGTTCCATAGCGCGAGAATCTGACTGTCGCGTGCGAATTCAAGTGCGCGTGTGCTTTCTAGCGTGGATGTTCCGAGCGCGTGCGATTTCATAGCGCGGGTGATCCTTAGTGCCAGAAGCTATACGCCGCATGTGAACTAAAGAGCATGTGCGATTTTATAGTGCGGGTGATCCTTAGCGCGAGAAGCTATACGCCGCGTGTGAACTAAAGAGCGCGTGCGATTTTATAGTGCGGGTGATCCTTAGCGCGAGGAAGCTATACGCCGCGTGTGAACTAAAGAGCGCGTGCGATTTCATAGCGCGGGTGATCCTTAGCGCGAGAAACTATACGACGCGTGAGAAATAAAGAGCGCGTGTGATTTCTAGCGCGGGTTTTCAGTGCGCAAGAAGCTGTTTGTCGCGTGCGATGTAAGTGCGCGTGTATTTCATAGCGCCAGCGTTTTTTCGCGTGAGTATCAATACGTCGCGTATGGAACAAAGAGCGCGTGTGTTTTTATTTCGCGTGTTTAGCAGGAGAACATTATTGCGCGTGTGGTTTATAACGCGTGTGGATTATTGCGCGTGTGGATTTTTTGCGCGTGTGGATTATTTTGATCGCGCGTCTTCATTCGTTTGCGCGTGTTCATCAACCAGGGAGAATTCTATGTGAAGTTCATCGTAATCTGAATGGAAATAACCTGCGTGTGCATTTAGCACGTGTTTTCTCTTCAAGGATTAAAAAACTCAATACAATTATAAATAGTTTGAAAAGTTTGAAAGAACAAGAAAGAATATTTTAAAGACAATCTATCTGAACATCCAGAGCATTTTGGAAAAAAGACAATGAAGTAAAACTTCCAGTTTGCCTAACGTAAGAAGTAGCTGTGATTTCACGTGTCTCAAGTAAGAGAGATTTTCAGCTTCTTTATCAGCTTCTCTAAGAAATTTCAAGAGAAGAACCAGGTATGATTCTTAATTATTAGTTAAGGATTAATGTCTTCCCATTCATAAGGTTAAGTAAGTGAATTAAGGAAGTGTATCTGCTATTCTTTTATCCTCTGCAGGTTCAGCTCTGGTTAGCCTTGACGCAGTCTGCCTGGTGTTGTTTTGTTATCCCATTCCCCCTTTCCCTTTGGGGTGTAGTTTATAGAGCTGAATAGAAATCGAGTTCTGGGAAATACATCTCAGGGGGATTGTCGGGGGTTCAGCAGCTTCCGCGGATGCAGGACCTCTCAGCCTGACAGAATGAAAGGCCTTCAATTTTGTCCGCCCGAGCTGTCATGAACCCCGACGAATCCATGGAGATGTTAGGATCTTTGATCAGGGAGTTACGGGAGGAGTTGAAAATTTCTCGGGATGAAAATGCCTTACTTAGTCAAAAGGTGGATGACTTAAGTGTTAAAGTTACACAAATTCAACAGAGGGGAGAAAGGAGAGAGGATGAGGTTTCAGGGGGCGCAGGTTCTCCACCTGAGTTAGAAAGAGAAGATCAGTTACCACACATACCATGGGCGCCTCCGTGGCAGAAGGGGTAAGGAGTATAATTATGCCAGTTCCTTTAGCGCCCCCAGAACGTTACCATGGGGATTCCAAGAGATTTAGGGTGTTTTTAACACAATGTGAATTACATTTTATGAGTAGACCAGAATTATTTCCATCGGATGCTTCTAAGATAACATTTATGTTGTCATATCTTTCTGGGGAGGCATCTGCTTGGGCTGGGTTGTTGGTGAGTCAAAAGAGTGCGGTTTTAGGGAATTATACCAGTTTTTTAGAGATATTCCGAAAAATGTTTGATAGGAGACAGTTATCTCAGGAAGTGGATGGTGAACTTTTAGAATTAAAACAAGGTAATAGAGACTTGATTGCTTATATAACACAATTTAAGTCCCTGGTGTTAGAAAGCAAGTGGCCCGAGGTTAAACAGGCCTCATTGTTTTATCGGGGCCTTAGAGATGAGTTAAAGGATGCTTTGTCTGGAGTAGTTGAACGCCCTTCTACTTGTGAAGGTCTGATTGATTTGGTTATTCAATTGGACTTCCGTTTGAGTGAAAGGAAGGCAGAGAGACGTCATGGTCAGAGTGATGTAAAGTCTATAGTTAGAGTAGATAGACCTAAAATAGAGAGTAGACCCAAAGGGAATAATTCATCTCCAAGAATCAGAGGCCCGTTAACAGTGGAGGAAAAGACTAGGAGGAGAGATAATAATCTGTGTTTATACTGTGGAAGAGGTGGGCACTTTTTAGGAAACTGTCCTTACACTCCCAAGAAGACTTCTTCTTCAGCAGTCAAGGTACAACAGATCGCCAATACGGTGCAGACAGCGGTTCCTCATATAACCATAAATGTATCCTTATTTTTTGATTTGGAGTGTAAGGGAAATGGTCCTGTAATGATTGACTCTGGTGCGACTGGGAATTTCATGGATTGGGGTCTGGCCAAATCGTTGGGAATTCCAATTATTCTGAAGGAGGTTGTAGAGCAGGCTAGGGCTGTTGATGGTACGTGTTTATCTTCTGGTCCAATTACTCATAGAACTGGTTCTTTAACTTTGGAGTTATCAGGAGGTCACAGAGAGATAATTTCGTTTGAGTTAATTGATGCCCCTTTGTTGAAGATTATTTTGGGCATGCCTTGGCTTACTCTCCATAATCCCCTAATTGATTGGAGTGCTAGGACAATTGACATGCAATCCGATTTTTGTAAAGAGAATTGCTTTTTAGGAAGTCTTTTAGAGGAAGAGGTAAAACAAAGTAATTCCGTGTCTAGTTTTCTGGCTGAGACTGGAATTGGAGGTCATGATGTGGGAGCTGTAGTGGGTCAACTTCCCCAGTGTTACAAAGATTTCTGGGACGTATTTGATGAGAAAGTGGCAGGAGAATTACCACCCCATAGGCCCTTTGATTGTAAAATAGAACTGGAGCCAGGAACAATTTTGCCTAGTAGTAGGGTATATGCTCTTACTGAGAAAGAGAATGATTATTTAAAAGAATATTTGTCAGAAAATTTGGCCAAAGGATTTATTCGTCATTCTAAATCACCGGCGGCCTCTCCTTTATTTTTTGTACCAAAACCGGATGGCACGCTTAGAACTTGCATAGATTATCGAGCAGTTAACAAAGTCACTGTTAAGAACCGGTATCCTCTTCCTCTCATCTCAGAAATGCTTAATCAAATACAAGGAGCAAATATTTTCTCTAAATTAGATCTGAGAGGAGCTTACCATCTTGTACGTGTGCAGGAAGGGGACGAATGGAAGACAGCGTTTAAGACCAGATTTGGGCTGTTTGAATATCAAGTTATGCCATTCGGTCTATGTAATGCTCCAGCGGCTTTCCAATTTTTTATTGATGAGGTTTTTAGAGAATACTTGGATATTTTTGTTGTCGTTTATATCGATGATATTTTGATTTTCTCTTCTGACCTAGATCAACATCAGAAACATGTGCGCTTGGTTTTGCAAAAGTTGCGAGAAAATCATTTGTTTGCCAAATTGGAAAAAAGTCAATTCCATACCGATTCTGTGGAGTTTTTAGGTTTTATAATTTCACCTAAAGGTTTAGAAATGAATCCTAAAAAAGTGCAAGCCGTTCTTGAATGGCCCCCTCCTACTAAGGTTAAGGAAATACAAAGTTTCTTAGGGTTTGCCAATTTTTATAGGAGATTTATAGAAGGTTTTTCTCGGCTGGTTGCTCCTATAACGAGACATTTGAAAAAAGGAGTGAAATTTGACTGGGACTTTGAAGCAGAAAAGTCTTTTCAAGAGTTAAAACAAAGATTTACTTCTAGTCCAATTCTAATTCATCCAGATCTTTCTAAACCTTTTTTTGTGGAGGCGGACGCTTCAAATTTAGCGTTGGGGGCGGTGCTTTCTCAAAGGAATGAAACTACTGGTCAAATACATCCAGTTGCATTCTTTTCTAGGAAGTTTTCTGCTGCTGAAGTGAACTACACAATAGCTGATCGTGAACTGTTAGCAATAAAGTCCGCTTTTGAAGAATGGAGACATTTTTTAAAAGGAGCAAGACATACAGTAACGGTCCTTACTGATCCCCGAAATGTATTGTTTTTAAAATCTGCAAGAACTTTTGTCTCCACGACAACTTCGTTGGTCTTTATTCTTTGCAGATTATGATTTCATTGTGACTTTTAAACCCGGAAGTCAGAACAAAAAAGCTGATGCGTTATCTCGCCAATTTCCAGGAAGTGAGGAGAAAGAGATTCGAGAACCAGAACCTATAATTGCTCCAGAACGTTTTTTGTTAGCTGGAGCCATTAAAGAAATGGATTTTTTGAATGAAGTTCGTCAAAATATGTCCTTGCAGAAGATGGAGGAGTGGGTGAGACTGGATCCAGCTAGAAGGTTGAAAGACGATCTTCCTTTTTTTGATAACAAGCTTTATGTACCTACTGATAAGTTAAGAGAAAAGGTTTTGAGAAATTGTCATGAATCCATTTTAGCAGGACATCCTGGTTTCAGAAAAACTCTGGAATTGGTTCGAAGGAATTTTTGGTGGGAAAAAATTCGCCAAGACACATTGAACTTTGTTAAAACTTGTGTAGTCGGTGCACAAGCGAAAAGTCAAGTTGGGAAGCCGCATGGTTTATTGGAGCCATTACCTGTTCCTCCTCGTCCTTGGCACACAATTTCTATGGATTTCATAGTTGATCTCCCTCAAGATAAGGGTTGTACTACCATTCTTGTTGTGGTCGATCTTCTTACTAAAGAAGCACATTTCTTACCAATGGAGGGAGAGGTTACCGCGGAAAAACTGGTTCATAGTTTTTTGCAAGGTGTAGTTCGATTACATGGACTCCCAAGTCAAGTTATCTCTGACAGGGGATCTCAATTTATTTCAAAATTCTGGAGGGCCTTCTGTAAGAAACTTGGAGTGGATGTTAGTTTGACTTCTGGGTATCATCCGGAAAGTAATGGACAAGTGGAGAGAGTAAATCAAGAATTGGAGAAGTTTTTAAGGTGTTATTTACAAGCTAGAGAGGAATGGGTGGATTTGGTGTGGTTGGCAGAATTCTCTTACAACAATTGTGGAAAAGATGCTACTTCTATGTCTCCTTTCTTGTTGGGTCGTGGGTTTCATCCTCGCTTTCTGAGTTTTGAGGTGTTGGAGGATTCAGGGAATCCTAGAGTGGAAGATCATTTGTTGATAATGAAAAATAACTTGGATAGAGCAAAAAAGGTTCTGGGAGAAAATAAGTTGAAATATAAAAGGTGTGCAGATTTAAGAAGAAAAGCTGGTCCTGAATATAAGGTGGGAGAATTAGTTTGGCTTTCTACCCGATACCTGAAAATTAAGGGGAAGAATAAGTTCAGTCCACGATTTGTAGGCCCTTTTGAGGTAGAGAAAATCATCAACCCTGTGGCAGTTCGATTGAAATTACCCAAGCAGTTGAAGGTACATCCTACTTTTCATGTTAGTCTTTTAAAACCAGTTTGTTCAGGAACTAGATTTAGAACACCACCTTCCCCTGTGATTTTGGAAGATTCATCTGAGGAATTTGTGGTTAAACAAATTTTGGATTCTAGGAAAGTGAGGGGAAGGTTGCAGTATTTGATTGATTGGGAGGGATATGGACCGGAGGAAAGATCATGGGATGATTCAGTTGATGTACATGCCCCCCGTTTAGTTGCTAAGTTTCACGCTAAAAACCCACACAAGATAGGCCCAGAGACTGGCATTAGGAGGGGTGTACTGTCAGGTTTCCTTCCCTTATTCAAGTTTCCTTTTCATTATTTCTCCTTATTTATCCTTTTTAGATTAGCTTTGTGTGGGTGGGAAGTTTTCCATTATAGTTGGTTTGGCCTTAACTTACTGATTCAGAATCCTGGTTCTGACCCAAGGCAAGATGGAGCCTCACAGTGACAGCCCTGATTGGTTAGAAGACAATGCTGCACAACAATGAACATTCTAAACTGTCACTCTGTGCCTTTCATCATCAAAACCCCATCTGAGAGGACGTGTTTAGTGGCTGCTCCTGCTTTAGTCTTAGGCCTGGGGGATTTTATCCTTCAGACATCAGTAGTTGAGCGGCTACTTTCTTTGGGGTTACAGGAGAAGTCATCAGCTGGCAGGAATTCGTTTTGTGAAGACAGGAAAAGCAGGAAATCCTTATGAATTCGCTCAGGAGATAAGTGACTTTATTTTACTGTAACTCTGTTCATCATAATAACTTTCTCCTTGAAAATTCGTGAAAAGTTGTGTTTCTACTAAAACTATTGAACTCCCGGAGTGCGCGTGTGTTTCCAGTGCGTTGTTCCATAGCGCGAGAATCTGACTGTCGCGTGCGAATTCAAGTGCGCGTGTGCTTTCTAGCGTGGATGTTCCGAGCGCGTGCGATTTCATAGCGCGGGTGATCCTTAGCGCGAGAAGCTATACGCCGCGTGTGAACTAAAGAGCGCGTGCGATTTTATAGTGCGGGTGATCCTTAGCGCGAGAAGCTATACGCCGCGTGTGAACTAAAGAGCGCGTGCGATTTTATAGTGCGGGTGATCCTTAGCGCGAGGAAGCTATACGCCGCGTGTGAACTAAAGAGCGCGTGCGATTTCATAGCGTGGGTGATCCTTAGCGCGAGAAACTATACGCCGCGTGAGAAATAAAGAGCGCGTGTGATTTCTAGCGCGGGTTTTCAGTGCGCAAGAATCTGTTTGTCGCGTGCGATGTAAGTGCGCGTGTATTTCATAGCGCGAGCGTTTTTTCGTGTGAGTATCAATACGTCGCGTATGGAACAAAGAGCGCGTGTGTTTTTATTTCGCGTGTTTAGCAGGAGAACATTATTGCGAGTGTGGTTTATAACGCGTGTGGATTATTGCGCGTGTGGATTTTTTGCGCGTGTGGATTATTTTGATCGCGCGTCTTCATTCGTTTGCGCGTGTTCATCAACCAGGGAGAATTCTATGTGAAGTTCATCATAATCTGAATGGAAATAACCTGCGTGTGCATTTAGCACGTGTTTTCTCTTCAAGGATTAAAAAACTCAATACAATTATAAATAGTTTGAAAAGTTTGAAAGAACAAGAAAGAATATTTTAAAGACAATCTATCTGAACATCCAGAGCATTTTGGAAAAAAGACAATGAAGTAAAACTTCCAGTTTGCCTAACGTAAGAAGTAGCTGTGATTTCACGTGTCTCAAGTAAGAGAGATTTTCAGCTTCTTTATCAGCTTCTCTAAGAAATTTCAAGAGAAGAACCAGGTCTGAATCTTAATTATTAGTTAAGGATTAATGTCTTCCCATTCATAAGGTTAAGTAAGTGAATTAACGAAGTGTATCTGCTATTCTTTTATCCTCTGCAGGTTCAGCTCTGGTTAGCCTTGACGCAGTCTGCCTGGTGTTGTTTTGGTATCCCATTCCCCCTTTCCCTTTGGGGTGTAGTTTACAGAGCTGAATAGAAATCGAGTTCTGGGAAATACATCTCAGGGGGATTGTCGGGGGTTCAGCAGCTTCCGCGGATGCAGGACCTCTCAGCCTGACAGGGTGGACCAGACGTGTCAAATTCTTGCATTGGCAGCAAAGAGCCATGTTGCTGACGCATCACTCTAGGCGGCGCGGTAGCTTCTCCGTCGCTGTCCGTCATTCTTTCACAGGTCGCACAGGCACCTCCCACTGTCCTGGAGGCCACAAACCTGACTTCACGCGGACATGCACGTACCTTGTCGTGTGTACTACACTGCCCTGGTGTGCATCAGCCTTGTCACCTGCCACAGGCACCAAGATGTGGCCTCAAAGGCCTCTCCAACGCTCCAACATGAAGAGCCCCTCCTCACCAGTCTTCTCTGCAGTCCTCTGTGTTGGAGAACCACAGGGGTTCCAAAAATTGAAGATATGTATCTCCTTCAGCACGCGGGCAGCGCACAAGCACCCTTGCGGGCCGCTACTGCCTCAGGCGTGAGATTGCAAATGGCCGCCATCACTCGTGTCGGATCCGTGGTGTGTTGGGGAAGAAATCTGCCATTGACACGCCTGCGCGTGTCAGAATGTCTCCCTTTCCACACCCGTCCTTGTCGCCAATGTGATGGGCGCACCCGTTCCTCGGGCCGCCCCATAATACTTGCATATACACGCACACACTCACTGACACAATGAGGAACACGTCTGTGCTGTACAGGGCCCCGGCGGCAACTGCCGAACAGACCGTCTTTATTCATACGGCGCATGCGCGGGTAATATCGAGGCTCGCGCATGCGCGCCTTCTGTTCAAGACGTCACAGTGACCAGTCGTTGAACAGCGCCTAAGTTATAAACTGCCCAAAAAGTACTCTTTCTTTCTATAAGTTAAGCAAACTAACCAATGATGATATTACCATTAAACATTTTTCATGAATATTTCCTTTTTTGACAGAAATAGCAAACACACTTCAGTGGCCAGAAGAAAACATTGCCCAAAGAAATGAGTGAAAAGTAAATCTCTAATGTAAACAATACATTTTAAAATATAAAAAAATAATGTAATTTATGGAGAGCTCATTGAAAACATAATTTCTTCTTAGGTTATAGTACATTGTTTACATGAAGGAACTACACCACAGATTCATTATGCAGAATCCCAACAATAAGAAATTCAGTCCCAAACCCCAACTGTACAAAATTAAATAATGATCATGTCTTCAAAATTGGATGGATTTAGCAATGACTTTAAAGAACTTTTAAATTGTGTTAAAAATCATATTCTCCCTCTCTCATCTCTGACTGTCTGTCCGCCATCCAGGAGTGGTGTTCCGCCAATGATCTCTGCCTTAATACCAGCAAGACTGAGATTCTCCTCATCGGCACACCCAAACCCTCCTTTCCTGTCACTCTCTGGCTGGCCTTTCTTGGCCGTCTTCCTGCTCTCCTCACATCTTTGATGTCTCTAAGAAGTCACACTAACATCTCCACCTCCTCAGAGGTATTCTTCCTTTCCTCTCCTTCCCCCCCAGAAGCTCACTGTCTCCACAGCTCTGGTTCTCTCTAGGCTACACTATTGCAACAGCCTCTTTCTAAATCTGCCTGCTTCTACTCTCCGCACTCTGCTGCTCATCCAGAACCGGACTGCGAGACTTGTCCTTGGCCACAAGCCCAGAGATCGTATCTCTCCAGGACTGAAATCTCTGCACTAGCTCCCAGTGGCTGCGAGGATTAAGTTCAAAACCCTCTGCATTGTCCACAAGGCCTTCTGGGGCCTGGGGCCTCAATACCTTCAACTCTCTCTTCCTAAATATCTTCCTTCTCAAGCTCTTCGCTCATCCGCCTCCAATTCTTTCAGGGTCAGTCGCTTTTCCAAGTAACGTGTTGGTGGTAGATCACTTTCTTCGGCCTGGGCCTCCCTCTGGAACAGCCTCCTTGCCCCCCTGAAACTTCAGGAGAACCATCTGCGGTTCTGGAAACACCTCAAAACCTTTCTCTTTGCTTCTGCTTTTTCTCCTACTCCCCTACTGATTTCCTGGCTGATACTGAAACTGCACTGGGTTACCTGGCCACCCTCTGATCTCGGGCCCAAGTCCCCTTCTCCGCCAGTTGCACACCTGCACTGCCCTCTTGGCAACCCCCGCACTTGAAGACTGTTCTCTGTATCCCTAGACAGCATGTCAATAAAGGTGTATCTGCTTTTTTATATGCTTACGGAATGGCATATTTTGAGAACAAAAATATCAAGTTGGATGGCGGACCTATTTTTCTAGGAGATTGAGTGCATTTGACATTTGACTGATGTCGGCAATAAGAATTTACTTTTGAATATGCAAAATGCACAAACAATGTTTGTGAACTTGTGAAATGTGCAGTGAAGTATTTTTTTAGTAGTTGTAGTAAATAAAAATTAAAAACAGAAAAAAATTAGAAGCATTTTTTAGGAAAGTTAAAACAATTCAGCAGAACATTTGGTAGTTCAGTATATAAAACCTCAAAAAATGTTTTTAAAAAGGTTCTTTTAAGAGCCACCATTTTGAACGGAAAACAACTTAATTAATTTTAATTCTCTCACCCCACGCCTGGAATATTCCAGATGCCTGCGGACTATCGTACTGTCTGCGGACTATGCAGACTGCAAAATGTTCTGTGATTTGTACTTTTAGTTCTATTTTTTAACCGTGAAGAGGCTTCCTAAAGGAACCTTTTTTTGTCTTTCTGGCTTTAATATTTTTGGGAGCTTTTGTTTTTTTTGACAGGCCAGGAGGTAAGGTGGGGGAGGGAAGGCATGAAAGGGGCACCAACCACAGAAACTGAGGGGCAAACAGGGGAAGATGTTGGCCGTGCCTTCAATCTATGGTCGGTTGTAGTGTTTGTTGTGCTCCTTGACCACGGCCTCGAAAGCATTCTTAAACTGCTTCCCACTGCAGAGCAGTGTGTCAGGAAAGGAACAGTCTTTCTCAGAACACCGCGTTGTTTGTGCGAGTGTGGCGTCACTGTCATCGCGCCTGTTTCCCTGTCCGGGCCCCTCACATGGTGATGGTGGTGCTGGTGGTGGCCCAATGGGATAGATTCATCCCATTGGTCATTGTTATTTACATTAAGCTCATTTTCACCTGTCCCTGCTAGCACAGAAAGTGAGTCTAGTAATTTCTTAATATGATCCTCACTGTACGCCAAACACTTGTCTGCGGCTGTCGCCATAATGTGGTTCTGGATACAATACTGGATTGTCACAGTGTAGTGCAATACCTTTATATTAACAACCTACAAGACCACCAGGAGCCTCTATATATAATGTGTTTAAATAGGTATAAAGAATCCCTATTAACATGAAAACATCCTACTCCACCAACGGGGATATAGATATATGTAATACAATAAAGAGCAAGATGATACCTGTTGTTTACTTGCCTCCAACCCCCTCACACAGGAACTCTATAAGGTTTTCCAGCATCACTAGTCCTGAAAAAATGGACCGTCTGCTATAACTGATTTACACAAATGTATAACAAGTTTATTATTCAAATAATTCAAACTGAATTTAAAAGCATCCACTAATCTCTTCCACACCGTGTTGAAAGGGTAGATTCAGGCACCCAAGAGGGTGGAGGCTTGGAGGTTGTTTTCCTTTTACCCTCTTGGGTGCCTGAATGTACCCTTTCAACACGGTGTGGAAGAGATTAGTGGATGCTTTTAAATTTATCCCCTGAAGAATGCTCGCCTGAACTGGGCAGTTAAGAACAGAAACATGTTGGGATGCTTGTTGTTTTAGTGACACATTGAGATTTTTTTGTGTGTTATGTGATATCTTCTGTGTCCTATAAATAAGTTATCTGATGTTTTATAATTGTTTTATATTTGTTTTTTAATGTTTAGTACACTGTGTTAGGTGAGGGTAGTGTTTTTTGTTTAAATTCAGTTTGAATTATTTGAATAATAAACTTGTTATACATTTGTGTAAATCAGTTATAGCAGACGGTCCATTTTTTCAGGACTAGTGATGCTGGAAAACCTTATAGAGTTCCTGTGTGAGGGGGTTGGAGGCAAGTAAACAACACGTATCATCTTGCTCTTTATTGTATTACATATATCTATATCCCCGTTGGTGGAGTAGGATGTTTTCATGTTAATAAGGATTCTTTATACCTATTTAAACACATTATTGTCTCCTGGAGGTAGCAGTCAAAAGATGCTCTCTCTCGGTGTGCCAGTTTGATACTGACTAAAAGTAATGAATGGGCCCCTTCAGTCGGCAGACTACCGTGCCAAAAAAAGGCCTTGTAAAGTTGTAAAAAAGATGACAGATCAACAAAGAAAGGGTCTAGGAGCTCTAGAAGTGTAAACGTTGAAACTGAAACACCCTAGCAGATGGCAGACATCCTTAAAAGACGTGGATGGCATGTGCGTGTCTGCAGACTACTGCAGTGTCCGCAGACTTGGCTGCACCTGCAAAGCTTTTCTTCACCTGTAAAAACAGCTCCCTATTAACGTTTTTCCACTCCCTCGCACTCTGCAGGCCCTTTTTCGGCCAAAAAATAACCCTAGATATGTTTTCCAGACTTTTTCCTCACCCTCACCATGCTGTCTGCAGACTACAGTGGCTGTCTGCAAATCCAACATAACAGCCGTTTCAAAAATCATGACACAGCTCATGTTTTTAACTGAGCAAACAGCGGGTGTGTTCGATATCCGCGAACATCACGCTTCTCCCTGATTGGTACAGAGGTGTCCATGGACTCCAAATCAGGAAATTAGTCAGCTGACAGGTTCCAGATATCACTTATTTATTTTGACCTACTTTTTGGCTATTTTGCAAAAAAAGAATGGACTTATTTACACCAGATTTGCAAAAGCACACTTTTGGGACCAAGTCGCCACTCTGCCGCAAGTTTGGTGATAATCTGTCATGTGGTTTGTGCTGTAGGCACGAGCACATTTTATTTTTACATTGCGTCTATGAGGATTTCAAAGATATTGGGACCCCCTGTAAATTTGCCCCCTTATCAAAACCGCACCAAACTTCACACAAGCATTCCGAGCCAGCTATATACCTTTTTTGCAATGTTTGGTGAGGATTTGTTTACAGGGGGCAAAGTTACAAGCCACCCAATAAGCGCTCTTTCTATGAGTTGATCAATTTAATAATAACTACACAGCCACAGGCTATGTAATATATATATATATATATATATATATATATATATATATATATATATATATATATATATATGTATATATTCACTGAAAAAACATTGTTAAAGGGACGTTATGGTTAAGTTGCATTAACAGAATTCGTTAATAATCACTGAAAAAAAATTGTTAAAGAGATGTTATGGTTACAAGTAAAACTGAAAAACCCCTGAAATTCACCAGTTATGGTAAGCTAAGTGACCATAAATCACACCACCTCCATGCACTGCCTACACTAGCACCCTGGACATCAAAGATGACATCACAAATGTCAGTGTTCACATTCCTCTGAAGGGACCCAACCATTACTTTTCCTCATTCTCAATCTGGTTGTCCAGGAGAGAGCATTTGGGAAACACTTGCTGCAATGGCATCTGCTAAGCCCATCACCGTCTCCCAAGCTCTGGTTCTCTCTAGGTTGTATTACTGTAACAGCCTCCTTCTAAATATACCTGCCTCCACTCTCCACCCTCTACAACTAATCAAGAACAGGAGAACAGGACTGCAATTAAGCCCTGGGATCGTATCTCTCCAGCTCTGAAATCCCTTCGTTGGCTCCCAGTGGATGCAAAGATTAACTTTAAAACCCTCTGCATTGTCCACAAGGCTTTCTGGTGCCTGGGTCCAAAATACCTTCAACTATCCCTCCATAAATACTTCCCCTCTCGAGCCCTTCGCTCCTCTAATTCTAACTCCATCAGGATGAGTCGTTTTTCAAAGAAACGAGCTGGGGGTAGATCTCTGTCTTTGGCTGGGTCCTCCCTTTGGAACAGCCTCCCTGCCACCTTGAAATTTAAGGAAAACCATCTAAGGTTCTGGAAGCACCTCAAGACCTTCCTCTTCGCTTCTGCCTTTGCCCCTGCTCCTCTTCTCCCCTGCTGATTTGCTTTCTCTCCCGGCACTGTGCACCTTGCCACCCTTTGTCCTTCAGGCCTAGGTACCTGCTCACCCTGCCACCCTCCTGCACTGCCTTCGGGCAATCATTTGCACTGAGGCCTGTATCTGTACCCATACAGCTCCCCCCCACTCTTCTTCTGCACTTATCAGATACACCCTGTCTGACTAACCAAGCACTTTGCCACTTTCCGGCTGCGCTATCACTGTTTATCGCCTATATTGATTTATTTTACTTATTATTATTTATTATGTCCTCTCTTCTGTTCTGCATTTTCCAATTTCTCCCCCCTTCCATGCACTTTCCCCCTTTTCCCTTCCCCATGCACTTGAGCATTCTCAATGTCACTGGGCCTAGTAAGAACGTTGTTTTTGTTCTCCCCTGTTCCCCTCCTTTTGCCTGGTCGTGCTCTGAAACACTTGTGTACGAGCACAATATAAATAAAATATAATTTCATTTTTCATTCATTTCATTTCCCAACCACCCCCACCACCACCTTAACAACCTGGAGGGCCTGGACAGGGGAACAGGCGCAGAGATACAGATGAGGATCATGAGGAAGAGTAGGATGAGGTGGAGGAATTCCTTGGGCCTCATTACGAGGTAGGAGGTAGCCATGGTGCTGTTAGCACCATGGCTACCCCATTACCGCATACCGATGTCCGTGTTCTCGGAATGGGTACTTACGGGGTCATTCTAACCTTGGAGGACCCGGTAAATCCCCATTCTGAGAACCATTCCCCATTCCCATTCGAGCCCCTATAGGGCTCAACGGGAATGGTGAAGGAGCTAATAACGGGCCCGCTAACAGCGGGCCGTTATTAGCTCCCTGGTCCGTTAGCGGCTCCCACTAAGGGACCTCGTAATGAGGCGGTAAGGGGTTAACGGCAACGGCACCCTTACCGTTGCCGTTAACCCCTATGAGGCCCCTTATCTCCAGTACTCGGAGTGAGTCCTGGGTGTAGCAATCGTTCTTTGATTAATTACAATTCTTTGTAAAAATTATGCAGACAGAGCTCACAAGTGATGTTATGCAAGCCTTCGCGTTTTAATCATATGATTATTCCAGTCCTGTAATGTACTTGTTTTCCCTCTATGAATGTAAGACTATAAGTACCAGAAAGCAATCTAATATGAGTATAAAGTCTCAGAATAGCCTAACAGCTTTACAGTACAGCTTGAGAACTCGCTAAATTCATCTAGTACTAGACATAAAGACCACCAGATATTAAAGAGCCCATCGTATAGTGACTGTTAGCCATGCTCTGAGAATGGCATTCAGCTTGTTATATATGATGAGTTAGAACATGTATTTCAACTACTAAAGAAAACCCTGGTTTTAATGAAGTATTGTTCTTTTGAATGCAGGTAACTCTTGAGCTACCAAATGTGTCTGTGAGGTTTTGGCTGTGGGATACAGTGGTACTTTTTTACTTGCTCTTTCTATAATGACCAAACAATCAGCACACTACAAGATTGTCCTAGAAATGCCAGAAAATAGTCCTTCCGGCAATGCTGTGCCACTGCATCACTGTGCCCATTGCAGACCTGCCCCAATATTAGATGCAATGATAACAAACCATAAAACACAAACATGATGATAACAATTGACTATAGACCAGCATGCCACTTTGCTGGGTGTGCTTGCCATCTGCTCCCTCAGCTAGCCTGCGTGTGACTTACCCCCCTCTCAAGAAATAAGGCAGAGACTCCTCCACTTGTGCAGGCTTGACCTGTGCTGTTACTGTGCTCAACAAACAGAGAGGTAGATGTCACGACTTTACTGGCATGCAGTCGGTCACCTGACAGGGTCACATGGTGAGATCCTATCCTCTAATTCAGCAGGTCTGCTGCATTTGTGATAATTAGGACAAGACAGGATACGTGGGACAGGTTCTCCACCTGGCTGTGTTCCACAAATCCCTTATCCCGAAGCCTCTGCTGCCTCCAACCGACTCCCACATGGTCTGCACCACACACTACGGAGAAGGATGTGGCCCACCTGATTGGTCAGCAGCTATTCATATAGCAAGGCATCAAGGCCTACATTTCATCAGTCCTTCCGAATCTGTTAAAAGCAGCAGTAAACATTCCCTGCCATCTCATTTGTTTCCCACAGAGTCAGGTTCTTTAGAGGAGAGAGAGGTGACCCATTCCGAATGGCCAGCAGCTGTCATGTGACCTGATGTCATCACCCAGAATTTCAGTGCACCGAGAGTGGGCAAGTAGGGTGATGGGAGAAATGACTATGGCAAAGGGTCATGCCTGTTTGCAAGCTCGTCAACACACCGATGCATCCACGTGGACGAGTGGCAGCAGGACTGTCCAGATGCTGACATCCAGCCAGTCACACTCAATTGAGCCCTGTAAGCGCAGGCAAATGCAATTGTTGGGCCATTCAAACTGCAGACATGTGGGCCTGACGGTTTATGTATTTTTGTATTTATTTGAGAACACGGTGTCATTTCAAAATAAGGTGATAACAGAGAGCAAGCACAGGCCTAGGACAAAGTGCCTTGACATAGGAGCTTTTTTGGATTGAATGACGCACACCGGATGGTGAGGATGTGTGCATAGGAACATAAACCAGGGACGGGGACTGGGTGACATTACAACCTTTTGCACCTTGAGATCCTGGGGCCAGTATTTACATATTTACAAACTCCATAGAGTAGTTCCGAGGGCAGATTGTGGGGGAGGTGGGTTGGACGGTTACTTTGGAGAGGTTGATTGGGCCAATGAGTGAGGATAGGAGGGTCAGCACAAAGGAACATGCCTGTGCATGTGGCGCCCAGGAGAGAGCACCTAAGCACCACACTTCAATTGACCACCATAAACAGAACATACCTCTTCCAGAATCAGCAAGAACAGGGTAAGGTCTTTTCATGAATAAACCTATGGGCAATGCAGGTAAGGCCTTCCATTCGTGGTGTTTTCTGTCCTTATTACCACATTCTGGTTCAGGATTTCCTGGGGAAATGGCATATCAACCTGATAGAGTGCCTGAAGCTCTCTCTGATTGGGTGGCATGTTGCTTTCTTCCACCGGCCTCTTCCTTGCAATGTCAAGTCTCTCCATGTGACACCCCATTACCTTAGATTGCATCAGTCGTGACAGTGCTGCAACCCTGGACTCAGCTAAAGCCCTTTTTCGAGGGTCTCCTTCCTCGCCCACCATACCAGTTGGGGTTGTAATCCCTGTGGCACCAGGATTCTGCATTTGTGCCGATATGAGAGGATTCGAGTGATCCACGAGGTATACAATGCCAGGGGATTCATGTGTGCCCTTACCCAGAGAACCCGAAAGACCGTAGCCACTGTGCCCTTCTGGAATCTTACCTAAACACTGGCACTGGCTGAATAAGCCACCGGTAATGGCTCCAGTCCCTGTCAAAGTTTGGCAGCTATGGCAGGGGGCAGGGAAACTGCACCAAAATGTTTGGCCAAAGTTGCTGTGCTGAAATTCAAGGATTGGACTTGCAATGATTGCTCAGGAGCGCATGTTCATGAGAAGCTTGCAAACCCTCTCCATCATCACTGCTGCTTGTTTGTGAGATGCCCACAGAATAAGCCAGCCTTCGAGGTACATGTGAATGGCAACACCCTCGGCAGGTAATAACTGCACTACAGGAGCCAGCGCGTTTGTGAATAGCCAATAGGTGGACTGTAGGTCAAACAGAACTACCACGTACCGGTATTTGCTGCATAACACGCCAAACTAGAAAAACATCTTATGATGATGGTGATTAGGAAAATTGTGGTAAGAACCCGGAGGTCGAGGGACACTCTGCGTAATCCCCTTTCTACACACTATAATGCATTCTGAATCCTCTCCATCATATACCAAATCTTCTTGACCCAATCACTGAGAGCTTTTAGGTTGAAAATCAGACAGAATTCCCAGAGGCCTTTGGGGCCAAGATTATATAGTTGAGAAAAACCCTCTTCCTTCCGCTGACATGGAAACATGTTTGATGACGTTACTGTGCAACGGTGGGTCTTGTATCTTTTACATAGCCATATTCTTTATTCTGGACTGTGGGGGTTGATGTCCAGACAACTCCCATTTCTGAGGGAAGTGCTGTGAATTCTATTCTATTCTGGAAGTAACTAACAGACCCATGGATATCACATCACCATTGTCCATGCCTGGGCGAAGATCTTTAGTCGCCCTCCCACTGGCAGCTGGCGGGGGACTCGTCTCCCTGCAATTGCCTGGAGTTATGGGCCATTTTAGATGGTGTGGTGGGGTCTGTGGTATCCAAGGCCTGGTGCTGACCTGCAGGTAGATATCAGAAAGTCCCTGTCCTTTTCCTGAAGGATTTATATCTCTGGCATCTTGGTGTCAGCTTCTTACCAGATGTAGCTCTTGGGTATCAGCATCTTATCTTGGTGATGTCCCCCCTTTTGAGAATCTTGTGCACTGATCTCAGCACCGGAAGCTGTGAAAGAGGAGGCATATCATATCTACTTAAACAAACTTTCTCATCCTAAGGGGACCCCTCTTCTTCAGGAAAGTAAAGGCCCTTCCTTATATGTTCTATGATATTTGGCTTTAGCTCCTTCGAAATGCATCTTCCCTTTTGTCCGGGTTTACGTCTTTTCCCGCCTCTTTTGCCCTCTTTTCAAGGTCTCAGTTCTGGATTGCTTGAGTAATTGCAGAAGCTGATGTGTTATCCATCAACTTCTGTAGTTCTGCTTGTTCCTGGGATGCACTCAGGATCACTGCCACGAGATTGCCTTTCACCGCTATCCCTGAGGCGGGAGGCTACCTGCCTCATCTTCTAAAAGAGGTGAGTGTAAAATATGTCAGTATGGGAGATCGCTCCATGCACTGCGTTGTTTCTGCAAGGACTCATATCACCACTTCGGGTGAAGTTCTGTCTTGTGATCTTCTCTTAGAGACCAGAAGGGGACAGTCAGTCAGCCTTTTTCAACGTCTATAATCAGGGCTTTAAACTGCTGATATGTGAGTCAACAGCTGCTCACCAGTGAACAGCCATCCATGTATCCTGCCAGCTTTACAAGAAGGCCTGTTTCCTTTCATGGTCTGCTACTTCCATCTATAACATCACACCTGTGACCCCGTGTTTTTTCGATGTGGGGCACAGCCCCAAAAGGGTGTGATCTCTGGTCACTAGACATCGGAAGCATATGTAAAACTGATGGCAGCCCCCTAGCTTTGTAGAGCAGCAGCTGTATACCTCTGCAGGAGAACCTGCCCCCTTCCTCCCATATGTTGGAGGCATGAGACCATGCCGTGTTTGGCACCAGCCGTTGTGCCAATACCACAACGTGTGTTTGAAAGAAGATACCCGTTGAGACAACCTTTCCGAATGTATCCCCGAAGTGAGGACAACCTAAGGGAGCAACTCGCTGAAGGAATATGAGACAGAGCAAAGATTCAAAGCTAGTGATGTCATAAAAAGTATGAACGACATCCCGAGATACTGATTGAAGAGAATGTATAGATCCTAAAGAAACTAATGACAAAGTAAGAATCAAGTGAATGTTTAAATACGAAAAAGAAGATTATTCAGGCATGAAGTGCTGCAGAAAATCAAGCGTTCAATAAATGTACATATGCCGAAATGCAAGGTAGCCTAAGTCATTATAGAAGCTGGCTATATGTAGTGAATAGAACGAAAGCGAAGCAGCCATAATATAGAAGCTGGACATCGGTATCATAAATTTAGTAAGCCAGGGCCCATGAAGCAGGAAAGGAAAACAGTGTTGCAGCTAGAATAAGTAGAATCCTGGAGCTGCATGGCAAGGTTGTTTGGCCAGGAGTCCAAGACTGATGCAGCCAAGGTCAGCTATACATTCTGGAAAGGAGTGAATGTGTGGATGATGAATCATCCCTTGTTAAGGTGCAAAGTAACAACACCAAGGGTGCCAAGTTCAATTCATTTAGAGCATTTAAAACCTGCAGAATGGACCAAATCATGGTCTCCTGTTACCTGAGCCAAGAATGAAAATTCAGTTTGAACTTTGAGTCCCAGAGAGTATAGTGAGTGCCATCCCTCCCGTGCATTCTCAAAGAAAAGGATACTTGCAAGGCCAAGTTCAAAGACAATCTTCATGGCAGAAGGCATGGACGATGAGAGATGCTGGGCTAACAGGGTTGGGAGGTAGTGGCATGCCCCATCTCCTTGCACCTGGGCTGGGTTTACATGCTGGCTAATGACCGAATGTTCAAGACATGGCACCAGTGTGCCAACCAATTATAGTAGTCCACATAACAAAGGACCTTATAGTTTGAAGACCAATGAGAAACTGTGTATCTAATGTTTTTGAAGAGAACATGTTTGAGAGGTAGGCATATGTTGTCCACCTGATAGTGGGTAGCCAATCACAATCCTAGCTCCTATAGAAAGTATACTTAGATGTTCCCCTTAGCCAATCCCAACCCTTGTTCTGTTTTTCCTTATTGCCACATAGTATGATGTCGTTTTTGACATATTTTTGTTATAGAAACCATGCTTTGTGTAACGATCACTGAGAGACTGAGCGTACATCCATTGTTGTTTGTTGTAACTCCCTGTTTTAGATCATTGTTAATAAAACAGTACTTTGCCATCTTCCTGAGTTGGTTCAGTTATTTGGACTCAAAATTATTCTGTATGATCCCATCCATTGCATATGTATGCTCCTCAAGGGCCCTAAGCTCAACTTCCATGATCTCCTGCCCCTCAGACTCTATGAAATAGTTGAAAGGACATCAGGCATGTGGAGAAGAAAAGAAAAGCTGGAGACTGGGTCTTAGTCTTAGTCCCAAAGCCCTGCAGGACGGGAAGAAGAAAGTAAACTATGGAACACCAAGAACCTCAAATACAAAAACTTACTGCCAGCCCCTGATCCTTACTTCTTTTTGAGTCTGTAGGGACCTCAGAGGACCTTGGTGAAGACCCAGGGGACAGGAGTGTTTCCTGCAGCCATCTGGTGGAAAGGTGGAGCGGAACATAAGTGATCCACGCTGCAACCTGTTACACAGGCATAGTCATCAACTCAGTCCAGCTACCAGGGAATAGGAGGAATGCAGGCCTGAGGGTAGGAACTGAAAGAGTTAAAGAGGAAGCAGCCTGGTGGCCAACTGAATGAAAGCAGCAAGGGTTGAGTTGAAACAAGTGTTGCCTGGCACAACGTTAACATCTTTTCTTCATGTTTATGGTCTATGCATCTGCTTACATGGAAATGGCTCCTTGTTGCATTTGAGCTCAATCTTAGAATGGGATAAAATCAATGGGATAAGGCAGAAAAGTGAAGTGGTCGGTCTGGGTTTCTCTGGGCTTTGTCAGCATGTAACTTTGGCTCTCTCCCCTCTTCCGCCAAGAACCCAAGTCCTGCCTGGACTCTATACTCAAGGATCGTCACCTGATACTTGAAATTACCATTTCTCCTGGCATATGACCCATATTTGGTATCTTCGGATTAACAGCTCACCCCGCTGCCAGCCTGTAGGCTGATCTGCAGAAGACAGGCCTCACACTCCAGGTAAGGGGCAGGTGAAATAGATGAGGAGGGGGATTTATGACATAGAAGGGTAATCCTCCTCATGCATGAGGATGGGGGGCTGAGGAAGATGACCAGGGGTAATAAGGAGCATTCGTATTGGCAACTGGTTGAAACAGTTTGGCCCTACCTGGTGATCTATGGGCCCTGTACTCTGGGATGGGGTTTGGGGGTCATCTCAGCCCATAGCCGGCCACGTCATTATTTTATCCTGTGTTGGCCTGGTTATATTAATTCAGTTATTCCAGACTGCCAGGGCATGGTTTCATATTTACTGAACTTGGTTGTTCATCGCAGACTCATGACACAGGGTATTCTAGACACTGTAGTACGAGTACTACGATGTGGATAATAAATGCCGGTATCGTGGCAGTAATTCTGTTACTGGCCAATTACCACAAGAAAAGTAAGGTGGAAGAAAATCACCCACCTCACTAACCAAAAAATCAGTAAAATCAGCAGAATTACCGCTGTTAGTTATTCTGCTGAAATCCCCATGAAGTCAGTCCTATGGACTCTAAAAAAAAAGGGGGGATTTACACCACCTAACACCACTTGCAATCCCACAGTAAACCTGCAGGACCAAGTGGCGGTAAGGATAATTGCATTCGGCAGTATTCCTGCAGATTTTCCACTGGAATACCACCACACTTGTACTGAGGCCCACTGTACTGTGCTGTATATCACAGACTCTGAAGCCATCTTTTCAATTCAAAAGGTCTGTTTGCTTTTTATTCCTGATTCCTGGTGAATTCAGTAGCACTGTGTGGAGCTATGTGTGGTTTATCAGAGACAACATTCGCATAGTTTTTGAGTCATCACACTGCTTTGCCTGCTATTTCTCCCAGACACCTCCTACATTACTTTAGTGGCTCTGTCCAGAGCCATGCATGATTTGTATGAGAGAACCTAGGCATGGTTGTCTATTTATTGTCCTGATCTGCCTGCTGTTTCTACTAGAGCCCTGATTCATTACATCAGTTGCATTGTCCAGAGCTATGTGCGGTTTCCATGAGACACCCTAGGCATGGTTGTCTAGCCATGCACTGATCTGCCTGCTGTTTCTCCTAGACCCCTGATGAATTGCATCAGTGGCTCTGCTCAAAGCTATGTACAGTTTACCTGAGACACCTTATTGATGGTTATCTAGTCATCGCACTGGTCTGCCTCCTGTTTCTCCTAGACCTCCCAATGCATTAAATAACTAGCTCTGTTCAAAGCTATGTATGGTTTACCTGAGGCGCCTCAGGCATGGTTGTCTAGTCATGCACTGGTCTGCCTGCTGTTTCTCCTAAACCCCTGATGAATTGCATCAGTGGCTCTGCTCAAAGCTATGGACAGTTTACCTGACACACCTTATTGATGGTTGTCTAGTCATTGCACTGGTCTGCCTGTTTCTCCTAGACCTCCTGATGCATTACATCACTGGCTCTGGCTAGAGCTATGTGTGGTTTACCTGAGACACCTTAGGCATGGTTGTCTAGCCCTTGCACTGGTCTGCCTCCTGTTTCTCCTAGACCTCCCAATGCATTACATAACTAGCTCTGTTCAAAGCTATGTATGGTTTATATGAGACACCTCAGGCATGGTTGTCTAGTCATTGCACTGGTCTGCCTGCTGTTTCTCCTAGACCCATGATGAATTGCATCAGTGGCTCTGCTCAAAGCTATGGACAGTTTACCTGACACACCTTATTGATGGTTGTCTAGTCTTTGCAGTGGTCTGCCTGCTGTTTCTCCTAGACCCATGATGCATTCAATCAATGGCTCTGTTCAAAGCTATGTACGGTTTATCTGAGACTCCTTGTCTAGTCACTGCACTGGTCTGCCTACGGCTCTCTAAGACTCCCCAATGCATTACATGGGTGGTTGTGTTCAGCGCTATGTACGGTTTACCTGAGACTCTTTAGTCATGGTTGCCTAGACATTGCACTGGTCTCCATGCTGTTTCTCCTAGGCCACAATGTGTAACGTTAGTGGCTGTGTCCTGTGTTGTGTCTAGTTTATCTGGGACACATTAGGCATTGTTTCCTAGTTACTGCACATGTCTGCTTGCAGTTTCCCCTAGACCTTTGATGCACTGCATCAGTGACCCTATCAAGTGCTCTCAGGCCTCCCTTGGCCCCCCTGACCCCGTCCCTACTACTCTTCTCTTTCTCATCCATATCACCCGATGAGGTCTCTCGACAAGTCCTCTCTATGAAAGTCTCTTCCAAACAGGTGGTCCCTTGCTCCTCCTGAACTATCAAGGACAACATTGCCCCCTGGCTGATTTCTGCAATCACTCATTTGACACTGGCTCCTTCCCGCCACTCCTCAAGCCCGGCCTCACTACCCAGAACTCCCCACAAGGACGGTGAGTCCCGCCCCATCACCACTGTAGCCAGACCTTGAAAGGAAGGGGTGTGCTGCATAGTGTGTGCATGCAGTACGCCCAGCTGCATGGGTGCTGTTGGGTTCGCCACTGCCACGTCAGGCCAATAATACATTCCTGGGTCGCTTCTCGCAAAAGCAGCCTGCTGATTGAATACTGCTGAATGTACCATCTTCGCCCGCTTCACCCACGAATCGCTGTGGGTGTGGTGATTGTGCCACCTGGATGATAACATTCAGGTAGTTGCATCATCTGAACACAGAGCTCCAGGTCTGTGCTTCTGCTCTAGCTGTGCACATATCACTAAGATTCGACAGCTGTAATAATGCAGAGGGGATCTACACCGCATAGACACTGTAGCCCTGATTCACAGATCAGGGTTTTTCCATTATACAACGCTTCTGTGAATTCTGTATGCAAATTGTATATTTAAAAAATGGCTACAATACAGGATACCAGTCACATGCAATACCTACCGGAACTGGTCTTTGGGTTGTGATAATATCATAGCTCATCTCCTGCTGTTGGGAACCAGTCTCTGCTTCACAACACCCCAACCTTCTCAACCTACTCGACAGGTGTGGGTGGGCAACTGGGTCCTGGTGCTGGGCTGTGGAGCGTTGGAACTCCAGTCGGGAGTCTTCTGTTCCAGCAGGGGTGGTCACATCAACTGGACCCCTGCAGATGGCTGGTGTGCAGCTACCAAATCGCAGGGCATGTGGCCAGCAGGCAGGCAGCAGCAGATGGCAAGTGGGAGGCTGCTCGGGCTCTTGGGGGCAGTAATTCGGCCGTCTGGGCAGGAGTGGGGTCTTCCGTGTGTTGTTGCGTGGCGAGCTTGATACAGAGTGATTTGGCACTTGAAAAAACAGCACATCACATCAGCGTGTAATTCGAGGAAAGGCCCTTAGCGCTTAAGCGCGTCTGTAACGTAACATGCGCGGGTGTTTCCCTCACCATGGGTTGAAGGTCCCACGTGGGTTTCCATCACTCTGTACCTGCTCTTCCTGGGATGCGGTACGTGAATTCCGAGGGTGCGCATAGACTTTTCCACGCGTTTTGGCAGGCGCGAGCACGGTATGTGTATTCCAAGGGGTGCGCGGGGAGTTTTCCATGCGTTTCGATAGCGCGAGAGGGGTATGTGTATTCCGAGGGGTGTGTGTGGACTTTCACACGCATTTTCGATAGTGCGGGTGGGGTACGTGTATTCCAAGGGGTGCAGAGGGAGTTTTCCACATGTTTTCGATAGCGCAGAGGGGTACGTGTATTCCGAGGGGTGCGCGTGGACTTTTACATGCGTTTTCGATAGTGCAAGAGCGGTACTTGTATTTCGAGGGGTGCGCGTGGACTTTTACATGCGTTTTCGATAGCGCGAGTGGGGTACGTGTATTCCGAGGGGTGCACGGGGAGTTTTCCATGCATTTTCCATAGCACGAGAGCGGTACGTGTATTCCAAGGGGTGCGCGTGGACTTTTACATGCATTTTCGATAGTGCGAGCGGGGTACATGTATTCTGAGGGGTGCGCAGGGAGTTTCCACGTGTTTTCGATAACGCGAGAGCGGTATGTGTATTCCGAGGGGTGCGCGTGGACTTTTACATGCATTTACGAAAGCACGAGCAGGGTACATGTATTCCGAGGGGTGCGCGGGGAGTTTTCCACGCGTTTCCCATAGCGCGAGGGTGGTACGTGTATTTTAAGGGGTGCGCGTGGACTTTTACACACATTTTCGATAGCGCGAGCGGGGTACGTGTATTCCGAGGGGTGTGCAGGGAGTTTTCCACGTATTTACGAAAGCACGAGAGCGGTACGTGTATTCCGAGGGGTGCGCATGGACTTTTACACATGTTTTCGGTAGCGCGAGAGCGGTACGTGTATTCCGAGGGGTGCGTGTGGACTTTTACACACGTTTTAGTGCTTGGGGGGGCTGTATGCTGGTCCCCTGGACTTTGTGCCACGTAGGAGATGTGTGCAATGTTTTTGGTGCATGGGGCGGGATTGGGGGCGTTACTGGCGCTGCTGCAGGGTCGCTGCGCCACTCTGCACCACGGTTGGTTATGGATGTTAAAATCCATGAATACGCTGTGTGCTGAAATGGGTTTTGGCGCATGCGGCTGGTGCAGACTATGAATTACCCCCTTAGTCTTTTTGCTCATGTGTGAGCTGAGCTGGACTGCTTATCCACATGTTAATTCTTGAAGGAGAGTATGGTATTCATAGATTAGGTGTGTATGTGGCACCTAGCATCTGTGATCGTTAATGTAAGGGCGTGTAAGGACACAGTCAACTGAGGCGTCAGATAACATGCATTCAGAGTTGCACCACAGCTGTATTCATTTTTTTTAAAACCTTTTCATATTGGAAGGATGTTTGCCCAGGGAGCTAGGACAGACTGATGCCTACTCTCCATGCCCTTTATTTGAGGCAGGTCTGCCCTTTTGAAAGGAGTGTAGTGTGATGGTATTGCTTTCATTTAACGTGTGAAATGAACTTATTAAATCTGAGATTAGAATGAGATGTTAATTTTGCGGTACGCATCTATGCAATTGTGTCTGAGATGGGGGAAGCTTTTTGAAGCAGGTGAAATCGCAATTTAGTGCACACACACACAAAAATTGTCAGGGACATAATGAAAAGTGTCTAAACACCACAATGCATATGTAAGAGTGTTACTCAGCCAGTTGGAATAGAAACTACCGTCTTTCTAGCTGTCACTGGGAAATCATAAAGACACATTTCTTTTAAATGACAAGCGGGCTGCTGTATGTGAATTGAATTTGGCACTCCATTTCTTACCATCTAAGTGGCAAGACGCTGTGCAGCCTAGGGGGCTACGAGCCATGGTCTATAACTTTATTTTCTTTTACGAACAGCAGCATTTATGTAGTATATCTTTAAATAAAACTCACACAATTTAAATTAAATATGTAGTTCTTACTTCCAACTGTGCAACCTGAAACATTGAGAGAGCAGTGATGGAAGGTAAATGTTTTTATTTGGGGTTTGGGCATACATATTTACTATAAATATTCAGGAGTGACCGAGCATAGCAAGGGAGACTGAAGCAACCAAGTGGGTTTCAGCAGGGTTATTTCCCATGAGAAATGTTTTAAGTAATTGATCAATATGGTGCATTTAAAAAGCAAACTTTCTATGAAAAATTGGGTAAAAAGCTGCACAGTGTATAATCCATTAAAAATACATTTGAATGTGGACTGCGCCTGTAAAGGTCCATGCTGGCTGCACCAATATATGTCAATATTCAAACATACTCATAATTACTGAAAATGCAGCCAAAGTAAATAAACTATTGGAAAACATGTCATCCCTGGCTATACCAATATATGCCTCTGAAGGGAAAACTCCTGTTGACTTTGCCCTTAATCAATGTCGGGAAAGAATGTCATGTCACAGTGAGATACTGCTTTATTGCTATTTTATAAGATACAAAATTATATGGTGATCACCATACACCATCAACTGTGCCACCACCCTGGGCTCAAAGCAGTAAGAACATTTCTAAAGAATCGATCTCTCCCTACCTCCCGCCCTTGGCCCTGGAAAACCTAGCCTCAGCTGACCCTCAAAACCTAGCAGATATCTATATAAGTACCATGAACAAAGCAGTAGATTCAGTGGCCCCACTCCACCCTAGAAAGTCGAAACCCACAGACCACCGTAACTGTTGCTTCACCGCTGACCTCCAAGCACTGCGCTCTAAGAAAAGAAAAGCGGAAGCTATCTAGAGAAAAAACCCTTCAGAACTCCCCAAATTGGCTTTCAACAAGATTGCGAAAGAATATTAGCAGGCGATTACGGCTGCTAAAGCCGAAATCTACAATGCTAGAATAGTCAAAGCGAATTGTAATTCGCAAGGACTATTCAGAATACATAAAGTGCTTGAAACCCATATCACACCACCCTCCTCCATCAGTAAAGACGAAACTTGGTGTACCAACATCCAGAACGCCATGATTGTGTACAGAAATAAATATAAGAAAAACAAGCCAGGACCAGCCCCATCAACCTGCCTGCCACCACTAACAAACATGCTATACCCACCTTCCACTTTAGGGAAGTCTCAGAACTGGAAATATTCTCAGAAACCTAAACCCATCCAGATGCAAAAGAGACATATTCCCAGCAACAATCATAAAATGTTGCTCAGCAGCTCTAGTCCCTTTCATCAAGAAATTCATGAATGACTTGTTCGCCAAGAAGCTGGTACCGACATGCCTCAAAGAATTGTGGGTTCTCCCATTGCTGAAATAACCATCACTTGACCCTACGATGCCCAGCAATTACTGCCAGATCACCATACTAGCCTTCTTGCCTAAGATCCTAGACAGAGCAGCCTACAACCAGATCCAATTCTATCTGGAATCGTATCACATCCTACGGATGCGCTGATCAGGGTTATGACCTGGACATGGCACAGAGTCTGCACTATTGGACTTGAAGATCCAAATGGACTCCTTCAGGGATGAGGGAAAACCAGCGCTTCTCCTCTTACTGGACCTTTCAGCAATCCTTGTTAGAAGGGCAGGTCTATGAGAGTTTTCTCAGGCACAGCTAGTGCATTGCCTATGCCCATCCCATGCGGCGTCCCCCAAGGTTCCTGTGTATCCCCACTGTATACAAACCTTTATTTGATCTCCTGGATGACCTTGGAATATCTTACACAAAATATGCTGACGACACCTGGGTCCCCCTACCCTTGTCAGGCTCTTATGACAAAGGGCATCTTTAGGACCCTGGCGGCCGCGGACTGAATGGTGCCGGTAAGGGTACGGCACCGTTCATTCCGGGCCGCCTCATTACGAAGTCTGATGCGGGTCCCGCTCAGGACGCCTGGCCAGACCAGGCGACCTTAGAGGGACCCGCTAGCAGACCAGGATGCTAACAACGGGCCCATTGTTAGCATCCTCCCCATTCCCATTGAGCCCTATGGGATTCAAATGGGAATGCAGATTCATTTTTACCGGAGCCCAGAAAAGGGCAATTACCGGGTCCGCCAAGGTCGGCATGACCCGGTTATTTTCCTTTTTCTGGGCTCCGGTAAAACATAATTACCGGCTGCAGCCATGCCCTTAATAAGGGCACAGCTACCACCAGGGTCGTAATGAGGCCCAAAGACTCTCTTATGCTTAACAAAGTAATGAGACTAAATTGAAAATTGTTGCAAGACTGAATGAAGAATATGGTTCATATGGATTCATGTAGCCTTGAGAACGACCACACCGGTCGAAAATACCTGTTACATACTATTACATCACTGCACAATTAAAGCATAAAGAAAATGTTATTCTGGATTTAATGTGTGGACCATATTATTTGAGCTAAACAGCATGATGAAATTGCATACAGTTTGTGAATATAGATTGTGAATACTAGTTCCAAGCGCGGTGACAGTCTTGCAACAGTTTTCAATTTAGTCTTATTGCAGTATGAACCTTTTGTGGAGGGTTCTCAGATTGTGAGACTCCCGCTGCTGGATGTTCATTTTACATAGTTTTTTCTGTGATTTCAACTCAACGGGTTGGGTGAATAGCGCACAGCTCAAAGTATCAATCCACTAAAATCCTAATTTTATTGTTTATGTGATACAACACTGTGCCGGCTAACCACCAACGGACAACATGACAGATTACATGTGCAATAGGGATGAGGATAGGGCCACACTTTTTGCACCTAGAGGTAGTACGGCAAATACATTCAAGAGCAACTACAGCTCGGTAGAGACTTTGAGACAGAAATTCATCAAACTAGAAAGACTTTCTAAAAGAGAAATTAATAAATATTGGGAACACTCATCATTAGCCAATTATTTGGAGAATAATATTCCCCGTGAGTTAAGAATTCTGATCTTCCCGAACTTTGATAAAGATGAGGATGCAGATCTAGCAGAGAAATGGGAGCACAATTTGAGTTCTAGTTCTAAAAACATGCTAGAATTACTCATGACGCATGCTACCAGAGAACATGAAAAAGTGATCGAGCAAATTAATCAAGTAAAAGAGGAAATCAAGAGTATGACCAATGCAGAAATAACTAAACAAAGAATTTTGAGAAAATTAATGAGATCCTTCGAGAATACCAAGATGAGATCAAAATGAGAACATTCAGGAAGTGTTTCAGAGATGACAAAGATTACAGACTATACCGAATATACACTTTTCAAACCAAATATGACAATAGTGGCCCCAAATCTCATCCGACACAACTCCTGCTAGCTCTGACCCTGATTCAGAGGAGGAGAGTCCAGAAGGTGAAAACCTTGAATCTGCAAGCAGTATAGCTAATAGATCGGAGACAATAAACCAACATGGCTTTACTTTTTTAGAAGAAATTTGAAGACACAAGAAAGGAGACCAGAGGACTTATCTTCAAAAACAAGTCAGATTTCAAACCCCTCTAGGCACCTCTATGCCAACAGCCAACACCACTCAAGGGGCATGGGGGGGGGGATGCAAGCTGAAGTGGCAGTTCAGACGAAGACTTAAGCCGACCAGGAATTTTGACGACATCGACCATCAAGAAGAGACTAGCGCAACAACAGCACCAGACTTAGTAGAGTATCTGTCAGACCATAACTTGACTAGGGAAGAGATTACTGTACTCAATAAGGTCCTTTCTTTTGCACCAGTAACAAACACTAACTATTTTGATTTTCAAATTGACCTGTTCAAATTTGTGCGCAAACTAAAATTAACAAAACATTTTGCAACCCAAGTACGTACGTTCATACCATCTGAAACACCAGAACCCTTAAGTACTTTAACTTTGTCAGACCTTAAGAATATTGAGATTTTGACCTCACTCAACACAGAAGGGAATTCAGACTTGGATTCAATATGTTTGGATTTAGGAGTGCATCCTAGAAATTTGGAAACTAGGGAATTAAAAAACTCATCAAAATTCACCCCACAAATCACAACTGAAAATGTTATAGACATTTTTCACAAATCTATAATTAAAGAAATACATTCCACAATGGACAGATGTTTGCATTCCAAAACTAAGAAATTTAACAAACCAACATATAATCTCACCAAAGCAGAACACACAGCTCTGAATTCCCTATCTGTGAATCATTTGATTACTATCAAAGAAGCCGACAAAGGGGGGAATGTTGTTGTACTTAATACAAAGGACTATATTCAAATGGGCATGGACCATTTAAATACACCACATTGCTACACAATTTTGAAAACAAATCCTACCAAAAATATAATAATTGAATTGGATAATCTGATTTCTAAATGGCATACTATGGGACTCCTAACGGATGAAGAAAAAAAGTTCCTAATTTTTACCAATCCTACGATGCCAACCATATATTTACTACCGAAAATACACAAAGCATACAAGCAGCTGCCAGAGGTTAGGACAATTATGAGTGGCATAGGGTGGGCCACAGAGGGCCTCTCCCAATATTTGGATGAGGTTCTGAAACCATTTGTGGTAGAAATACAATCCTATATTAGAGATAACACACATGTGTTGAAGTTCTTAGACTCTGTAGAATGGCACTCACATTATCTACTAGCAACTTTGGATGTTACGACGCTATATACTAGCATTGCACATGATTTAGCAGTTAGTGCTTTAGAATTTACTTTCAGGGATAGCTCTGCTTCACATTGGAAGCATGTGGACATGTTGAAAGAATTTTTACTTTTTACATTGAAGAACAATGTTTGCTTATTTAACAATATATTTTTTCTACAGGAGAGAGGAGTAGCAATGGGCGCTAAATTTGTGCCATCCTTGGAAAATCTTTTTATGTCTCAGTATGAAGAGGAACACATATGTAAGCATCAGGTCTTTAGAAACAACATTATTGGTTGGAAGAGATTTATAGACGATATTATTGTAGTGTGGAACGGTACATTGAACTCCTTTGAGGATTTTTTGAAATATGCTAACAACAACTAATTTGGTATCCAGTTCATGAGGATATGCCAGTCCGCTACAGATTAATTTCTTGGATTTGCACATTTTTATTTTAGACAATTCAATACATACCACAACGTATCGCAAACCCACTGAGGTCAATTTGGTATTGCATGCATGCAGTTGTCACCAACGGAGAACTATTAACAATATTCCTGGGGGTGAATTCTACAGGTCACGTAGGAACTGCAGTCGAGATTGTGATTATAAGCAAGAATGTAAACTGCTTACTAAAAGGTTTCTTGAAAGGGGACACAGCCCAGAAGTGTTAATCTAGCAGCCAACAAATACATGCACACCAAACAGAAAGAACTAGTCAACAACAGCAGGAAAGACAAGTCCCAAACACCACCTATTGCTATTATAACACAGTTTACCAAGGACAGCAGTACATTGTATTGAATGGCAGCCAAACATTGGGACATTCTCAAACTTGATAAAGATTTGACACCTTTTCTCACCGACAGGCCTAAATTCACTTTACGCAAGCACCAACTATTAGGAAAAAATGATGTCCGCCCTTTTTGTATGTAACATCTGAAATAGAGGCATCTAATTGGCTTAAAAGTGGAGGTGGCTTTCACAAATGTGGACATTGCAACCAATGCAAATATGCACTGGATAAGTATAACATTTTCAAAGATCAGTTTGGTAATGAAATTCGTATTGATGATCATATTAATTGTAAGACATGTTATGTTGTTTATCTAATAAAGTGTGTTTGTGGTAAACATTATGTTGGCAGTACTATCAGACAGCTGTGGATACGCATTAGGGAGCATTTGTTGAGTTTGAGGAGCACAGAACCTAAGACACCTCTAGCCATACATTGGCAAAAAGAGCATCAAATGGACAATGTGGAGGATTTAAGATTCTTGGGTCTGATGAAAGTTAAAAAAGGAAAGAGGGGGGAGACATAAAACTGGCATTACGCAAAATGGAAGCAAAGTTAATTTGTCTTTTAAGATCTACGGAGCATGGACTCAATTCGGACCATGAGATGTATGTATTTTTATAAATATATGGAAGCCTATTTCCTGAACAAAGTTTTGCATATCTGTAGGGGAGCCTGAGTTTGACGCAGCTGACCACCGTTTAAGACCCCAGAGTTTTTCGTGTATGAATTGAACGATTTGCTTCACTTACCATTTATCAACCTGCAGTACATCAGGGCCATTTGACTAACCGGTCCAATAACAATTGCCGTTAGCATTTGATCTTTTACAACATTTGTGATGGTTGTCATTGTCACAACCCATGAGGGTTGTCACTTATCAATTTATTTAGAATACCTTTTGAAAAGTGCTCTAACGCCAAAAGGCTAATATGTACCAGATAACGCAGCATTTAGGCTGTAGTTGCTAGTGCCTTAAATAATTTTGGGGAATACAGGGCACACACACACTGATGCCCAGGCATCAAAGCATTCAAACAAAACGACATGGTACCAATGAGGAGCACGGACAAATTAATTAACTCACATGACGTATGTTTGTTTACATAGTGACGTCACATGCGTCATTGCGGGTTACATCATCACGCTAAACGTCATCCCCATTTTGGTTTGCTGCGATTTACTTGAACGTGGCATTACAGAACTGGCAAGCTGAACTCAGGACGAGGATTTTGTTCTAGGGATTGACCCGCATTCAACTGGTAAGGAGGATTAGAACCTTATGAAAACTTTGAATCCCAATAGTTGTGACATCACTGAGTATATCTCTCTGATTTTTTGAAGGGCACAGGGAGTTATCCCAATCAATTTTTGGACCAACTAGAAGATTTTTGTCAACCGCGGATGGTAGACCGAATAAAATATAAGATGGGCTATCACACTGAGTATACTATACTGTTCAGTACAGATTGGTATCATTCTAGTATAGCCATCACTTACTGCAAATACTATATTTAAATGTATAGATTGCAGAGAATAAATCACGAAGAGGGTAAGTGTATCCCAATCACTATAGCGATAACACCCACTAAGTACACTTTGGAGGATTGTGAGCATGGGCAGAGGAGACACAGATACAGTCATCTAACACAAGGGTGCATATGTTGAAACTACTCTGGGGACTTCTGAACGGTTGGACGGCTGCACTGGCTGCATGCATCTCCTAATTAAGCACAGACATCTATTAACTACGATGCTTCACAATAATTCATTTAGCATGGAAATGATTTATTGAGTAACAGTGTGGTTGCAAATGCCATTGTTAATTATAAATGTTTTTTTTTAATTCTCTACACAAATTATCATGGATGCTTGCACTCTCCAAACCCACATCAACCTGGGTGGTATGTTTGAAACAAAATACTTTTTTTTCTTTTAACGTGGTAAACTATGATTTGTTTCTCATTGCAATAATTGAATTGACTTCGTATCATATGGCAATGATTATGCATTTGTGGTTTTTTTTTTTTTTTTGGTTGAATATGGTTCATATGGATTCATATAGCCTTGAGAACGACCACACAGGGTCCGAAACACGTGTTGGCTATACTATTACATCACTGCACAACTAAAGCATAAAGAAAATATTATTCTGGATTTAATGTGTGGACTATATTATTTGAGCTAACCAGCATGATGAAATTGGATAGAGTTAGTGATCATAGATTGTGAATACTAGTTCCAAGCGCGGAGACAGTCTTGCAACAGTTTTCAATTTAGTCTCATTGCAGTGTGAACCTTTTGTGGAGGGTTCTCAGATTGTGAGACTCCCGCTGCTGGATGTTCATTTTACATAGTTTTTTCTGTGATTTCAACTCAACGGGTTGGGTGAATAGCGCACAGCTCAAAGTATCAATCCACTAAAATCTTAATTTTATTGCTTAACAAAGTAGACTCCACAATCCAGTCATGGATGGCAACCAACTACCTGTGCCTAAATGATGAGAAGACTGAGATTCTACTGGTAGGCTCCCCCGCAGTGCTAAAGAAACTCAGCCCACAATTCACATCCTTCCAGATAGATGGAATCCATATTCTGGTATCAGACGTGATAAAAACCTTAGGTGTACACCTGGATGCCACTCTTTACCTCAAGAAATAAGTCAGTGCTGTTGCTTCTTCAGCAGTTTACACAGCTAGGCTCAGCAACGCAGCAAGACAATTCCTCACCACAGAACGCTGCATGACTATTGCCAGAGCAATCAAGAGTGCAAGACTGGATTACTGTAATGTCATATTTGCGGGAACCTCCAAATGCCCTCAGAGCAGCTCTGAACATCCCAAAAAAGGACCACATCACAGCCACCAGGAAAAAGGCTCACCGGCTCCCGGTCAGGGAAAGGATTATCTTAAAGACTCTCTTTATTACACACAAATGTTTGAGCAAGACTGCCCCACAGTACCTGTCTCAAAAAATCAAGAGATCTAAATTTAACAGACCAGTAAGATCCATCCATGCCCGCACATTTTCCATACCCAGAGTGATAAGAGCCAAAGGAGGGGGGGTAAGCTTCCGAGCAGTCGCAGTAAACCACTGGAACTCCCTCCCTTCAGAACTAAGAGCAGAGGACTCATATTGCGCCTTCTCAAAGCCCTGGAAACTTGCCTATTTGCATAATCCCCGCTTTACGGGGGAACGTGATCTGCATGTAATCTGTTCCTTGATGGCTTGTGCCCCATTGTTTGTTGATGCACTACTTGCCCTGAAGTAATCTTTTGTATAATGTAACTGGTCTGCAACAGTGCCCCAATCCCTGAGGGTTTAGGTGCTTTACAAATGAAAAATAAATAAATAAATGACAATATTAATTAATTGTAACCTTTTTATTATTGTTTCTGTGTTTCTTCTTTCTTCTTCTTTATGGTGGAGTTGTTGATCCGGAACGTGATCTTTACTCTAATTCTTTAAACCATGTTTTGTGATAAAATGAAAACATTCTGATTCAAAAGAAATGTTTTGCTATTAATATACATGCTAAATCATTTCCTATACTAATACATTTCTTTTGAGGAATGTAACAGGGGAATTTCTTTTCTTTTTGTCCCATTGGATTGATTGGGTAACTCCATTTTTTAACAAGCGTTTTTTTTGTGATAAATTTTGTTCCGGTAGCTTGGGACCACCCAGGGCACCTGAAGTCTATTGAAGGATTAATATTGATTTGATAAAGTGACACTATAATGTATATATACCAGTAGTGCACCCCAATGAATTATTATTATCATGCCACAGTAATATAACATACCCTTGCTTGCTAGCTGCACAAATGTACTCCCATGTGTATGAACACTCATCACATTGGATTTGCCTAAACCACCAGTTACAAATGAAATGCCACAGTAAGAAATTCCATCTAAACTGGTTGCACCAATATAGGTTAGCATGGCCACGTAAGAACTCTCATCATGTTGGCTTTGCCCTTAACACCAGAAAACAATGACAACCTGCAAAAGCCACAATAAGAAAACATTTATTTGCTGGCAGGTAAGAACGCTCATTATGTTGGCTATGCCCACAACACCATTAAGGAAAACACCAAGCCATATTAAGAAAACATGTCTTTGCTGGCAGCACAAAGGCTCCCTGAACCATGCAAGAACACTCATGTTGATTCTGCTCTGAACAGCAGTATAAAATGCCATGCCACCATAAGAAAACTTGTCAAACATGACATTATCCAGTCCAGTCGTCTTGTAGTCCTGGATATCCAAATTGTAAAACAAGGACTACAAGTTCTTGAATGCAAACAATACATTTGCATCATTATGAATCCAATTAAAATCACTCACTCCATAATGCAAATTCATATTATGTGCTTACGTTTAGGGACCTAGATGGTCCTGAAAATTAACTGAGGAGCATTGCCCTAGCCCCCTCTATGTGCAAGCCACCACTGAGAGAGAGAGAGAGAGAGAGAGAGAGAGAGAGAGAGAGAGAGAGAGAGAGAGAGAGACCCGAGTTGTCCAAAAAAGGGGGTGAATATTTTGCATTGGTGATAAAACAATTCAGAATATGAGATTGTGATATTGTAAATGTCAGCAGAGATGTCCCATTAAAAGGTCATGACCTAGGAGATTATAATATATTAATTTATTACGGTACCAAATAACAATTAACCCACTCTTAAATAACATCCTTTGTTCTTGACTGAGAGGTAAGTGCTGTGATGGTCAGTCCAAGGTTATGATTCTGGGCCCAAGAGGATTTAGAATTGTTCCAGCCAAGGATAGATGGCAAAGGTCCTGTAAAAGGGTCTTACTCTGTAGACAATCCTATTGCCCCAACCCTAGAGTGGACAATCTGTGCTAATGGGGGATTAGGTGGGTCGTAGGGGATTTCCATATGGAAATTGTGTAACCCTGTCCCTCAGTTTTCACCTCATCATAACTGTCCTCTTTTCTTCAGCCTCTTTCTCCCCACTCACATTCCACCTCTTTCTTCAACAACTGTCTCCATTTTTCAACTGCACCGCCTTCTCTTGCTTCTACTTTCAGCCCACTCTTGACTGTAGCCGGCATGGATGGTTGGTGTGAGAGTCAATGAGGGCGAGGTGGAATTTAATTTTCGCTCCATCAAGAGAGGACTTGAGAGAGTTCAGGGCAGAGAGGTCCTCATGCGAATGGATATGCCTTCATTGGCGCAGCAGCAAACACATGTCTCTGAGGATTGTATGAATGGGGTGACCCATGGTTGAGGATGCAGAGAAGTATTGGTGAAAGTAAGCAGTGGGAAGTGAAAGAAGTATAAGAGGAGTGGGAAATGAGAGGAGAATGAGTCATATCGTAGGGATTCAAAGCTGGTGAAGGCCGCATTGGTGGAAGAGGCACCAGGTATGATGAAGGAGAGTGACAACTGTAGGTCAGAGTGAAAGGAAGGATTGGCAGAAGGTTCACATTTCCTTTTAGTAATAGGTGAGGCTAGTGGTGAAGAGAGGTCACAGTGTGGAAAGGCGATGGTGGTTGGAAGAGTGCAATCTTTAGTTGATGCGGTAAGGAAGAGTAGAGAAGTTGAGTCTCAGTAGAAGAGAGGTGTGGTGGTAGGTGTTAGAGGAGTTAGCAAGTGCTAGTAGGTCTACGAGAGATGGAGTAGTGGGAGTTTGGAGATGTGAGTTTTTTGAGAGGGATAGGAAAGGAGGAAGTTGTAATGGGATTGGAGAAAGGTTAGGGAGTGGTGAATAGTAAGAACAGGAGTTAATGCATTATAGCTGAGTAGCGCAGTGTGGAGAGACTGCACAGTAATTAGGAATTGTGCAGTACTCACAGGTGCAGGAGGGAGGAAGGCAAAGGCTCATGGTCGAAGAGGCAAAGAGGCTGGTCAATGGCTGGTCTTCACCCTTCACTGTACTGCCCTTAACTGGGACACCTCTGGATGTAGGTGGGAGTCAGGTACGTGTTTGCTAGAGAAACCCCAGTTGTTGCTGACAGCGGCACAACTAAGGGAAAAACATATATTTTACAGGAAACGAAAGAAAAGCAGACATTAAACAAAAAAAGGACATTATTTAATAGTATTAATGTATTAAAATTGCTTTTGTGATACTCACTTATAGTATATACTGAAGTCATAATAAGAAAATTAAGAATGTTACACTTGTTTTAATGAGCAAAACATGTAACGAAAACCTAGAATAACCATAAAATGTATTTTCAGATTGAAGGTCGTCATCATACCAAGATATAGAGCATCATAACAAGTCTGGCTGCCAAAAGTGGCAGTAATTCCGTTACTCCCACTTTCTTTGGTGGAAAGGAAATTAGCACTGTTATAATTGTTGGCGGATTTATTGCGAGCCGAATTACTACGTGTAAAATCCACCAGTATTTGAAGGAAAAGTGACAGATTCACCTCCAGCTTGTTGGTGGAGGTAAATCCTCCACTTTGCATCCACAAATCGGTGGATTTACTGCATGGTAATTCTGCTGGTGGTAAATCTACCCAAAACTCACATTCGGTCCTATGAACTCCAAAAATGGGGAGTTACCACCACTTGTATTCCTGTGGTAACCCCATGAAACCAAGTGGCAGAAACAGTTATTGTGCTTGGTGGTAATTCGGTGGAATTACCCCTGAATTATTCCCAAACTCGTGATGAGGCCCATAGTCGGGTGCACTCCTATTGTGTGCCTTTGAAATACTCCTGTGACAAAGGGAAGGGGACACGTAGCATCAATGAAGCTTCAAGCCATCTTTGGATAAAATCGAAGAGCATTTTGGGAGCATAAGAATGATCACAGAGCTTTATATTTGACAAATATGTCTGTGATAAAAGGGTTGTATGTATGAATCACTTAGTACATAATGCACACTAGCCTAGGATCTCATTTAATGTATCACAACACTGCTTCTCACATTAAAATGTTTGTAACCTGCAAGCACAAGCACTGATTCAGGCAGCTTCAGGGCTTGGAAGTGAGGATAAAATGCCTGTGACTTCTCTGTCCGCAGATAATGTTTCCTTTTCATGCACAAACTTGTAACCCAGTCTCAGGGTGTGGATGGTAGTGCGCAAGCTCGCTTTCTAATGCACAGACAACCTAAGAGAATTATTCAACTAGGTCTGTGCAGACTGAGATTCTCCTGCTGGCTGCCAAGCTAGAAAAATACAGCTAGACCTAGGTCCACACCTCCTCCACTCCCCAACTGACCTGAGACTGGACATTCTGGCCCCCCTTGTTCCCATCCCTGGCTGTTTGAATATATGCCTTGGTTCCATATTGACAGTCCTCGCCCTCCCCTGTTGTTAGTTCCCCACGCGAGCTCTCAAATATGCTCCCGCCATGTACTCCACTCTACAACTTGTACATTGTTCTGTTGCTTTTATAAGCTATGTCCGCGCTCAATTAATACGCTATTAACATTGAATTGCATAACTGTGAACATACTGACATTCTGAAAAGTAAATTTATACTTTGATTTTGTGGACTGGTAGATTACTGGGATTATAAACTGGGAGAGCATTGTGATTGTATAAACTGGCACTGGTGAATATACTGTCAAAGGTAAACAAGGAAAGGGGAAAATATCAGCATTTTGCAAAGCTTTCAATACAGTAGACTTGTGAAGGGGTAAGTTGGGTGTACACTAACACTGTGCAGTAGCAGACTGTGCCTATAGTGTGCATATACCGAAACAGTGCACCTGGTATTAATTACACTGGCATAATGCACAGTGAGAATATACTGGTCTTGTCAGACAGGGAATATGCTGGAATTGTGCAAAGCGGGATGCTGCAATCTGGGAGCAGAATGTGGTTAGCCAAACTGGGACATACCAAGTATGGACAAAGTGGAACATGGGAAGGTAGGGCAACTGTAATGCCCGGGATAGTGAACACAGGAAATGTGAAGCTGGTAGTGTAATGGTAAGATGTGCAGAATGAACATGTATTAGGAATGCGCTGGGCTGCTCAAACAGTGAACTGGAGAATATTGTGGTTCTGCAAACTGGAAATATACTAGGAGTGCACACAATGCATTTTACTGGGTTCATTGGACTGGGAATGCACTGGGTGTTTTCTGTAATTGCCACATGTGTAATACAATGGGATTCCAGAAACTGAGTATACATAGGGTTGAATGACTTGGAGCCTGCTTTAGTTATGAACCTGGGATTGTACTGGGAATGTGAAATTTAAAATGGAGAACTCTTGCAAACGCTCAGGCAACACTGCAGCAGTGCACACCAGGACACTGTGCAGAGTGCGCACCTATTGGGCTAATCGAAGCACAAATATACTGGTATATTGCCAATTGGAAAGATATGACAATTCGTAAACTGGATATGTACTGGGGTTGTCCAAAATGGGACTTTACTGGGTTTGGTGAAACTGGGAACATACTGGAAATGGGAACTGGCAGCCACCTTCTTGGAACCAAGCTGTGTCGCATCCAAGTTATACCTTCAAGGGGTTCTGCTTGTCTACCTGTGTCCCTCCCTTGTCCATCCATTTCAGCCACTGACCCAAAATGGCTGCCCCTATCCGGGGCCCGATTCTGCAAACTGTGGGAGGAGTCACAGGCTCCGGTTGGGTAGACAATGTAACACTCTATTGTGTCAGAGTTCGAGCTCCAAGAAACCCTGGCGCACATCTTGGATTGCTTAAGGGTCCCTGTTGGTTTTGGGAGGCTGCCGTATGTTTGCCAGCGAACATGGTTTCATGCCCATAACCACGCACTGAAATACATTGCACTGCCAGGAGTCCCAGCTCTCAGCCTGGCCATCAGGTATTTGGCCAAGGGATTAAAAGGTTCAACTAGATGGATGGGTGATTATGGAGGTCCCATTGAGGGTGGATTTGAAATGATAAGGTGGTTCATACTCTTCTTCAAACAACTCCCTTTTGTCACCAAGCTTCAATTATTACAGGAAAGCTTAGTCGTCTTCCTCCAGATAACTGGAGACTGAACCCTGTGCGTACGGCTCCAGTTGCCCACCATCTTCTCCCCTGGAACTTTCCGTCCTCCTCATGCTTCATAAAGACAACAAACCAGCCCGGTGCCCTTCTTTTTTTGTCATGCTTCGAGCCATGCACCCTCTCCACCTGGAGGTTTGAGTGTAACTCTGAGAATGGGTAGTGAGAAACCTTGGCACCCTTGTCTGGCTGACCGATTGTATCAGCTGGTGTCTAATAAAGTCAGTAGGTCGAAACCCTGACCAGGGCTCGGTCTTGCCGCCTCATGGGCCTTCTCTTCATAAGGAGAGGCCTCGAGGAAAAGAGCTGCATCCTCGGTAGACTGCCAAAAGTCAAGCACAATAGCTTTTTTCTTCCTCAGAGTGTGCATAGGCCTTCCTGAGTGTCCAGGTGTTTCTATTCAATGGCCAGAGTATTAAACCAACACCAAAGCCACCTAGTCGCAGTTGGTGGAGTAAGGGGAGCTGGGGGGCTGGCAATGTCATGGCCTTCCTGCACGAGTCAGGACTGTGCTGGTCCCGCCCTGCAATCACAGGGGGGTTTCATCCCTTGTGTCCAGCGGGCTCTGCTTCCTCTCACAGCCATGTGGCCTCTTTTGGGCGGAGGGAAAGGCAGAGATGCCCAAACAGAGTTGGCCCGCTGGTGGTGTTCTGGCACAGAGTGAGGCCTGGTGCACTTCCCTGATGTCTACTTTCCAAGGGGCTGAGCAGGAGGTCGGCAAATAGCAGAATGGACGTAAACGACAAAAGCCTCCATTCAGTAAAAGGTGATGCCCAGGGGGAAGGGTTCCACTCTTGGGGAACTAACATAAGTCAATCCTAAGACCTTATCTTTCTTGCTCTGTGGTGATGGCTAGTCTCAGAGGGCCACGCAGATAATCTTTGAGGAGCTGGATGTATTTCCTCCATGCCAAGAGTTCAAAGAGCTACCCCAGGTCACCGGGTGTCAGTGGAGGCTGGAGCGGTTACGACAAAAGCAGCTCTTATGACAGTAGTGGCCTGGTCTTCCAGGCACCCTGTGTGGGGTCTCCTGTGGGCAGGCCTAGGACCTGCACAAGGCACCCAGGTATATCTGGGAAGGAAGGCTCATTCCATGATAAGTTAGGGCTGTAAAGCGACCATAAGTGTCTCATGCCTGCACAAGATGGCCATACCCGACTGACTCAAAGTGCCTAAATAGAGGCCATGACTGACCGTGTCCCACGGAAGGTACCCCAGCATGTCAACGTCAGGACATTGAGTCACAGGCCCAGCAAGCCAGGTCTCCGCAAGACACACAGGTTCATCTGGGGGCATGAGGACATCCAGTGACAGTGAAGAACCTAAGGCTTATCAAGGCATGATATGATATGATATGATATGATATGATATGATATGATATGAGAATCACCAGAATCCCCTCCTCCAGACCCATTAGAGCACATCTCTCTAACTTAATTTATGTCCCCACCTTCAAAAGGGCAAAAGCAGGAGGCTCCAACTTTCAACATCTTGCCCCCAAAAACTGCAATGCCCTCCCCACGGCACTCAGAAATGAAAAATGTTATTCTGTCTTCCGCAAACTGCTAAAAACCAAACTGTTCAACTAAGTATGCTTCTTTTGCTACCTGTATCTCTCATTGGTTTGATTTATTGGTCTTCAGTAACCTCAGAACATGCATATTCCTTCTGCTGTCTTTCTTGTATGCATTGATCTTCCAACTATGTTAAACCTGTACTAAGGAAATGTCTTTGTAACAGCGCCACGATGCCCCAGGGCCCCTGTGCGCTATATTAATTCAAATAAATATATTAAATTGAAAAATATATGGCATTTATAACGCGCCTATACACAAGTGTTTCATCCAGTGAGATGTCCATGCCCATCCCAAGCCAAGAGCTGGCTCCTGTACAAGGCACGGTACCATAAGAAACACAAGCAGGGCCCAGATATGAGCAGCCTTTGGAATACATTGTTATTCAAGAAGGTCACTGCTTGCATGCATGTCCCAATGAAGGCTCATTTGAAATATGTATCTATTTAGGATGAGAAGGGGGTTGGATACCTGGCCTGACTAGGCTCTCTCTGTTGCCTAGGGTATGGAGATTACCAGAAAGCCCAGTCACCTTCCTCTGGATTACTGTGGGAAATGAGGAAGGGAGCAGAAACGCGAACCAGAAAGTTTCCTTGGTTCCAGTTAGACATTGGAAGGAAAGTCCTGGGTTGTGGCTTCAGCAACAGACCAGAGGCTTAAGTCTATGCTTAGAAATGAATTCCACAAACCATGGGAGGAGCCTCAGCCTCCTCAGGGGGTCAAGCTCTGAGTCCTCATCAGCTTGAGAAGGGCTTGGGTACACCTGGGTCACTGCCCAGGCTCCCAGACTCCAGCCACCAATGCAAGCTAGGGCTCTCTACAATCATTAGGAATTCATAAATATTATTGAAAAAGAATGGGAGATTTGACCACATTTTGGCTGTACAAAAATTATGCACGGCCGAAAATTTTAACAAAGTCGCTCATTTGTTTGCATTGCAGTGAACAAGGGCAAAGGCGGTTGCGGGGGTGTCTTCCCCACCCTTGTTCACTGTAATGTGAGCAGGGGTTGTGGGAGTGTGCCCTGCTCCCGTCCCAATAAAGTTAAAAAAAAGAAAAACGGGCCCTGCAGTGTCGGTTCCCATACAATCAAGTGAAGGGAAATGGCGTTGCAGAGGTAGGCTGGAGACGGCGGCACACAAGGAGGTGTGCCCTCCACAGGTAAGTAAGGGGGCGGGGGCAAGGGGATAGTCTGAAATGTTCATGGGAGAGAAAACCAGAAGTTATTTTCTGTAAAATAATGTTTTGTTTTTTCTCCATCGACCATTTCAGCTTTGAATTAATCTCGATAATCCTAATAATTAGGGTTCTATGAACCTTAGGTTGCATGCTAGTCTCCTCGAGAAGGTCATGGCTTGGTCAATGGCCAAGATCCTGGGCTCCAACCAATGATGAGACGTGGCTTTCCTCACCCAAGGCAATATCATGTGAACCCCAAAAGGTCCAGCCTCCCCAGGGATCAAAGCATTGATGTATCTGAGTTAAATCTCCAGGTGGGTCACAGGCACACCTGTTTCACTGCACAGACGTCTGAGCTCCAGTAACCAACAAGATATGGCTGACCCATACCAGAATCAGTGACTTGCTAGCAACACTTACCACTTGGGCTACTCCACATGCTTTCTGTAAACAAGTTGCAGTGAATTCCAGCAGTAGAACTGATCACAAGATTACACAAGGCACGCTTAGCAAATTTGCCTAGACTCTGGGATAATGTCAACCATGCCTCTCTTTGCAAGTTTAACAACAATTGGCAATGTTCTCATTGGTTTAGCCTCAAGAGCAAAGGTTCAGGTTGCTCAAAACATAGAGGATTGCAGTGCTAGTCCCAACTAGCTTCGGTCAACCCATCCCCAAAATGTTGGAACCACTACTTACAGTCTGTGGTTTCTCTGGGGCTTTCCTTTGACCTATTCTTGACTCTCTATTGCACAGTGGGAGAATCTCAACCATATCTACCACCTTGCAATTCTGTGCTGGTGGTTGTTCACTTCTCAGAATCAGCAGGATATATTCATGAAAGGTTTGGGCCATAATTAGTCTGGTTCTGTCTCGTTGTTACTGATTGATGCCATTGAGTATTGGGTGACCTATGTGAACATGTGATGATTAATTGTCTCTCATTGTTTGTCAGTGCCTCTTTGTAAGATGTTTGGAGTATTAGTGAAGAATGTTAATGTATTGTCCAAAAGGGGGGTGGGGGCGCGCGTACCAGCTCAACATAAGCGTCACTTGTTGGATGATATCACGATGCACAAAAATGACACCTAGAGGGCAACATTTTAGGGAGCAGGGTACTACGCAGAGAAATATTTGGGCAGGGACATAGAAATTATATGAAGTAGGTATATTGGGCAAAGTAGAAGTGCTCGACAGTAGTGGGTAAAAACACACATGTAGCAAATGTTACATCTATATGCTTTCCTTCTGTTTGTTTGTATTTTTATAGAGCACCAATGTCCACTCATGGTGTAAGTGCAAAAAGGGCCTTTCATCTCTGCTTTCCCTCAGTAGTGGTGGGGCATGATTGCTGCTTTGATATTTTATATTGTCTTGTAAACCACCTGATGGTGCTGCAGATTTCATTTATATCATTGTAATTGGTTATTTATGACGCGTTAATTCCCAGTGGTTTCTAAGCGCAGACCCGTGGTGTTGCTCCAAGTCATCTTGTTTCCAAGGCAAGCGCACTGCCCCTGAGCTAAACTCCCGGAACTATTTCTCCTGTGTTTTGTTTTTTGCAAACTGAGCAGTGAAAGTGGAGGCTGTGGGTCGAGGGTCAGGGAGCCATTCAGGAGGACAGAACTGCAATACTCGTGGCCTTGCTCACCTAGTGTTATCTTCAATCAAACAAAGGGTCAATTAGTTTGTAGCTGTGCATCCAATTGTATGTTGGACTTTGCCAGCCAACCAGAGCAAAGACTGTTTCTGCTGGTCAGTTTAAATGATGTAACTGAGAGCTGCTGGGGGTAGGATTATGACATCATATGGGGTGTTGTGGGTTTCGGTGTCAGGAAATGTTTTTGCTCAATCAGAAAGGGCCAATGTATTTGAACCATAGGGGCCAGATGATGTTCCACCATTCCCTTCTTTGACCTGCCCAAAAATGTAACACTGCACAACTCCAAACTTATTAACATCCGCAGACCATTCCTGACTCCCGAAAGTTGCATCACGTTAGCTAGAGCACTGATTCTGTCAAGGATAGATTATTGCAACGCCCTTTTCGCAGGCTCAACCGCGGGCAACATCACAAAATTACAAGTCATCCAAATAATGTCCTAAGAGCGGCATTGAATATAAAAAAAAAAAGAGCAGATCTCATCGGCCAGATGAAATGCCCATTGGCTGCCGGTTCCAGAGAGCATCATATTCAAAACTCATAAATTCCTAGCAAACACTGTCCCCAAATATCGCTCTAACAAGTTTGCTCAATCCCAATCCAACATACCCATCCGGGCTGCCCACTCGCACCTCCTCACTATACCTAAATTCAAACGAGAAAAGGCAGTTGGTCGCAGCTTCCCAGTCATGTCTGCTAAACATTGGAATGCTCTCCCTCTGTCCCTAAGATTAGATTCCTACCACTGGACCTTCCGCAGAAGCCTCAAAACATGGCTCTTCGATGTTAGGACACTTCCCCTAACTACGCATGTCTCAGGTACAGGTCACCACCTAGCTTATTTCTGCCCTGACTGTATCTACTGTATCATGTCTGCAATGTAATCAGCACCCAGACGCCCGTGCGTTCAGCACACTATACAAATGTCAAATTCATACATAAATGTGTTTTATATGAATTGTGTGGTTCATGTTTATAAAAGTTGCTCCAAATGGAGGCGGGTTTGAGAACGTGTCAACCTGTTCACCTTACAGGGCTGTCTGAATTGACTTCTCCCAGCTGTGGGGGTTTAACAAATATGTGTTTCTTCCTGCACCGTCTCTACTCAGCTATGGAGTATTTTGTCAGATTACATATGTAAAGTAGTCCCTCTCTACATTACAATCACTCCTCCCATCTTGGAAGTTCTCTTGGATTCATCAGCACCACTGTGCTTTGGAGTATTAGAACCACAGCACCCGCAACAGGCAATTCTTCTTTGGCTCTCTTAACTCTGATAGTGCTATGGCACTAGGCTTTCAGAGTACTAGAAGCACAGCTCCCAGCTCCCAATAGGTCATTCTTCTTTGGTGTTCTTAACTCTGGCAATGGCACTGCACTAGGCATTTGGAATATTAGAATCACAGCACCCCCAATAGGCCATTCTACTTTGGTTTTCTTAACTCTGACAGTGGCAATTCACTAGGTTGTGGAGCTTTAAGACCAACTTCAATAGACATATGTGTATTGATTTGTTTTGTCACTAGGCTTCTAGAGTGTTAGAACAACAACTTACAAAGTGGCATTCTTCTTTGGTCCTCTTGAATATGTCAATGCCACTGCCCTGGTCTTTTGGAGTATCAGAACCACAGTTCCCAGTGTGCAATTCCTCTTTGGCTCTCCTGGCTTTGCCAGCACTATTGTGCTATGCTTTTGAAGTATTAGAACAACAGCTCTTAGCAAGCAAGTCTTCTTTGGTTCTCATCTTTGTCTTTTTTGTCATCACCAGTGTACATGGGAGGGTCCCTGCCCAGCCCTCACCCTGACCATTGTCAGTCAGAGGGCTGGGATGGGGCAGATTGCAGCTGGCAGTGCAGGAGGAGGTGTTCTGCCTCCGGTTCCTGTATGCATGTAAGACAGGAACCAGGAAGCAAGATCCCCTGTTCCTGTCTGCATACAGTGTGGGACCTATGGGTCTAGAGAGACAATGGAGATAGAACCTGCACTTAATGTAACAGATGAGGAAGCCTTAAAAAAATGGTGTATGTGCCTGCATACTTCTCTGATGTGATTGCGATTGCGTATTAATGTATGTAATGCTATGCATGTGTGTGTATGCATGCATGCATGCATGTGAATGTTTCATATATGTTTCAGTGGTGAGGGCACTTGTCATGTGATTGAGAATATAATATGAGTGAATGTTCTGGGTGTGCATGTGTAGAATTCAGTGTTATTGAATATGAGAGAAGGTGTATGGGTGAGTGACTGGTGGGTGAATGGATATGAAAGTGATTATGTGCATGTGTAAATGTAATGGGTTGGTGCCCATGTGTAGAATGCAGTTCGAGTGAATACGAGAGAAGATGAATGGGTAAGTGACAGGTGAGGTAATGGGTATGAATCTGACTGTGAATGTTCTGGGTGGGTGGGTGCAAGGACGGGTAATTTATTTTGGCTGAATGGAAGAGAAGGTGTATGGGTGAATGACTGGTGGTTGAATGGGTATACATGTGATTGTGAGTGTGTGTGTGTGTGTGAATGTGCTGTGTGGGTGCCTGTGGGTAGAATGCAGTGTGTGTGAATGTGAGAGAAGGTATATGGGGGAGTGACAGGTGTTTCAATTGGTATAAATGTGACTGTGACTTTCCTGGGTATTGCATGCACAGGGAATGCAGTGGGAGCAAATGTGAAAGAAGGTGTATGGGTGAGTGACCGGTGGGTGAATGTCTATAAGAGAGAGAGAGAGAGAGAGAGAGAGAGAGAGAGAGAGAGAGAGAGAGAGAGAGAGAGAGAGAAGAGAGAGATCGAGTGTGTGCGCGTGTGTGTGTGTTTGTGTGTGTGAGAGATCTAACTGAGAAATGGCCCTAATTGTGAGGTGTCAATGTCTTTACCCATGTAGAGAGGAGTGTGAAAAGCCTGTGTTTTCGCCCCACTTCTTTTTAATTTATATATTCATGATTTACAATTGGACCTAAATGGAGTAGGGGGCGTACCAATGGTGGCTGGTCGCCCGCTTCCACTATTGCTATACGCATACAATGCAGTACTTCTGGCACATACCCCATAGGTGCTTCAAATCCTTTTGAAAAATATGTGGAGTACATGGGTAAGCGTGGACTGACAGTGAACACCACTAAATCCAAACTGATGAGGCTGGGCGGGAGGAAGTTGAAGACTCAGGGTTTTTGGTGTAAAAAGGAAAAGAGGGAATGGGTAGAGAACTTCAGCTATTTGGATTTCACCTTCTCCAAATCTCTAGCATGGGGGTTCCTATCGAAAGAGCATCCACTTGTATCAAGCAAACGAATGGTGACATCTTTCGTTGTTGACAAGACCATTGGGTACTCACCAGTGAACCTTATGCTATATGTGATTGGAACAAAATCTGTGGAAAACATGGCATATGGGACTGGTGCTTGGGGATACTCAAAGTTCAATCCAATGGGAGTTTGTGAAAACAACTTTTTAAGAAAAGTACTTAAGGCCCTCCAGGAGGCCCCATCTTTCTCTGTACATCTCAAATTGGGTGTTATGCATCTGAAAGACTACTTGAGACTTAAACCACTTTTGATATTGGTCTCAGTGTGGAGCAACCCTCAGATGTATCCAGTGGTCGAAGTGTACGAAAAGAAGTAGTAGAATTATGTTCCCTGCTGACCTGCTCTCGCTCCACACAAGCCCCATCACCACGCCCCCTCCCACACGCAATACACACACCAGACACTTGCACCTGCCTTTTATGGGAACGTTGAGTGCAGGGCACTGAAAGTGCAAGTTTCAGCTTCTTCCTACACTTCTTATTTTAAAACGAAACCATCCAGAATGGTTTCTTTTTCAAATAAAAATATAGGAGCTGTAAAAGGTAATTTAAAAAGTAGAGGAGCTCCTGACCGCTCCCGCTCACTTCGACCACTCGATGTATCAAAAAAAGAGCACACTAGAAGATGCAAGCAAAAGTGATGTGACGGATAGGATCCCCTGGCTTTGGTATGGTAGGTCAAACGACAACTAGATATCTTAAGAATGGGGGATTGGTTTGAAAGTCCAAGCATGGGTGTAATTATAGGTGGGGTTTGGGGGTTTTGTCCCCTCCAAATTCTGTGACATGCCTTTTTGACCCCCACCCCCCAAAAGTGGAGGGAGGGCAGGGAGGCCACAATCATCAATTATGTACTTGGACAGCGCGAGCCTGGCTGGGGTGCCCAGCAAGGCTTGTGCTGTCTGATTACATAATGCAGAGATGCCTGGCAGCTTCCCTACAACACATTCAGGGCTGGTATGCCCTGTGTGGCTCAGTCACTCACCCTGGCTTGCCTTCGCTCAAAGTCAGCAGCCAGGGTACTGAACTGGGTGTTGCAGGGCCTGGCGCCTGTGCTGTCATGCTGGCAGCAGCATTTCCGGGGGCCCCCCGCACAGAGCATCTCTTTCTGGCTTCGTGTTCGTGTGACACACAGACAGGAACGAGGAAGTTCATTCAGCTTCCTGGTTTCTGTCTGGAGGTGTGTGAATGCAAAGAGGTTAGGTCGGTGTACCATGAGACGTGGCCCGGGCGGCATTTGAAAGCATAGCAGAGGTACCTTTTAACAAAAATTAATTGTTTTTAATTGGGTTTGTGTACGTTTGTTGAAGAGATCTGTCCAAGCCCTCTGAGGCAAAATACATGCAAACTTCCTAATTAGCATATAGATGGCACCAATAGAAGTGACTTCACAGAAAGGACATTACAAGGAGCATCATCAGTCTTTGATATTTAGAGGCACCATGGAAGTGACTTTAGAATAAGTTGCCATAGGAAAGTGACAAATAACTTTGTGGTGCAAAATATCTAAATTGCACTTTTGTTATTTGTGGCGCAACGCTATAGTTATTAGGCTTTTCCATTATAATAGCATGATACATTAACATAAGCTTTAAAGTGAATCAGAATCACTTACAGAGCTGCAGATAAGGGACAATGTGATGAATAATTTTCTCAGGATCACACACTTAAAGGGTGAAACTGGGATGGGGACCATTTAAGCTACTGCACACATCTTTCCAGGCTTAGTTGATATAGATATTTGTTATGGTTTTGCTTTACATTTCATGTGCTTATTATTTCTATAATAAATATAACATATAACATAATTATGTATAGCAATGCTTTGTAAACGAACCACATTACTTAATAAACTAGCCTTTCATAGTAATTTCCATACATTATATACATTGTCATAGAAATATGTTGAGCAATGGGAGTATGGCTTTAGTTGTATTCTCCCCATCCTGCATGCAAAGTTACAATAGCTTCATGCAGATTAATGTGAGCCTAACAAATCCCCCTTGGGTTTCAATGCCATAGCCACTATGTCAGAAGGCATGAAACATTATGCACCCTTCTCACTTCTGATCACTCCCTCCCATGTTCTGGGTGGGTGCCTGTGTGGAGAATGCAGTGTAAGAGAAGGTGTATGGGTGTGTGCAGGTGAGTGAACCGGTATGAATGTGACTTAATGTTGTTCTGGGTCGGTGGGTGTGAGTCAATGTGAGAGGAAGTGTATGGGTGGGTGACTGATCGGTAAATAGGTATGAATGTGACTGTGAATGTTTTGGGTGGGTGGGTGCCCCTGTGGAGAATGCAGTGTGTGTGAATAGGAGAGAAGATGAGTGAAAGTGTCTGGGTTAGTGACAGGTGAGTGAATGGGTATGAATGTGACTGTGAATATTCTGGGTGGGTGAGTGCATGCATATATAATGCAAAGTAAGCGAATGTGCAGGCTAAGGGTAAGTGCAGCCAGTGTAGCACACCTCTGGATAAGTGCAAGGAGGTAGCGGGACTGTAGGGGTTACAGTTGCAGCCTGTAAGTGCACGATAGGCCAGGAGGTAGTGCATGGGGGACTAGCCATGGAGGAGCCTGGCACCCAGTGAGACTCTGAGAGTACCAAGCAAACAGTTAGCGCAGCAGACAGGTAAATTGGCAAGGAAGCAAGAGACAGAAGGCAGAGGAGAAAAGGAAGAACTTCAGGTGGTCTGGCTGAAGTCTGAGAGGGGCAGGGATGCCATTCAGAGGGAGCTGCCTGCAGAGGAGAGAGATCTACCCCTCACTCTCTGCTTAGAGAAGCGTCTGACCCTCATAGAGTTGGAGGTAGCTGAATTAAGGGCTCTAGAAGAAAGGTATGGTGGCAGAGAATGTTGGATTTTGTAGGGGCCCAGACCCCAGAAAGACTTGTGGATGATCCAGAGGTTCTTGAACTTGATCCTTGCAGCCACCCTGAGCCAGTGAAGAGATTTCAGGTCTGGAGAGATGCAGTCCCTTGGCTTGAGGCCAAGGATAAGTCTTGCAGTCCTGTTCTGGATTAGTTGCAGGGGGCGAAGAGTAGAGGCAGATTGAGAAAGAGGATGTTGCCAGGCTGGATTACTTTAATGCCCTTTTTATGGGGGCCCATACATTTCAAATTAAAAGACTACAGGTGGCCCAAAATTCCGCCATTAGGCTAATTATTTCACTACCTAGAAGAACATCTATTCCTCAATACCGGAGGTATCTCCACTGGCTCCCAGTTCAGCAGAGAGTCTTGTTCAAGGTGCTTCGCTTGGTATTCTAATGCATTAATGGGCTGGCACCTACTTTCTTGAACACAAAAATGCAGCTGTATTGTCCTTAACGTTATCTGTGCTTAAAGGACCAGCACCTTTTGCAGGTCCCATCAGTGAGAACAGCTACCTGTGGCGATAGGCGGTTTTCTTCTTTTGACCCTCGAGCCTGGAATTTTCTTCCATTACACCTTTGAAGTATTGAATCTCTGACTGTTTTCAGGAAAAAGTTAAAAACCTGTATTTTTCTGTAAATGCCCCCCACCCACTACGACAGACTCTTAGCTAGTCCGATGAAATATCGACTGAATCAGCTTTTACATCAGCACCTAGATGCAGCTCTGCCTGGTCCCCTCAGGGTATGCCATCTATAAATAATTAAATCAAATCAGTAGTCCAGCCTGGAGAGAACTAGGGCCCTGGAGACAATGTGCTTCTGTGAGGTGAAGCTGGAAGTGGGCCTTCTTGGCAAGGTTCCTGATGTGAGGAGAGAAGGAGAGCATTGTATGAAGATGACACCAAGGTTTTTTGCCTCACAGGAAAGCGAGGGTAGAGCGGCCAGAGTGAGAGAGGGAAAGCGGGAGCAGGGGTCCCAATGAGAGGGATCTCCATCTTGCTGGGCATTAAAGCAGAGATCGTTGGAGGTACCTCAATCATGAATTGTGGATAGACAATCAGGAATGAGTGAGGGAGGAGAGGGGGCTGAGGGAATCCTGAAAGAAAGCTGACTGTCATCCGAAAATTAGAAGAGAAGGTGGAGATCAGGTGGGTCAAAGGGGCAAGATAGACATTAAAGAGCCAGGGTGAGAGGATAGAGTCCTGGGGGACACCACATGTGAGAGAGAGTTGGTGGAGAGAAAGGACCTAAATTGGACCTGGGATGGTCGGTCCAGGAGGAAGGAGGTCAGCCACATCAGGGCCTGACCCATGATACCCAGATTCTTGTAGAGATGATTGATCAGGGTGGCTTGGTTGACTGTCAAAAGCAGTTGAAAGGTCGAGTAAGATGAGGACAGAGGGAGAGCTGGAGTCAAAATTATAGAACAGATCTTCACAGGTGTTCAGGAGATCAGGTTCTGTGCCTCTGGCTGCTCTGAAGCCAGACTGATGATAATGGAGACAACCAACAGATTTAGTGTAGAGAGTAAACTGGGAGATGGACAACTTTTCCAGGAGTTTGCCCAGGAAGAGTGATAGAAATCAGGCGACAGTTAGCCGGAGAGGAAAGATCGGGAGAGGGCTTTTTTTTTAGGAGGGAGTGCACAAAGGACTGCTTGAGGAGAGAGTGGAAAGATTATATGTGTACTCCTGTGTATTGTGAACAAACCTTAACATAGGGATATTTAAGTGTATTATTTGGTTGCCCCACCAGCCATCTTCCCCCACCAACCCTGTTTCTTTTATCTCCCTCCCCCAATCCCACTTACCTGATTTAAGCTGGTCATCCCCCAACTGACCCTCACACCGAAATGGCTAGCTGCCTCCATGACCACCAATCCCGTTTCAGAGCATCCAGACACACAGAAAATCGCTCTACTAAACACCCGTGAAGACCTGCTCTCAAACCTGGACTCAAACGCTGCCTCTGTTCAGAGCCTCCTGAATCTTTCTTCTACCTTTGACATAGTAAACCACAACATCCTCATAAATCGTCTCCATGATACCCTAGGCATCATGGAGTGGGCACTGGCGAGGCTGAACTCCTTCCTTTCTAACAGACCCTCAAAAATGCAAATGGGTCCTTTTCTCTCCTCCACCTCACTCTCTACCTGTGGCTTCCCTCAGGGCTCTATCCTATCGCCTTGGCTCTTCAGCATCTACTTGATCTTCACCTTCTTCCCTCATTTCCAGTGTTAGGCAGACAACACACAGCTCTCCTTTAAGCTTCCATCGTCTACCGCCTCTCCTTCCTCTCTCATATCTGACTGTCTGACTGCAATTCAACCATGATGCTCTGCCAATGATCTCTACCTTAATGCCAGTAAGATGCAGATCCTTCTTATTGGGACACCTGCTTCTTGTTCCCCCCACTCTCTGGCCACCCTACTTGGGCCTCCCTCCCCTCACCCACCTGTGACACAAAAAACCATCATCTTTGACCCCTCTCTCTCTTTCTCTCCATACATCACAGACCTTGCCAAGAAGTCCATATTTCAGCTCCACCTCCTCAGAGGCATTCTCCCTTTTCTCACCTTCCCCCAGAAGCTCAATGTCTCAAGAGCCCTGGTTCTCTCTAGGCTGGACTACTGCAACAGCCCCTTCCTCAATCTGCCTTTCTCCTACCTTCTTCCCCTTCACCCCTTCAACTAATCCGGAATAGGAGCAAAGACATAGCCTTGGCCTCAAGCCCAGGGACCACATCTCTCCAGTCCTAAAATCTCTCCACTGGCTCGTGGTGACGGCAAGAATCAAATTCAAGACCCTTTGCATCATCCACAAGGCTGTTTGGGGCCTGGGACCTCTCTACATACAGATTTTCCTCTTTAGATACCTCTCTGCTAGAGTTATTCTGTCCTCTGGCTCCAGCTCTCTTCTGGCAAGATGTTTCTCCAAGCAGAGAGTGGGAGATAGATCCTTTTCCTCAGCAGGTTCCTCCCTCTGGAATGGCCTCCCTGCCCCCCCTCAGACTTGAGCCGGAACTTCTTAAGTTCCCGGAGACTTCTCAAGACTTTCCTTTTCTCCTTTTCCTTCCCTCTCACCCTCTCGTGCTAATGTCCCTCTACCGCTGCAACTGGGGCCTGGTAACTTTGGAGTCATACAGGGTCCAGACTTTCCCCCTACGAGTCCTCCAGCATCCCTTGCCAGTACTTGACCTCTGGCACCCTTCCCCAGACTAGCCCTAACCTGGTCCACCCTGTCCATCACACTCATCCTCCCTTACCCCTCTCTTTCCCCTGGCACTTGGTGGCTTGGCCCCACAAGCACTTTCCCAACCCCCCTTGGCAACCCCACTTCTGCACTTCTCCCTCCCCCCACCCCTGCACTTATCACCTTTGTCTCCCACTTGTACAGTAGGATTGTCACATGGCCAATATAACCGTTTTTGTTGTTTTCTTATGTCCACCCTCCCACCAATTTGTCTTGTGCCACCTAGAAGCACTTGCGTTTTGGCGCCATACAAATTTCCAATAAATAAAATAAATAAATAGGCTCTGAGGTGGCTGGTTGTTACCTACAGGGTCAGCCCACCACCTCGGGGCACATCAACATTAGCACCCATGTAGTACGTATAGAGCCCCTGTTCAATTTCCATGTCAGCCAAACGGACCAGGGACAGGAGCAGCAGGCGCTGCGGCAGAGGATAGCACAGGGGCAAGGCGCTGGTCTTGGAAGTGAGACCACGCAGAGCAACAGAGGTTTGAATCCCAGATCCCTGCTAAGAAACCAAACTCAGGTACGGTATTAGGAGTGTTATTTTTTTTTTTTATTTATTTTTTTTTCATTTAGTTTTTACAAACTTTTCGAAATGTATAACTATAAGAACACATTATGTGTAAGAGACAAAAGAAAAATCTTAATAAGACATAAAAAAACTATATAGGATAAAAGAACTAACATCATTTCCAGTTCCACATTTGGACTACTACTAAAACTCTACATTTTGCTTCTGGACATTCGTTTTCCGCTATTCCAGATAGTCCATGACTTTACTTATTTAATAGCCTGTTCGATCTTGTGGTTTTTTTTTTTTTTTTCCTTTTCATTCTTTCACTTTCTTCTGTCAGTCGATAACATCACCTATATTTGTGGCGGCTCCTCGTCAGCTGATTCTATTGGATTGGTCTCTAAACGTATTCGAATTTGATCTAGAAATCTCATTGTGGCGATCCTTAGTGTTTTGCTCTCGCCAGTGTATAGATGCCTCCACCATTCTTCTGCATTGTATGTCAGAACTCGGTTCCTCTCACGCCTTAAACATAGTTCGCGCTGATCCTTTAATTCAGCACAAAACAATATCAAATGCTTTAGGTTTTCGTCTTCTCTGGCACACAACCTGCACTTGGAGTTACTTGGTTCAATTAACCTTCTCCAAATTAGAACTTCTTTTGTTTCGAAGATATTTAATCTGAACTTCAGGTATAATTTTCTTAGTCGTTTGCACGGTGATAGCATTAAATAGTTTGCAAGTATGTTACGTTTTTTGGCTTCTGATGGTACATTATTCATACACTTTTGTGCCGCTCTTTTCTCACATACTTGGATCCAGTCTAGATCTAATAATTTCTTTTTCACCAGGTCGGGGTTCTGCCATAACGTTTGTTCATTCGACCCCACCTGTGCAAGAATCTCTTTACACTGGCTCTTCCATTCATCTAATGCAGATTGTCTTGTGCTCTTCTTTTGACTTAAAATTTTGACAGATGGTAGGTTTGCTTCTGCATTCGTTTTTCTAAACAGGGCCAACTTATTCCAGGCAATCCGTGCATTGAGTGATGAAACCCCTACTTCGTACAGCACACAGGCCGTTGGCGTTCCTTGGGGAACTTGCAGTGTTTTCTTCCAAAAGACTCCTTCACATCTTGACCATACCTTGTTATACAAAACCAATTAAATAAAATGTAAGCTGCTCTCTCCATGAGTTTGCCCAAAAGAGGGGTGATAGAGCTAGGTCAATAGTTAGCCAGGCAAGAAGGGTACGCAGATGGCTTTTTTAGGAGAGGTGGCACAAAAGAGTTCTTGAAGGGTTGTGGGAAGGAGCCAGTGGCAAAGGAATGGTTGCAAAGGTCAGCCAATGCTGGGGCGAGAGATGCAATGTTGTCCTTGATGTTTCTGAAAGAGCAGGGGAGAAACTGTTTAGAAGAGACTTTCATAGAACAGTGTTGGAGAGGACACGGTATGCCAGAGGCCTGGAGATCGGAGTGGTAGACCATATAGATGGTCCGTACACACCTTACTCTACTGGTCCTTCCATGTCAGGTTGCTGACATGCTCCGTACCCAAGAAACTATCTATTACATTGTTGCAGGGTTGCAGGATTTTAAATTACAATTGCCCCCTGCCATCCACCCCTGGATTGCTGTCCCCTGATTGGCTGGAACTGGTCTCCTCAGGCTTGGGACCCAGTTCGTTTCTCAGCACTCTGTGCACCTCTTCAATGTAAAGTGAAATTACAATGTGTTCTCAATGTATCTGGTAGCATCACCACTTTTGCCTATGTGAGTGGTCTCCACGTTGCTTCATTGTTAACTTATTCATGTTTCACTTCTCGTCTCGGTTGCTGAGAATTGTTCGTCTTCCCACCGCTGGTGAATACCCATTGTTTGGCTCGGCCAAATCACAGCACATTCCAAAATTGTTCCACAAAATCAAGCTATCCAGGTCTGTAATTATGAGGATTTATTCAGTTTTTTTGCAGCTGGCCCTTGTCATTTGAATTTTGGAATGTGCTGTTTATCTCTGACCTTGGCTGTGAGCTCTGGTCTTCCCGCTTTGTGCAGCTTTGTGCAACGCTCGCCTTGTGTCCTACAGCTTGAGGCCTCCTGTGATTTTCATTAGACTTATAGTATGATTTCTACACACTTATATTGTGCTATGTTTCCTATAGGTGAGTCGTACTTGGTCCTACCAGGCTCCTTATATACTCCTGTAGTTCCTTAGGGTTAGTTGCCATAAGCATCTTCAAGCTTGCTCTGCATCTCTTCATTGCCTTGCGTTTAGCGTTTCTGCACTGGGCTAATGAGAAAAATAATAAAAGCTTTGACAGTATGTATATGTATCTGTCCTCTATCTACAGACCTGTGTAAGCATGTTCTTCGTGTATACGAGTGTGTATTTGTGTAAGCTGTGCATGGTTGCGAATATTCTTCATGACTAACAGGGCTATGTCATGGTGTCACTAAAGACGTCAGCACAGTGGTTCGTCAGAATTTAGTTATCGTTGTCCAATATAGCATTTGGATCCATGATCATTGTTGAAGCACCTGTATCCATAAAGACATTCACTGGATAAGGTTAGAATGGCTGTTTGAGAGAATATTGTCTGCATACGTGTCAGACATTGGTGTTCCTGGGGATTGTCCGAATAATGAGTGGCACCACGTGTTCTTGACTCTTCCGGCTGCCATATTCATAGGGGTTGGAGGGCATTACTGGGACTATGGGCCTCATTACACGGAAGGCGGTAATGGTTAACGGCCACCGTTAATGGTAACGGTGGCCGTTAACCATTACCGCCTTACTACGAGGTCCCTTAGCGGGTTGGTGCTTTAACGCCTGCTTTTTGCAGGCGTTAAAAACCAACCCGCTAAGGGACCTCGGAGCTAATTACGGCACCGCAAAATTGCTGTGCCGTAATTAGCGCCTTCCCCATTCCCATAGAGCCCTATGGGGCAGAAATGGGAATGGGGAAGGGCAATGGCGGAAGGGGGATTTACCGCCCCTCCAACCTTGGAATGGGGCGGTAAATCCCCTTTCCGCCAAGGTGGTGCCAGTATTTTACTGGCATGAGCCATGGCGCTAATAGCGCCATGGCTCACCGCCTTCCGCCTTCGACCTGCTGACCTATCCTCCATACATTGTCACTCTTGCTTTGGGTAGCCATATCTTTCTTACTCCTCCGAGATATCCATAGTAATTTGCAGGATCATTGAACCTCCAAGTCATATAAGTGCAGTCTCCTTCTTGGTTGTACAACAACCATTTGGCCCAGTCCCTGTTGTTGTTGAATGGATTGTTGAAGTTATCATCTAATTCGGGATCAGTGGACACTCCTTTATCCTCTTCCTCAGGTTATCTTGTTCTTCCACTATCTTGTCTTTTTCTTTCTCCTTACTCATGTCCACCATCACCTTAATTCCTATTGTCTTCGTAGTAGTTTTGCTGCATTGTGTAATGCAGATCTTCACCACACATAGTTGTTCTCATACTAATATTAGTGCTTCTAGAAATACTTTAAGTCTGTCTGCCGGCCATAGCGCATCTAGCACCCTAGGTACACCAAACAGATCTGGCCTCTTCCTATCCCTTTGGTTTCTTCCTCCATCTTGGCATGCATCTTCGATATTCTTGTCACGACTTCTGTCAGTGCGCTATTCTCGCCGTCATTGACAGGCATGAATGTGCATCAGGAACTCCATGTGCTGTGAGAAGGTCTAGAACATATCTGCAATAGAGTACCATCAATCTTACTGCTCTGAGCTCTTCTTTTATCAGATTGAAGCCATTTACTGTAAGGTTTATTTTTTTATTTTTTATTTTTTTATTGAATTTAGCTGAGAAACTCAACTTTTATCAAATTTAACATCTCATTCACATTTTACAAAATTCAAAAATAAAAGCATACAAAAATTAGCAATTCTTTTTGTGAAAGAAAAAATCCAAATATATGAAACAACAATGAAGGTCTTATCCAAAGGAAACATCGCACTCAAAGATAAAACAAATAAATCGATCATAGTCAGAATTAAAAGAAAGGGAAAAACAGGTCTAACAAAAGTTGATCAACACCTTCATATACACAAGCATATTTACATAATAAAATAGAATTTAAAATCCAACCATTAGACCTTATTCCCATATAAGTACATATTTACACAACACAATATTGAGTGATCTATGAATCCTTCAAAAGATGCAGAAATAGATTTTCTCACACAAAAAAATACACCACGTTATGTTGTGTTATGAAAACTCTTCGCAGCCTATAAACTTCTAAGCCATCAGTGATTCAGTATCCCCATTCAAATTTAGAGCATTCATGAAATTGTAAGTTGCAATACGGATACTAATAATTTTGGTGGATAGGATGGTTGGCCATCTATACTCTGGAGTCATCCAGCCAAAACATTTGCGATGTTTCCAGAAGAATGTGACTCTTAAATCCATTAGTGCTGGACATTCACTTATTATATGTTTTAATGTCTCCTTAATATTTGAATCCGCACAAAATCTGCAAAGGTACTCTTCACCGCTAATAAGATGTCTCCTTGCTAACACTTCCCGAGTAGGGACTAGATTAAAGCGAAGGCGCAAGATGGAGGAACGTATCTGGGGTGAAGGAGCTCTATACAAATAGCTTTCCAGATCTTTTAATTTTTTATGTGGAAAGGCAGTTGCATCAAAATCTTTATAAGTAAGACACAGATTCCTGGTTATAATCCAGTCCCTCTTAAAGATTTTGTCTTTGGCTTTAATAGGATTCATAATGAGAGTCTCAATACTCACATCTGCATTGGCCAGGATTTTCATAATATATGTTGACCAAGAGTGGACAAAACTATGAGACAATGTTAACATATAGACAGAAAGGGTGGCCAAGATGTTATCTGTTCGTGTGTATGTTAAACATTTACAAAAAGTGCACATAGCCGCCACTCATATTCTGCCATCAAAGAAGTGAGACCTAACTCATGTCTCAGCCATGGTCCCGGTACACACTGCGGCAAATGAAGAACCGCCCGCCAAAATTTGGCTTCTAACTTATTTAGAAAAGATGTTTTAATTATGTTTTTGGTCTCCAGACCATAAAGAATTTTCGGCAGCACTTTCTGTCGCCAGTATGTAATGGCGGGGCTGATGGAAAATTTCCTATACTTGTATAGTATCAGTCTTGTTTGTGAAGTGGCTGAAACCGATTTATGTTCAAGAGACCTCAACTGTGAATCAGTTTGCACAGATCCATTGTTATTGTTATTGTTATTGTTATTTTGCACTTATATAGCACCTTATATACCATTGGTATGGTCTGAAGGCGCTGGTAGGTTGAACGCCCTTGGGAACCGAAGTTCAGATCAGTAGAGAGAGTAGGGAGAGTCAAAAGGTGCGTGTGAGCACCGGATATGTGTGCAGCTTGTGCGGTACACGTGTAATAGCTGCTTCTTATCGGTAGGTGTGGTGGTTGAGAGATCAGGAGAATGTGTTCGTTCTGGCAGGATTTATCCGGAACGGATGTGGCTGCGTTAGGCCTGAGGAAAACGCCTGGCTGGGGGTGTGAGACCAGCAGTGTTTACATAGAATGATGTGGAGTAAGCGGTGGATGTTCGTATGAGAACAGTTATACCGAATGGTGTCATAGTATCTCTGTGTTCTAGTTGGGTGGTGATTTAAAGGAGAGAGTAAGCGTGGGGTGTGGTGTGATGGGTTATATGCTCTTTCAGTGTGCAAGCTTCTAAATGCAACTTTCCCAGAGAGGGAACTGGGCGAACTTCTAAGTACATTTTTCCATACAGAGTCTATTGGGAACACTTCTAAATTCATTTCGTCAGAGAGGGTATTGGCACACTTCAAGTGTAACTCTTGCAGAGGCTATTGGGTACACTTCTAAACGCAATTTTTCATAGAGCGTCTACTGGGCACTCTAACTTCAGATTTTCCAGAGAGGCTATTGGGCAAACTTCTATATGCAACTTTCCAGAGTGTCTATTGGATATACTTCTAAAATCAACTTTCACAGATGCTATTGGTAGCACTTCTAAATGCAGCTTTCACAGAGGATATTGGACTCGTATCTAAATTCAATTTTCTACAGAGAGGCTACTGGGCGCACTATAAAATCAATTTTCCAGCGAGGCTCTTGGGAATACTTCTAAATTTTATTTACCAGAGATGCTATCGGGCACACTTCTAAATGCAACTTTCACAGAGTGGTTTATTGGGAGCACTACTAAATTCACAGCAAGGTTATTGGGCACACGTTTAAGTGCAATTTTCGCAGAGCGTCTACTGGGCACACTTCTAAATGCAATTTTCCAGAGTGTCTATTGGATACACTTCTAAAATCAACTTTCACAGGAGCCATTGGTAGCGCTTCTAGCTGCAGCTTTCGCAGGGGCTAATAGGTACACTTCTAAGTCTCACGGCGAGGTTATTGGGTACATTTCTAAGTGCAACTTTCCAGAGTGTCTATTGGGCACATTTCTAAATTCAATTTTCCAGAGAGGTTATTGGGCACACTTCTATATGCAACTTTCCAGAGTGTCTATTGGGCACACTTCTAAATGCAGTTTTCACAGAGTGTCTACTGGGCATATATCTAAATTCAATTTTCCAGAGTGTCTATTGGGCATACTTCTAAAATCAACTTTCACAGGTGGTAGCACTTCTAAATGCAGCTTTCACAGCGCGGCTCATGGGCACACTTCTAAATGCAACTTTCACAGGGGATCATGGGCAAACTTCTAAATTCCATTTACCCGAGAGGCTATTGGGCACATTTCCAGACTTGACGGAGAGGCTGTAGGGGACACTTTGTGAATGCAACTTTCACATGCTAGCATTCACAGTTCCATCTAGATGCGACGCAGGTCAATATTCATAGTTCCATCTAAGAGTGGACATGCCAACTTACACAATTCCATCTAAGAGTGGACATGCTAACTTGCACAATTCCATCTAGGAGTGGACATGCTAACTTACACAATTCCATCTAAGAGTGGACATGCTAACTTACACAATTCCATCTAAGAGTGGACATGCTAACTTACACAATTCCATCTAGGAGTGGACATGCTAACTTACACAATTCCATCTAAGAGTGGACATGCTAACTTACACAATTCCATCTAGGAGTGGACATGCTAACTTACACAATTCCATCTAAGAGTGGACATGCTAACTTACACAATTCCATCTAAGAGTGGACATGCTAACTTACACAATTCCATCTAAGAGTGGACATGCTAACTTACATAATTCCATCTAGGAGTGGACATGCTAACTTACACAATTCCATCTAAGAGTGGACATGCTAACTTACACAATTCCATCTAAGAGTGGACATGCTAACTTACACAATTCCATCTAAGAGTGGACATGCTAACTTACACAATTCCATCTAGGAGTGGACATGCTAACTTACACAATTCCATCTAGGAGTGGACATGCTAACATTATGGCAGTCTGTGTTATTTGGAGGTAAGATAGAGTGCCATGGGCTTTCTGCAGTGGAGTGATTGCTCTACTCTCCACCCATACCACACTCACGGTTTTGGTGGTGTCTGTTAGTTGCTGGCTTCATTGGCTTCCCTTGCGGACACCTGCAGACACTTCTTGGAGCCGCCTCTGTTGGAGCCGCCCTTTGCCTAGGGGCCCTTAGCCGTGGGGGCTGCACGGGCAGAGGGCTGCCCTGGGAGGACCGGAGATGAAGGGCGAGAGGACCAATGGGAGCAGGGCGGGTCGGGTTGGGAGGGAAAGCAGGAAGGGGAGAGCAGGGGATACGGGCACACAGGGACACGGGAAATTGTGCTATTTTTTTTAAAATCAGGGCCAAAATGGAGGTCGGAGCAGTGGCAGCACTCACCTGCACAGCTCGAGCAAAAGGCAGCAGGCATGGCTAGCGTCGTCGCTAGACCAAGATATGGTGGGCCAAGCAGCCAATCGGCTTCCGTGGGCGGGCTGGGGAGGCGGGAGCAGCAGAAAAAGCAGGAAGGGGAGAGCAGGGGATACGGGCACACAGGGACACAGGAAATTGTGCTATTTTTTTAAAATCAGGGCCAAAATGGAGGTCGGAGCAGTGGCAGCACTCACCTGCACAGCTCGAGCAAAAGGCAGCAGGCATGGCTAGCGTCGTCGCTAGACCAAGATATGGTGGGCCAAGCAGCCAATCGGCTTCCGTGGGCGGGCTGGGGAGGCGGGAGCAGCAGAAAAAGCAGGAAGGGGAGAGCAGGGGATACGGGCACACAGGGACACGGGAAATTGTGCTATTTTTTAAAATCAGGGCCAAAATGGAGGTCGGAGCAGTGGCAGCACTCACCTGCACAGCTCGAGCAAAAGGCAGCAGGCATGGCTAGCGTCGTCGCTAGACCAAGATATGGTGGGCCAAGCAGCCAATCGGCTTCCGTGGGCGGGCTGGGGAGGCGGGAGCAGCAGAAAAAGCAGGAAGGGGAGAGCAGGGGATACGGGCACACAGGGACATGGGAAATTGTGCTATTTTTTTAAAATCAGGGCCAAAATGGAGGTCGGAGCAGTGGCAGCACTCACCTGCACAGCTCGAGCAAAAGGCAGCAGGCATGGCTAGCGTCGTCGCTAGACCAAGATATGGTGGGCCAAGCAGCCAATCGGCTTCCGTGGGCGGGCTGGGGAAGCGGGAGCAGCAGAGAAAGCAGGAAGGGGAGAGCAGGGGATACGGGCACACAGGGACATGGGAAATTGTGCTATTTTTTTTAAATCAGGGCCAAAATGGAGGTCGGAGCAGTGGCAGCACTCACCTGCACAGCTCGAGCAAAAGGCAGCAGGCATGGCTAGCGTCGTCGCTAGACCAAGATATGGTGGGCCAAGCAGCCAAACGGCTTCCGTGGGCGGGCTGGGGAGGCGGGAGCAGCAGAAAAAGCAGGAAGGGGAGAGCAGGGGATACGGGCACACAGGGACACGGGAAATTGTGCTATTTTTTTAAAATCAGGGCCAAAATGGAGGTCGGAGCAGTGACAGCACTCACCTGCACAGCTCGAGCAAAAGGCAGCAGGCATGGCTAGCGTCGTCGCTAGACCAAGATATGGTGGGCCAAGCAGCCAATCGGCTTCCGTGGGCGGGCTGGGGAGGCGGGAGCAGCAGAAAAAGCAGGAAGGGGAGAGCAGGGGATACGGGCACACAGGGACACGGGAAATTGTGCTATTTTTTTAAAATCAGGGCCAAAATGGAGGTCGGAGCAGTGGCAGCACTCACCTGCACAGCTCGAGCAAAAGGCAGCAGGCATGGCTAGCGTCGTCGCTAGACCAAGATATGGTGGGCCAAGCAGCCAATCGGCTTCCGTGGGCGGGCTGGGGAGGCGGGAGCAGCAGAAAAAGCAGGAAGGGGAGAGCAGGGGATACGGGCACACAGGGACACGGGAAATTGTGCTATTTTTTTAAAATCAGGGCCAAAATGGAGGTCGGAGCAGTGGCAGCACTCACCATCAACCAAGATCCTCAAATACAAATAATTTGCCACCACTTCCACACTCACATTTTTGATTTTCCAATCCATCTTCGCTCTTCTAGACATTTTCGTTGCGTAATACACTATCTGAGTTTTCTTTATGTTTAACACTAGCTCATTTGTATCTAGGTATGAGCTCAATGAAGACAACACAAGTTGTAGACCTATGGGAGTCTTAGAAATTAACACCAGGTCATCTGCATACCACAATGCCTTAATTGTAACACCATTCATTTTCGGAGAGTCTGATGGCACTGGGATAAAAGCCTGCATCACATTGTGAATGAAAAAGTTAAAGAGTGCCGAGGCAAGGATACAACCCTGTTTCAGCCCTCTTGAGGTACAAATTGCTGCAGATAAGAGACCCATCATTGACAGTCTCACCCTTACTGAGGTCAGTGAATGTAAGCCAAAGGTAATATCACACAGACTTGCAGGACAGTTTGCAGCTTGGAGTTTGTCGAATAACTTCACTCGAGAAACTGTAAGGTTTATTGTCTGCACCAGCTCCCATCTGGTTATCTGCAACCATTTTAGGTTTGTATATGTCTGGACAGCCTGAAACACTGACGCGAAAAACATCTCTGTCCTGCTGAATTACTGATTTTCAGGTGGTACATCATCTAGTGATGCTTTTGATTCTGATGAGAAATAGTTGTCTCTCGTTACTCTACTCGCTGTTACTAACCAGTTCTTTCTTCCCTTTTCTTCTACTCCCACGGACCTCTTCTGTCTCGTGTGAGTATCCATCTTAGGGAAGTCATCTATCTTCACGTCTTTCTGTGGCACTACCAGTGCTGGAATATTGATTTGCACCAACGAGCAAACTCATCCCAAGTTGGGTGGCAGCTTCTCGTATGTCTTGGATCCACATGCCCAATACTGGTCCATTAATACTGCTGTGCCGACCTTCATTACTTCATGTTTCTCTGTGTACCTGCACTCTGTGTTATCTCCAACCATTACTGCAACTTCATTCTGATTACATAATGTTGGGTTCTTCAGTGGTATTGTGGGCATTGGTCCAGCTTCATTGTCTACCCAAGTGAGCAACTTAGTGTTCGCATCCCATTCCTTCAGGCATTTGTCATTTTCTCCTTGCACTGTGTTCACTGGTGCTTGTACTAGGGTGTGTGCTTTGCTTCCTACCACTCCCTCTTTCCATTTTCCCACTGCGTATACTTGGCCATACACGAGCATCTGTGGTCTTTCTCAACATCCTGGTTCTCCTCCTATTTCCCTGACCCCCCTCTCTTCGGGCATGGTAATTTCTTCAGTGTTATTGTTTTTGTCTCTCCTTTCTGTGGGCCATCAGTTATGTATTGTATAGCTTGGTCTAACTGCCAGCAATTGTTCATCATTTCAAGAGATTATGGAACTGTCTTCATAGGGGAATATTGTCTAATGCATCCATCTCAAAGTTGCTGTTTTCCCTTGGAATCTTCCTAGGGTTTTAAACATGGATAGGCACATGAGGCATTGTGCTCTTGCTGCTGATATTCCAGTTGCTATAAATGTTCTGGAGGCACGCTTGGCTAGGGGTTTAGTGGGCAGACATAGCAGCTCGCCCCAGTGTTTTCTTTATCTACTTTGGTCATGTGTTTGTACAACATATTAATACACACTCGAGCTGTATCAGTGAGATATAGGTCCACCCCTCCCAGGTCTGTGTCAGCACTGCGCTTACCTCTCCTTACTGTGCTTACAGTGCTCCCCTGTCCACCTAACATGGTTGTTCCACCTGCTGGAGTCAGGGTAATGATAGTAGAGGATACAGCGTTTTCACTAGATACAAGAGATATTCGTCAAAAGATAAATGCAAAAACACCACTTGGAAATAAAAGACAAGACAATATGGGCAGACCAGGAATTTCGCTGCATCTTCAGGATGAGAACAAGTACCAGCCTTGATCCAACAGGAAAATGGACAGAAAATTACAATCATGTAGCTATGCAGTTGGCAGACTTTGATCATGTCGATAAAGTCAATGTGGAGATGTTGGAATGGACTAACTGGGTGATGTATGGCTCCTCTCCTGAAGTAAATTGTTTGCAAATTGAAAATTACTCATGAACTCAGCCACATGTTCAGCCATGTTAGGAAAGAACTATGTTTCTCCAATATTGGCGGCAAGCACCTTTTTCCCTGTATGTGTTGGATAATGTAATGGTTTCAGTGCTGTGTGCAATAATGTGAATGGCACAACCACTTTCGCTGTGTTGTTTTGCCTCCATAGGGCATCTGTTGGAGATACTGTGCATCCCCTCCTAAGCCACAGTTCTTTTTCCTCCCTGGCTGCAGCTCCGTGCAGCTCTATGATTGGTGTTGCTGGTAATATGGTGTACCCTTCTTTGAGTATCATGATTCTTGCACATTCACATGCATGTGACAAGGCCTCCATTTCTAGAAGGCCCCCAAAATGTGCGGTGCATTTTACCTCTGCGTCTGCTGCTTTGTTTTCTCTTGAAATAGGATCTTCCCCTTTTGGTGTGCTTGGCATTTCACTACTGCTAGTGGCTCTGGGAGATGTGTGATGTCTACCAATCTGCCCAATAGGAGAGTGTTCTGCACCGGTGTTCCATTAGCACATCTGAAGCCCCTCCTCCTCCACTGTGACAGCCCAGAATGCACTTTGGATGTCATGTAAGCTGAATCTGAATAAATCATCACTTCATTTCCCATGTTGCACTCCAATGTCAATATCAAGGCCATAAATTCTGCTGCTTTTACTGAGTAATGTGATGGCAGTCATGTGCTTGTCACAACCTCACTGGTCCCGTCTCCTCTCAGTCTCACTACTGCTGTCCCAGTTTGTCTTTCCCCATCTGTCTGGTCAATTATTGAGGACCCGTCAATATAAAGCACATCTCCCCTTCAAGTGCATCCTCCTGTAAAACATTGGCAATAAATGTTGCTGGGTTGACAAGTATGAATCTCACTACTTTGAGAGCTGGTTTGGATAGTAACACCTCATACCCCGAGGCCCTCTGTGTTGTCAGTGCGCTCTTTGGCCTTTCCAGTATTGCAAAAAGAGCATGCTCCATATAAAGAGCAGCGCTGCATCCATGGTAAAACTCGCTGATTTGTCCACTGTGAATGTGGCTGCAGGCAATGCTTGTTCGCATGGATATAGTCCTCTCTTTACTAGGTCTAGTTTCCCCGCTGTAATATGCTAGTGGCTTTTTCCCCAGGCTAGTCTTCTGTGTCAGCCACTGTCATTAGCACTCCATCAGAGTTTGAGAACAGAAAGAATTCCATTTGATAATCTGGGATCCCTAATACTGGAGTTGTGCATATTGCTTCCTTCAACTCGTTAATTGCTTCAGTCATTTCTGTTGTCCATCGTGTTACCTTCTACCCTTTCTGTGCTTCCTTTATTGCACTTAATAAGGGTCTGGTGTATGTGCTGTAGTGCTGCACAAGATTATCGCCAGATTAGCAACTAAAGGATATTCTGCATCTACAATATGGTTAAGAGTGCACAGGTCCTGTATAAAATGCCACGGCCCGCTTATGCCTTTTTGACAGGCTGCACAGTCGTGTTGCATGGTGATTCTAATGGCACTAGGATGCCTTGATTCACTAGTGCTGCAATGGTTTCATAGATACGTTCATCTACCTCCCTTGTGGGTATTGTTTAACTCGTGGTAAAATCGCTCCTGGTTTCAGCTTTATCTTCACTGCGTCTACCCCCTTAAGAAGCCCCACATCATATGAACTTGTAGTCCATAAAATGCTGGGTACCTTTGCCAAAACCTCCTCGAGAAATGTTGGTGGCGCGTTCAGTGCCATCATAATTCTCTGTGGTACCTCTCTGTAATGTATCTTTACGCAATATGTGATGCTCATTTCGAACACCATCTCATGATCTGATCTGTTGTCTTTGAATAGTTCTTCATCTGTGATCATGGTCAGCATGTATCCTTCAGCAATGGCGATCACTGCTTGCCATGGTCGCCCTGTGTCATCTGTCCCATGTACTGATATCCAATCTTCTTCCACCATTACTGCCTCTAATTCTAGTGGTACTATTGTCCCTTCCTCTTCGTCTAGTGGTATCTCTGGCCTGAATAAGAACTCATTTGGAAGGCACCACATCTTCTCCTCAATACATGGAAGCCGTGCTATTACAATCTCAGTCCCATATTGGAACAGCTCCTCGTCCACTGGTACACCCCTCTGTACCCTTTGTCCGCAATAGGCTTGAATGATTTCCCTCACATT